>NC_081824.1:461424940-461741052 GCF_030867095.1 Alligator mississippiensis | reverse complement strand
TACACTTTTACACACGCAGTCCCTAGTGTCCTTTACTAAGTTGTGCTTTGGATCTCATCACTATCTGTTGCTTTTTACACTGTGTTGGTTTCTTGTATTGAAAGCCTAAATCTAATTTTGGAGGGAGGACTTTGCTGGAGTTTATTAAAAGTGTTATGATTTTGTATTCCTTTTTAGAAAAGAAAAGAGGATATTGCCAGAGTACACACTCTCCTCTTCAAAGATGACTGGGGTGCCTTAACTCACACATTGATAACATTTAAGTTTGATTGCTCTAATTCCCTGCTTGCTAACCTCCCTGCAAAAATCAATTGCTAGACTCCAATTTATTTAGCCTTCATCAACAAACCTTCTGATCCAGACTACAGTTCCTATCCTGCAGTGTCTATTCTGGCTTCTGATGATATCCTGTGCTGATTTTTGAGAACGTAAGCTTGGATTCCAAAAAAAGGCAACTAGATCAGACAATGCTGTGTATTCTCGTGCCTAAATTGTAGGCATGTGTGGCCATAAGTGGGGTTAGGCAACATAGTCCCCAGACCTTAAACGGAGACACTTAAGTGACTTTTGGTCAGGATTTGCAGCAGGCTGCTGCCTGTCTACAGAGAGGGATGCATAGGCCGGATAATGCAAGTTGCAAGGAAGAGATGTGTCTGAATCCTGCTCACCGCCTTGGAGTTAAACATTTCTGTTAACAGGGAGTTCATCATCCAAAACTCCTGCTGAAGTTAAAACACTCGGCAGCCAAGATCATAAGAAGCAAGCCAAAGCAAGCAAGAAGGAGTCTGACACTGTAACCTAAAAACACTGCACTTTTCTGGGAAGAAGGAAGCCCTGTTTCAAGCTCCCAGTGCTGTTTATGCATTTTATCCAATAATGGTTTAATGCCAAATGTGCAAATAGCCATAGGGAGCAGAGCCAAGACTGTCCAGGGCAAATGGCAGATGTGCCTTCCTCTTCTCCTCAATTTTCATTGCTCATCAGGCCCTCAGGAGACTTAGGCACAGGGATGACTAGTTATTATAACTAATAGCCTATGAAAAGATTTGATGCCAGCACAAACACATCCAATTTAAAATGATAGACATACTATGCATGTTCAACGGCTATTCCAGAGCCTAGGTCCATTTTCACATAAGTGATAGAATGCATAGACCTGTCCTGAAATACCTATGACTTTGCATGCACAAATTATGTGAAATTTGCTGAATTGCAAATTAGAGAAAAGGCATGTCATTTCTCACTGAAAGACAACTAACATACATTGACCCACTTTGGATTTTGGACTTATTTCAGACTTCATGGTCATTTCTAGGTGCTTTTGCCAACATGTGACATTTGCTACCATAGTTCACGCTGAACACAACTGTGAAGCATGTACTCTGACTGGTGATAGCTATTTATACAAGTAATGAGCAAGTGTCCATCAACAAGGTTAAGTGATCCCAATTGGTTTTCATGTTCCATTAAGTCATTGGGCCAGTAGTGGTTGTTATGCGGTAGAGTTTTGGCCTACCATGTGGGAGATCTAAGGTCAAGTCCTGCCTGGCTCGAGTAGGGGTGAGTGAAGTAACAGGAGGAAATTCTTGTTGGCAGCGGTCGGACTTGATGATCTGCTCAGGTCCCTTCTGACCCTAACAACTATGAGTCTTCTTATTGTATACACTTACAGCAAGAATTTCCAGATGTAACACTCACGGATACTTCAGTGGTTGGGAGCCCATATGGAGATGCTTTCAGAATCAGCGCAACAGAATTAAGGTGTGTTTATTATTTATTTATGTGCATATATATGAGGTTTATTTAAACATATACATAGAGATATGAGGGATATGTGACTGTGTGTATATATACACACTAAACTATATATAGTTATATACTATATATAAAATCCCAAATATATAAATAATGCATTCATATATATATATGGTATAGCATATAGCATATGGATATTATATTGAGTATAGTATTTGTATATTCTGTCATAGACTATATTATAAATACTGTCTAGTGCAGGGGTAGGCAACGTTTTTTTGGCCGGAGTGCCAAAAAACCCACAATGTCTACACTGGAAGGTGCAAGCATGCCGGCATGTCAGAAAAATAAAATGGAGGGGTGGGGGGAAGGGGTGTACATGGCAAGACGCACTGCATATTAGTATATTTAATAATCATAAATGTTTCCTTTGTTGTTGTGTATTCCTTTTTTGTTAAGCATGTTACAATGAGAGAGAAAAAAGAGACAAATAAGAAAAAGAAGAGAGAGAGAGAGAGAGAGAAAGGAGAGCAGAGGGAGAACCAGACACACACGCATGTACATGAGAACCACATGCACAAACACAGAGAACCAGAACACACTCAGAACAGACACATAAACACAAACATCTGGAATCAGACACATGTGTGCACACACAGACACACAGAACCAGACAGAGGCAGACAAACACACAGAACCAGCTGCATGGGTGCACAGAGCCGGGCTCCTGGGCCACTGGACAAAGTCCGACCCAACAATGCCCTGGTCCCACCAGAGCCCCTTTGCTTCCCCGGGGAGCCAGCCCCCGGGCTGCAGCGCAGCTGGCCGAGGCCCCCGCCCAGAGCCTTCCCATCAGCCCAACCACCCACCCATCCCACACAGCTAATCCCACAAAAGGTTCAGTGCTCCTGGCAAGGGGCAGTGCCAACCTCATCCTGGTGGAGGGCTGGGCCAGAGCTGGGTTTGGAGTGGGTGGGAGTCAGGCGGGCTCAGCTGTAAGCCCTGCTGCAAGCAGCCTGGGCTCCATAGTTGGCAACAGCTGCTCTAGGCTCTGGCATCAGCTCCATACTGGTGGGTGCATGCACACCTAGGAGCAGATGGTGGGATAAGGCCTGAGGCAGCACAGCCCTCCTGCTGTCTGCTCTGAGGTGTATGTACAGTCGCCACCAGCATGGAGCTGATGCCGGAGCTATGGAGCCTGGCGCAGCTGTTTGCAGCCTGCCTGTTGCCTGCTGCAGCTGCCCACAGCCCAGGCTGGCTACAAACAGCTACAACAGCTGTGCCAGGCCAGAGCCCAGTGATCAGCTCTGTGCCAACAGTGGGGGAGAGGCCAGGGTTGCATTGCCTCAGGCCGCTCCCCCACTGTCCACTCCAAGGCGCTTATGTACCTGCCAGTATGGAGCTAATGCTGGAGCCCAGAGCAGATGTTTGCAGCCTCCTGGCTGCAACTGGCCCAGGATCTGGGTAGCTGCTGCCAACCACAGAGCCCAGTCTGCTTACAGCTGCCCAGCCACCTACTGGGAGCAGCCCAGGCTTTGTGGCTGGCAGCAGCTGCCTAAAAACCAGGCTGGTGGTGGTGTGCTGAGCAAAATGGCCTCACATGCTGTGCTCAGCACACATGCTGGGGGTTGCTGACCCCTGATCTAGTGTGTATACCTGTGGTTCTCAAGTGGGGTGCCATGAGCCCCTCCAAAGGGTACTGCTATGTAATGTGCTGGATACCTGTATAGGCAAACCAGGAAGCAACTGTGGCAGGAGCCCACACTCTTCCTGCAGCCCCTCCTGGTCCAACCCCATGTACTCCTGGAAACAAATGTGCCAGGCAGGTGGGACTGTCTTGTGTCCCTCTGTCCCTGTGAGGAACATGAATGACTGGATCAGGAAGGGCTGTGGCAAGGGTGCATGCTCTAGCTGCAGCCCATTGCACTGCCCATCTGGAGGGGTCCAGCTGGGCTATGGAGAAGCCCTGTACACTGCTCAGCCCTAGAAGTCCTGCTGTACTGGAGCAGCTATTTGCACCACCCAGCTGGAGGAGCTCAGTGCAGGAATACCCAGGGCACACAAGACAACCTTTCTCCTTTCCCTCCCCCGTATCCTTCCCCCCCCCCCCCCACGTACACATCCCTGGGAAACAGGGAAGTTTTTCCCAGGGTATAAAACATTTTAGTTCAGCCTCTGCTCCTGCCTGCTGTAGGTTCATTAGAAAACTCTAATACAAGCAGGAGTGCATGGCAGCATTGTAGTTGAAAACCCCTGAGTTAAGGAAGGACAACAATGATTCTCAGTCAGAGGTACCACCAAATTGCAAGAACTTGTGGAGGGTATCCTGACTCTAGAAAGGCTGAGCACCACACACACACACATACACACAAATTATAGTATAGTACAGTACAATACAGTACAGTACTATTTGACATCTATCTATCATAGTTCACCATGAAACAGAGTGGATAGCACAGTATTATGCTACACTCTCCTCTCCTCCACTCTCGTACAAATATAAAGGACCAAAGAGGATTGTTAGACACAACACTGAACAAAAACTCATGAACAAACCTAAGTTCTCACTGGTAAGAGAGCAGGGTTCTCACACTGCCTCAGTGCGCTCTGATAATCAAGCACATGGAAATCTGAGATATACAAGAACCAGGCTGTGAAATGACCGAAAGGCGTTCCTAAAATCAAAGGAGCATAACAGCTCTGGAATTGGAGCTAAACATATACACTTTCGCATTTTGTTTGAAAGCACAATGCAAAGGCTGGATGGAGGATGCTTTCTCAAGGGAACAAGCAACAAACTGCTCAGGTGAAAATGGACGGAAGAGGAAGATTGAAAAATGTAGCAGAGAGGACCCAAAACATTTGTACATCTAATGTTACTAAATTTTCTGAGGCTTGTGGGCTTGGTGGATTTTCCTGCCCACCAGAGTTGATTACTGTGAACAGCACTGCCAGCAGTTACTGCAGATGCCTCCTTGTGTTTGTCTCCATGCAGTCTGTAGGAGTCATTCATTTCATACATTGTTTACAGCCCAAGAACACTTAAGAAAGAAGAATAATTCTGGGCGTTAATTGTACAAGTTATATGGTGTGGACAGCTGAGTGTGGAGGGCCTGAGATGAAGCCCAGACACTGGTTTATGTCACCTTGCCAGCAACCCCTGGTTCTGCATGTTGATACTTGCCCAAAATCCATTTTATGGAGGGTTGGGTCAATACCATGTCTAACGCTGTCTAGCACAGGAGATGATGCTAGGAAAAATTCAAGCAAGGAGGCTCATTTATTACACCTTTCCCTTAGTCCCTGAGAAGGGAGCCATCTGGCCCAGGGCTATTATCACAATTATGCAAAATGCAGGTCCTTGTCCAGCAGGTGTTGTCCAGAGGGGGGTCACCGGCAGGGCCTCTGGCCAGATAGGTGGTGTGGCATGGTGCTGGTCCAGATGGAGAGGGTGTCCCAAGGAGTCAATCTTCACCTTCTCTGATCTCCTATGAGGAGGGCCTGTCCAGGCAAGGTCAGTCCTGTTCCAGAGGGTTCCAGGTGTTATTACTGAGCATGTGCGGGCTTAGCACAATGGTGGGTTGCCTCATCTTTTGTGTCTTGAATGCTGAGGGTGGTTCCAATGGCTGGGTCATTGGTCCAGGTATTGGTGTTGATGGTTCAGTCATTCAGAGGGAGCTATTTTTAGACTTACTGCCATTGTCTCTCAAGCACCCTCATTCATCCCCATTCATTCAGGAACTAAGTTACATAGGAGGGGTATGTGTGAGTCATGGGTTACACAACTGGGACTGGGGACAGGATAGAGACTTGACAAACAAAATGGAAACTTGGCATGACATGCTAATTTACATATGTAGGCCTAAATCATACAGTATCAGTAAAACAGTAATATAGAACAGTAAAAATCAATATAAACATAATAATTGTACAATATAAAGAAGGAGAAAAAACAAAACAAATACAACTTGCAACCAAAATAAAATGCTGAAGCTTATCTTATGTCTTAGCTCACTTATACTTTTCTATATGGAATAGAGAAGGGGAGAAAAAGTCAGAAATGGTTGGGGAAGGGGAGGGAATGCATTTTAAAGGAAAAAAAAAGAAAAACTGGGGGTTTTGCTACAGACACATGCAGCAAAAAGTGTGTGAGGAGGAAGCGGGGGAAAGAGAAGCAACCAGCAAAGCCCAGAAGCATGGGGAATACCCATAGTAGAGCAAAAGCACAGCTATACCTAGATATCTATACCTGACCAGTGGCTGTCCAACCTCTTCTTAAACACCTCTAGTGACGGAGAGTCCACAGCTTCCCTAGGCAGTCTAGTCCACTGCCTCACTATTCTCACGGTGATGAAGATTTTTCCAGATATCCAGCTAAACTTATTCTGCTGCAACTTCAAGCCATTGGTCCGCATCCTCTTCTCTGCAACAAGAGAGAAAACATGCTTTCCCTCTTCTTTGTTTGAAGTATTTGAAGACTGTTATCATGCCCCCTCTTAAAGCGCCTCTTCCACAAGCTGAACATGCCTAGCTCCTTCAGCCACTCCTCTTATGACTTGCCTTCCAAGCCCTTGAGCATCTTTGTTGCCCACCTCTAGACCCTCTCCAACTTCTCCACACCCTTTTTAAAATGTGGATCCTAGAAATTCACAGAGTACTGCAGATGAGGCCTATCCAGGGCTGAGCAGAGAGGCACTATCGCCTCCTTTGTCTTGCACCGAATGCTGCTATTGATGCAGCCCAAAACCACATTTGCCTTTTGTGCAGCTGCATCACACACTCATATTGAGGCTGTGGTCTACCAAGTTTCTCAAGTCCTTTTCCATACAGCTGCCATTCCAGCCATGTATCACCCATTTCATATTTATGTTTTTGATTATTCCTCCTGAGGTGTAGCACCTTGCATTTGTGCACATTAAACTTCATCCTGTTAGCTCTAGTCCAACCTTCCAATCTGTTGAGGCCCTTCTGAGTTGGGTTCACATCCTCCAATGTGTTCGCAGTCCTTCCCAGTTTTGTGTTAGCTGCAAACTTGTGCAAGCAGCTTTCTATGCCAGCATCCAAATCATTAATGAACAGGTTGAACAGCACCGGCATCATACCGCAGCATTCTCTCAACCTTGTTTAGACCCAATTTGCCCTTGGAGTTTAAAATATACCCAGATCATAAGAAAATAAAGTGAAAGGATTAAAAAAAAATAGAAAAGAAAAAAAAAACCACAAATAAAAATGATAGGTGTACAAATATTGGATAAAATATTGCCCTTGGCTGCTCCCCACTTTCACAGCTTCTCCAGGATTTTTGTCTTCTTCAAGTAAAACTGATTTCTGTTTTATATTATCTTGCTCTCTTACTTCCTCCATGTCAGAATTCAGACCCTGATTCAAAGTGCATTCATGTCAATGAGAGCCTTTCTGTGGATTTCCATGGATACCGAGCTCATCGCTGTTCTATCTGAGTGCCTTAGCTGAAAGGTAAAGTCCAAGCCAACACTAATACCATCTGAGAGGTCTGATTAGCTTCAGCAGTTATTATCTTTCATTTTTCTGAGTCTTTTCACTTCATGGTTCCTACCAGGCCTGAAACCAGATTTTTTTGAAGTACCTCAAGAAAAAGCTGTCTGCATTCTGGTCCAAGCCAAATCAGAAGCAAGAGGCACTGGAAATCTCACAAGAAAGCTTGTTTTCCTGCAATTTTTTCAGGCTCCAAAGGTTTATATGCACTTGGAATAAGCATCCAGACTTTCAGCAGTTTATCTGAACTACATTTGAACTGAGTCTATAGCATGGCCTTGCACTTCTATTGGCTTCTCTATACCACTGCAACGTAGATGCTAGGGGGGCTCCTGCCTGCAGCTCACCCACCCAAATCTGTAGGTACCCTTAGTAGCATAATTAGGTATAGGCCAGCAGAGCACCAGTTCGGGACACCCATTATAGAGAGGGTACCAGAATGGCAAGTCCCTGAGGCATCTGTGGTGCTGCAGCATCACAGCAGGGGCTGGGCAGACCCTTCCATGCCAGCAGCAGCTGCGGACTCTGAGTTCCTGGAGCAGGTAACACTGTTCTCCCACCTCTCCTGCTCCCTCCTCCTCACTCTTGCCAGGGTTTTGCCAGGGAGCAAAACCTGCCAGTTATGCCTCTGGGCATCCTCCAAACCCAGACATACACCAGCAAAGCTGATTTGATCTCCTTACCAGAGCCTACTCTCATGCTGCTGGAGACCACAGGCTTGAGAGTGAACACAAAGGGATGAGCCTTGAGCAGCCTCACTGATATATTTTTGAGTCAACGCAGGCCTGTGAGCTTGGTTGGGTCCTCAAGCTCCACTGATTTCCAGGACTTGCCACCACAGCAGCATAGACAAATCTTATATCATCTGTGTTTCATAGCATGCTTAGATGATGATGATAAGCTTAGATGTTGATAAGGATGCCTGATAACTGACTCCCAGAACAGGCCTATACATGCAAGCCACCTATGGTCACTGCTCTAGAGGTGAGCAAAAGAAGCAATTCAAGGACCTCTTGAAGAAATATGATCTTAACATCAATACCTGGGAGATTCCAGCACTGAATTGTCCCCCAGTGCACTGTGATATACAACAAGGCATCAATTGCTTTGAGCAAACTCACCTCATTATGGAGACAAATAGACAAGAGAGACAAAGGGAAAGAGCTGTGACCCAACACCACTAGGATCTGCTCCTTCCTCCTGAAACTATTTGCTACATCTGCAATCAAACATATGGATCCTGGGTTGTCCTCCTCGGTCATCTTCAGACTTACTGATGACTTCCTTATTTACTGGAAGCCTGTCATCCTCCTATCAAGGGACTGCCAAAGACGATCATCTAAGGATCTGTATGTTTAACACACAAAAAATTGTCCTTTCAGACTCATAACACCCCTTTGAAGTACGCTCGGTATCGTTTGCTTGGTTTCCTGATGGAGAAAGTAAGACACGGGCCAGTTACTTGCTCAATGGCACAGCAGAAGGCAGTTAGAGCAATAAACAGAATCTGAATAGACACGCTACCTGCTCTCCCACTGCTTCTCTAGCGGTGTTCAAATACATCTGCAAGTTGTTTCTCCCTTTCAAACATCTATAAAGTCCTTGATATGGCAGTCAGTAAATAAACAGAACTGCGTGATTCAAATGCAGCGGAAGAGGGAGTTAATACTCACTAGTCTGCCTCTAGATGATTCGACTGCGGACAAAGATAAATTAAACGATGTATTAATGGACTGATAAATTAATTCAGAAGCTATATTTATCTATCTGCTAAACCACCAAATCAAACAGCTTTATTCAAATTCATTTTATGCAGTTGGAATAAATACACATAATGAATTTGGCTTCTGAATATCAAATATGCAATCACTCACGCAATGTCCAACAGTACTGATCAAGCGGTTATCACCCATAACACTCTCTTCCAATGTAAGCTGTGCCCAAGATGGTTCTACAAGGAGAGAATTAAATAGAGTTATAAGAGCTTATTGAGTATTGTGCCACATGCCATCAAAGCTCAGGACCAATTCAATTGGCTACACCTTCGAATCTTCATCATGTTCACTCAAACAGAAAATGACCTCTTTGGCTTAAAGCTCCTGAGGACCTCCTATGCACCATGTCTACTTAAGCCATGGCAGGTCTTCAAGGCAAGTCCCTCCTCTTTGGCAGTCAGGAATGCCTGCCAAAGCCAGCATGCTTCAATAACTGAAAATGGAGGAAGAGCTACAGTCTATGATTTTTCAAAGCTCCTGTTATTCCAGTAGACTACAAGAGGATTTCTGAGATTTCTCTGAACCTCTGATAATCAGACCACTCAGCTGGCAAAACAGAAGAAGCTGAAAGTCTCTAATTTTCAACGGAAAACAAATTAAAAACTGAAAGTTTCCAGCTAATTCCAAAGCATTTTTGTTCAAAGATGCTGAAAATTGCCCCAAGGGGCTTGAAGTTCTGGTGCTTCTTGCCAATATTTTCCTCCATAAGCCGGGCTCCTGTGAGCTAACTGATAGGATGCAACTTCACCTCACCTCTTGGTGAAGGAATATGATGTATCCTCAGAGATTCATGATCACATGGGAAATGATGTCCAGCTAAGACCCTGACTCATGTAAGAGAATGAAACTCATACTTCATCTCACATGATACTGAAGGAAAGAGGCTTGGACTTCTTCAGTTTAATTGGCAGAAAATGTTTATTACCTGCAGAAAACAGAGGGGAAAAGTTTCATAGAAAACCTAATTACCCATCAACACTGGTTTTCAATTTTTAAACCACACAAGTTGGTAATGTTTTAGAGCACCATCTCGATTCCCCTACTAGTGTAAGGTTCTTTCTTAAACCTTATCTCCAGTTTGAATGACTAGGCTATGACCCCCTAAAGTGATCCCTGTGTTTTGGATTAGACATGCTAGTTCTTTTTCCCTTCACTTAAAATGCCATATAGGTTGGTATTGCCAGATTGCTCAGTGCTACCTTAACTCTGCTTCCATTAGGCAGTAGGAATCCTGAAAACTTTTCCAGTGGAAAAATTGGTCAAGTAAGGTACTACTAGGCACTAGCCCCAGGGCCAGGCTATCAAGTTACTTCTCTAGACTTCTCTGTGCCGCTGATATTACTCCTTCCTGGTATCCTAGGAACTTTCTATCTCCTGTTCTGCACCCAGCTACTATCCCCAAAACTGTTGGGTCCATCCTCTGCAGGAACCTCTCCAATTGATTGATCTAGGGTAAGGAAAAAGCACGTGAGCATTAAAATGAGGATATAGTGAAAAGGGAGGTCAGTACCACCCCCAAAAAAGGAAACAGGAAAGAGTCTGTTCCTTCAGGGATGAGTGGCTATCAGAGTCTAAATTTATATAGCTAACTGCCAAACACAAGGATCCAGGGGTGGCTCAGTCTCAGTGCACATATGGCCAACATTGTTTTCTGTTAAAACAGAGGGTGTGGATGTTATGAGGAAGCAATTGAACTCAGCAAGACTGAAGGCCGCTAGCAGCACTGCAGCTAACCATTTCATGACCAAGGATATTCCTGAGGAGACCAGTGCCTTTGCTGCTGAAGTAGCTTACAGGTGCCATGACGTTCTGCATCATCAAAGCTACTTCCTGCATAGATTTCATAGATTACATAGACATTTGGGCTGGAAGGGACCTCGGAAATCATCAAGTCCAGCCCCCCGCCCAAAGGGCAGGAAGTCAACTGGGGTCATAGGATCCCAGCAAGATAAGCATCCAATTTTTTCTTGAAGGTGTTCAATGTAGGTGCTTGAACCACCTCTGATGGCAGGCTATTCCAGACCTTGGGGGCTCGGACAGTAAAGAAATTCTTCCTTATGTCCAGCCTGAAATGTTCTTGCAGTAGTTTATAACCGTTTGACCTCGTTATCTCTTGGGGCGCTCTGGTGAACAAACATTCCCCCAGATACTGACGGTCACCCCGATAAACTTATAGGTGGCCATCAGATCACCCCTGAGCCTGCGTTTTTCCAGGCTAAAGAGTCGCATAGCTCTCAGCCTGTCATCGTAAGGTCTGTTTTCCTGACCTCTGATCATGTGTGTGGCTCTTCTCTGGACTCTCTCAAGCTTCTCCCCATACTTTTTGAATTGTGAGGCCCAAAACTGGACGCAGTACTCCAGCTACAGCCTCACCAAGGCCGAGTACAAGGGGAGAATGACGTCCCGGGATTTTCTTGAGAAGCATCTATGGATGCAAGCCAGCATTTTGGTCACTTTACTAGCCTCAGCATCACATTGAAGGCTCACATTCATCTTGTGGTCATTGATGACCCCCACGTCTCTTTCTTGCATAGTGCTAGCCAGCGTAGCACTGCCAAGCCTATAAGCATGCTGCAGGTTTTTCCTCCCAAGATGGAGAACTTTGCATTTTTCAGTGTTAAACACCATCAGGTTCTCGTCTGCTCATTTGCTGAGCCTGTCCAGGTCAGCCTGGATCACCCGCCTGTCTTCAGGTGTGGATGCTTTGCCCCAAAGTTTGGTGTCATCGGTGAACGTTGCCAGTCCACTTCTGACTCCAATGTCCACATCATTAATGAAGATGTTGAACAATATGGGTCCAAGGACAGAGCCTTGGGGGACCCCACTGGTCACAGGGCACCATGATGATTGACTTCCATCAATTACTACCCTCTGGGTCTGACCACGGAGCCAATTTCCCAGCCAGCAGATCGTGGTGGACCCAAGACCACAATTGGCCAGTTTCGCTGAGAGATGATCATGGGATACCAAATCGAAGGCTTTTTTGAAGTCAAGATATATGACATCAATCTCTTCTCCCTTGTCCAGGTGATAGGTCACCTGGTCGTAAAAGGAAATGAGATTGGTCAAGCAAGACCTACCTGCAACAAACCCATGCTGGCTGTCCCTGCAGACTTTAACCAACAGCTAAAGCACTTTCAGATTCAGAGTCAAGCCTAAAACGTCATTGTGGGAAGACCACCTTGGAAAGTACCCCACAATGTGTTTTGGTTGAGCTGCTCTTAGATGATTTCAAGGACAAAAAATAATTTTCCACAGCCACTGATGCTTCAAGCATGGACAACATTAAATAAATTGGTCATATATTCTCCCTGACACACTGGAGAATGGATTCTTGATTTTTAAAGAGAAACAGCTGATGCCATAAAAATCCAAAATAGGTCATTTTGAATGGTGGTGACATGATGAAAGACTTAGGGCTAAATCCTATTTTACTTTGCACACCTCAGTGGCATGTGCTCAGCCACATAACCTCAGCTTTTGGAACCATTTGCAGTTCAGCTATTGACACTCATTCAAGCACACCCCCACTGTGCATGCCTGTGATCCAGTAGGGATGGGCAGGTACTTACCCAACTACACATGCAAAGCTAGGTAGATCCCAAAACTGTACACAGGAAGAAAACTACAACACAGGTCCCTCCTGTATTTTAGCCTCCTGGGCTAATGGTTAGAGCACTTATCCAGAGAGCAGGTGACCTGGGTTTTAGGCCCCCTCCTCTCATGGAGGGGGTTTAAAACTGTATTTCCCATTTCCTAGCACTGTGCTTTAACCCCAAGTCATAGATAAGGCATTCACTTTCTCCTGAACAAGAAAGGGAGATATGAGGGACCAGACAATGCAGAGAGCATGTGGCTCTGTGAGATGGATACTGCACTAGATGAGAACGGGCCTGGATTCTGGACTGGGCTCTTGTGTGCTATGAGACAGAAGTTGTCTTACAGCTCAGCATTCATTTTATCCAGTTATTAGTACATGCAGGGTACAGTGGGGGAGCTTCAAAAGGAAGACAGGAAGAAAAGCAGGAAAACACTGAATGTGTAGCCTGGTGGTTAAAGCCCTTTTCTAGGAAGCAGACAATGCAGCTTCAATCTCCTTCTAAGTGAGTGGGGGGCTTAAAACTCGCTTCCCTGAGCAAGTGATGTCACCTCTGTTCTGTGCTCACAATAGGTGATTACTTCCCACAGTGTACAGGGTAATTCTACTTTCCTTTTCCATGTTAGATGTTTAGTTTATACAGACTAAATATACGTAATTCATCATAAGGCATGCTGAGACCGTAGGTATTTTCTGGCTTGAGGAGGTCTCTGGCTTCTACAGGTTCCATCTTAGGCACGTTTCACTGTACAATGGGAAAAAAGCATGCTGTATTTTGCAAATGGAAAGCATCACTACCTAACTTGTTGCAAACAAATACTAATGGCCAAGTGGTGAGTACCAGTCGAGCACAGCTGCCCACAGGTGAAGTACACAGCGCACGGTTTGACAATCAGACTGTATATTAAGTCCTCAAACTCTGCTAAAAAGATGAAAGGACTCCAGGAACAATTTGCATTTGTGGAAGAAGAATGCAAGGATCTTCTGTGGCATATTCCAGTGAGGTGGCTGTCACTTTCCCAGCCATCAAGAGACATTTGAAATGCTGGAAAGGTATGAAAGAAAACCGAATTTCACAAGGGCAGGAAAATGGCCACACATCAAGACCAGATCAATGACCAAAAATACAAGCTGACAAGTGACATGTTCCTATCCCTTCCTGAATACTACTTGTACTTTGTGCATAGCGCCACATGATTTGTCTTTTCCACACAACAATCGAAGTAACTTAAACTGGAAAAGCCTACAAAGTGACAGAAAGCCTGCAAGCTGGGCATTTATGGGCATTTCTTCAGGAAGATAGAGACCTATGTCTCATCCCCACCTTAGCCTAAGGGACTCAAACTTATATTTTACACTTTTTGAAAGAATGGTCAGCTCACAAGGTTACAGCCTATGCTTGGGCGAGTCAGAAAGCATATTCTGTAGGCCAGTGAGGACACACTCATTAAGAAAGGTGACCAGGGGAATGGATGGGGGTTCATTAAGAAAGGAAACCAGAGGGAAGGGTGGGGGTGCATTCTGGGTTCTGGTCTCTACTGAGGGACTTATTCGTGTTTTTTTTATCCAAAGGCTGTCTTGTCTATTGTAAAATGCAGAAATGGGCCTGGAGCAGGAACCAAACTCTGATTTCTGCCTCCAATGGGGATACTGCATTTATTAGACAATATTTTTTTTTTAATGTCAGATTATAAAATCCACTGCCTTTATTTGAAATGGTCCCAGAGCTACAAGTAACAATGATTTAATCTTGGCCCAAAGGAAAAAAAATGGTTCTATGTTTAGAGCTATGCTTTTCCTTTTAGCATAAATCCTGCTTTACTAATATGATTTAATTATCCATAAAGCATGACATACCCACAGTGGAAATGAAAACTGCAAAGATATATCTTTCATTGAATGGTGGTATCTATCTATGTACATGTATCTATACAGGATTATGTTAACAAACTGAAGTCCCTAATGAGTTCTTGATCTAATGCCAATTGAGAATTCAGGAAAAGACCCATTGAGATATAATGCCCTTCTAGTAATACCAGAAAGTTAAAATGTGGCTCCAGGGATCTCTTCCCTGGGCACTACAGGCCTTTTCCCACATCAGGCCTTCTCTCCTGCTAGAGGACACTTGAATAGTTTTAGTATCACAAGGATTGGACCAACATTTATGTGTAGGTCACATAACCATATTACATGATCCAAAGTATGTGGTTCCGTGCAGCCCCCTAGAGAAAGAATATCCCTTAGAAATAAGCTTCCCTCTGTCCTTTCCTCTTGGTCCATGGTGGGAGGGTTGTAATTTGCCATCAGTGCACATTTAACAACAAATTACTCTCCCGTTCTGCGAGTGTTTAACTGCTTTGGAAGCAGACCAAGCCTCCCCCCCAGCCCACATCCATCTAGGTATAAAGGCAGTGGTAAGTATACCTTTACCAAAAGTCAGAGGACTCAGCAGTGTAAGATGAAAGGGTTTTACCCTTATAGGGACATATAAATCAGGATACAAGGCAAAACCTATAATCCTTTGAACAAAAATTGGCCATGAAAACTCCAGGGAGCACAGATCACAACCAAGGACATGGAGGTAAATGTAAGATTAAACTCAACATTGCTTTATCCAAGGAAGACTGTCAGAGCAATGTAGTCCCTATCTAAGACAAGATCATTGACTTCTTAGATGAGGGCAATGCAATGGACCTATTCTATCTAAATTTAAGGAAAGCATTTGATAATGTGCCTCTTGAAATTATTAATGAAGATGGAGGAGCTGGAAATTAATGCTGTAGCTGTAAGATGGATAAGGAGTTGGCTACAAGGGATATTATAATGAGTTATATTGAAAAGGAGACTGTGTAACTGGAGAGATGTTATTAGTAGTGTTCCTCACAAATCACTCCTGGGATACATCATGTTTAATATTTTTATTGGCAACTGTGGCACAAAGAGTAGATGTGTGCCTTTGAAATTCAGAGATATCACAGAGTTGGGAGGCACTGCTAACTTGGAGGAGACTTGAGTTATCATGCAGGAAGAATTAGATGGCCTTGTGGACTAGGGTAATAGAAATGGTGTGAAATTTGATAGTGAAAAGGGCAAAATCATAGAGTCATAGAGAAGTCAGGCTGGAAGGGACCTCCAGAGGTCATCTAGTCCAACTCCCTGCCCAAGGCAGGATCATCCCTATCCAAACCATCTAATGTAAACCATAATCTAAACTCTACATAAGACTACCATCAAACCTGACACAACATAGCCCTTATACCCTAACCTGCCACAGGTAAAGCAAGGGAACCAGGGCAGCTAAGTCATGCACTTAAGGATTATAATGAGGTTCTGCTATAAGATACAGGGCATGTCTACATGTGTCACTATGGTGACGTTGTTACTGCACTGTGATTTAGTACTTCCAAGAGGAAGTACTTCCAAAAAGAAGTTGCATCCTATCAGTTAGCTCACAGGAGCCCGGTTTATGGAGGAAAATATTGGCAAGAAGCACCAGACTGCACTGTACACTTGGTGCATGGTTATTTTTAGCAGCAAATAACATAAAAAACGTATTGGGGGAATTTATACCAGCCATGCGTGTGCAGTTATCCCAGGGTAGTCCTGTACACAATGCAAGCAAGTTATTACTTGTTCCCCTGCTACCTAGCAGCCCTGTAATACAGTCTATTTGAGCAGACACCTGATGATAACTTGTCATCTTTTCACTCCTGATCCCAGTATAACTTACACTGGTGTATAAAATCAACACAGAAGATTCCTAAGCAACTAGAGAAGTCAAATTCTCTTATAGTCTTCTGAAAAGAGTTGAGGGGAAATGAACCTGAATTCCTTCAAAATGAAGCCTAACGAGTTTATAAATGGAAGAGAGGTGTTCTTACAGCAGTAATCAGAGGATGTGATGTGGCTTCAGGTGTTTGGTATTCCCATGAGAGGGGTGAAAGGAAATGTATGGCCCTTGTACACATGACAAATATCCCTGTAATTTATGTAGCAGACTAAAATACATCTGATGCATTTTACTTTACTATATAAAAAAGTCAGTTAAACTGAAATTCGCTGCTGAAGGTGTACAGTTACAAAATTTAATCACAATATGCTGCTGAACGTGTAGATTGTTATGCAATAAAATTGCTCAAAAGGGCAGTTAAACCACTAAAAGGGACAATTTCGTCACATATACAAGGGCCTTCGTCATGTGTACAACAGCCCTTGATCTCTGTGTGGCTGGTTTGCGTGTTATAGGAAGGAGCCCTATGCATCAGGGGTTTTGCTGGTCACCAGCTTGCCAATAATTGGTTTTTTTCCCTTCAAATGCTTTCTTTTTTTCCCCTTGGACACTGCCTACAGATAGATAGGGGGATTGGCTTAGAGGCACTAGTCAGGAATGAATCTCCCTTCAAGTCAAACAGCTATGGTTTGTTAGGAAAGCAAAACAAAACAAAACCTCTGTAGCATGGGGCATGGTTCCTTTCCTAAAGCCATTTCAGCATGTTTTAACTAATAAAAGTTCCTACCACTACTGTGGTGAAGACATTGGTTGCACACATTATAGACTGTTTTTACTGGGTCTTTGTAGCTACTACATGTAAAAAGGCTGGAGCAGATGTTCTTGTAGACCCAGTTGGACAAAACATCACTTGCAAACACCCAGGCCTATTTACCATGACCCCCAGGCAAATCACCTGCTGATCCCAATGGTTTCAATGACATTACCTTCTTTGAGTATACCTATGCCAGAATCTAAAGCTGACTCCAAAACCAGCCTGAGCCATCCCTTCCCACTTACATCCTGACAACTTACAGCCATGTTGTGCTTCCTAGTTCTTGAGCATAAGAAGTTGTCTGGCAGAGCCCATTTAGGAAACAGCCGGGAAACTAGTCATCTCACTTTCTGTTTCTCTTTGCAGGCAGCTGAGAAAGGAAGTGCAGGTGTAGAAGGGCCAGAAGGCAGAAACAGGGAATTGTGGGATTGCTACTGGCTGAATTTCTATGTTTAAGGCTTGTAGGAAGTGAGAGGCAAGAGGAGGAAGTGTCCATTTCATACCTGGAAGTTCAGAAGAGCTTCCAGGGTCAGGCTTGGGGGATCTAGTAAGAAAGAAAGAGCATGAAAGCCTCAGTATTTCTTTTAGCAAACTTGCATGTAAAAATGCTGTGATTCTCCCAACGTTTAAAGGATAAATTTGTCAAATTGTTAAGCCTACTAGCTATTCCTGCCCTTTAAAGCACTGTGCCCCTATAAATTTTAATGCATTTATTTTATATCAAAGGTATTATTTGGTATAAGTGATAAAGTGACACATTTGGTAGCTTTGTAAATATACATTTGAAGAATCCCAGCTGTCATAAAATAACCAAGCTGTCAGATTGCAAAGTCAGAGTGAAGCAAGGCGGTTAACTGAAATGAGACTCACATGAAGAATTTTCTTGTCATTCTGTCTGTGAAGGCATCTGCTGCAAATACAGACTCTCAAGTCAACAGACACTTTGATCACGGGATGATTTATGTCAGCCGTCAAATGTCTGAGTGGTAACCACACATCTGTCACCAGGACAATGTGGCATAAAAGAGAATTTAATTGCTTCTGGATTATAAATAAAATGAACATTGCAGGAATAAATTACGAGATCACTGTTAATTTGTCGATTGTGCTATCAAGGGCAAGAAAAACCATCGGGCATAAAAAAGATAGTTATTTTTGTTATTAGGAGGTACAGTCAGGAATGTTTTAATAACAAATGGCAACAACCTCCTTTTGGTAAGTGCCTACAATCTGAAAAAATGTCAGGCTGATGGATCTGGCACTTCTCTCTCATATTTAATCAACTGCTGTAGGTACTAACGGAGAAAACGATCTGAGCGAAAGGACTTGTGAATGTCAACCATTAAAGAGCCATTTAACATTTAGATCATCTTCTCCCAATTTCCCACTCCCCCCAGCCACTTACCATTGACCCTTGGGAACATAAAAAATGTTGAGAAAGAACCTATTTCAGGACTACAATGTAGCTGTCCTAATTCCCGCATGAGTAGAAAAGCCGCTGGACTGGAGACAGAACACCATGTTTTTATTCTTGGCTTTGTGGGCTTGGACAACTCGCTTCTCTCTGCATGGTAATCTTTCCTGCACATTATGGCCTATGCCAAATCCACTGCCAGCCTGCCATGTCAGTCCACCTGCATGGATTTTAGGTCCTGCTCTCCCGCTGTATGGGATACAAAGGGGGGGAAAAAGAGAGAGGAAGAGGACAAAGACTTTCCCACCTCTTACCCTGGCAATCAGGACTCTTGTCCTGGTAGCTAGATAGCCAGATTCTCAGGCCCCCTTGCCAAGAAGGGTTTTGAACCCTGATGTCCCACTTTTAGCAGTGCCTTAGCCACCATACTCCGAGCAAGGCAAGCTCAAAAAAATCCACACCCTCCACCCTTCTTGTTGAAACTAGCACACTGGAAAGCTGGAAAAGATATGTGGGATTAGATATAGCACAAACTGGAGGGAATGTGCCTCAGTGAGATGCATGCTATCCTGGAAACGAGCCACTGCTCCTACACCCAGCACTGTTGCTGTGTTTAAAAACTTAACATGGAGTTTACATTCTCTCCTGAATGAAACAGGATTCAGCTGAAGAGGTAGCTAGAGCAGAGCCCTTCTGAGCATGCTCAGAACAGCAAGCCGTGTCATGGAGAGACAGTAGGTTTAAAGGAAGTATAAGTAACCTTAGTGGCAGTTACACAGATAACACTAGTTGAATAAGTGATACTTACCCACATAAAGGGGGAGTTGGATTTGTTCCTATATGCCTTATTTAGACTATATGCTCTTTGAAGCAAGGACCGTTTCTTACTATATAGCAGGTAGCAATATAAGGCTCCAATCTTGTCTGGGGTCACTGGGGGCTAATGCAGTACTACTGAATAATAGTAATAGCAACACCTCCTGCCTTTTAGATTTGGTCATGTGAAGCATTTTTGGGGCATAGCCAATACTTGAATCAGCACTAACACATTGTACTTATCTACTGCCTTGTATCCAGGAGTTACAGGACAAATTACAAGCATGGCTTTATTCTCAGGCAATCTCTGTGAAGGAGGTAAATAATACACCTAGCGTATGCATGGGTAAGCACAGAAGTAGAGAGGTTAAGAGACTAGCCCAGGGTTAGAACAGGGTGAATTATTCATTGCGAGTGATTTATCTTCTCAATTTAGCCCATTTTGCTGTTCAAGAATGAGCTGCAAAAAGGTTTTGGGCCAATTCCAATTGCAAGCCACCTGCAGCAACATACACGGGGTGGAAAGCTGACAGAAGCAGACCCGAGGGAATCCAGTTCTATAAAAAACCTCACTGGCTGACATCAAGAGGGCATAAGGGGTCTATGCCACCTCCTTCCCAAAACCCAGCTCAGGAGCTGTGGCAAGGAGCAAGGACAAGATGACACCTCTGCTTACAACAGCTCATAGAGGGACATATGTAAGAGAGTTAAGTTACAGCATCCTAGAAATTGCATCCTAGCTGAGCCAAGGAACAGAGAAACACAGAAACAGGAACTTTTATTTTAATCAATGTACTTCTGATTTGCAATTGACAGATTTATATCTGACCAAATTCTCCTTTGTGTGCAAGCTGTTGGTCATTTGCTGTTTGTGATGAGTCACGTAAGTCACATGTTATCATGATTGCTTCCTGACTGGACAGCCAACATTTTTAGTTATTGAATTATGAATTAACAAGAGGGTCACAGGTTGGGTAGCCCCTTTAAGTGAATTGGTCTCAGCCTCCATCAGTACCTTGTTATCCAGCCCTTGGGGCTGGGCTTGTGCTTGGATGGGGGGTGTCACATGCCCAGGGGTACCTGAGAATAGTCTGTTCTCTCCAGGAAGGGAACCTGGAAGGAGCAAGAAGCCTCCTGCAGGACATACAAGGTCAGGTGGGATCAGGATCAGGGGGAAAAGTCTTGTTGGACCTACTTCCAGTGAGGCAAATGCCTGGATGGGAAGAGAGCTAAAGAAATAATAGGCTGGGGGAGACAGCAGCTGAGGCCAGCCAGGTGCTGAGAAACTGTGAAGTCAAGGAAAGACCTGTTCTGACTTAAACGTCAGTGCTGTTTTAAGAAGCCTGTTCTTTTCCTGAAGGAGCTTGGGTGCAGCTATAGGGGAGGGCAGGGCAAGAAAAGGAAAGTGAGATGGAGGGAGGTTCCTCTGCTGGATCAAGTATGAACCTATTGCAAATAACAATGCGCTGCTTCCTACAGAGTGCTGTTATCTTTATGTGGACATAGATATTCTCCTGCAATCCCTCCCCCCACCCAGGAGCCTGTTCACATAAGTACTATCAGTAAATAAAAATGAGGTCCAACCATTGGCAAAGCAAGTGGCTATTTGGCATTTGAATGACTGTTTGGCTAGTACAGGTTTGCGTCTCATCCACCTCTAGTCAAGGTCATACGGCAAGTGAATGTCGGAGCTGGGACTATCACCCTGGAGTCTCAGGCCCCTCTCCTCCCTTTCTTTATCTAACCACATGCCCTCCTGTAACTTCAGTTACTGGCCTCATAAGTCCACCATCTGCAATAACAAATATACAGCATTTAAAGAAGAGGATCTTTTCCTCAGTGATTGAGTAGTTTTCAAGAAAACCTTTTTGTTTATGAAGGTTGAAACATAAGGGGGACCTCTGGCTTTGCATAATTTTGAAATCATGGAGAGGAATCTTTTTTTAACTTGCTGGTCTTAATGAATGATAATGATGTGATGCATGATTAGCTGGGTTGATAGCAGGTGCTTAGCAAGACTGATATCTCATGCCAGCCAAACAGGACACCAGAAAGACTCTGCTGTCCTCCATTTTGAAGTGATAATCACTTCAAAAGTTCCAGAGAACCTCCTTATTTTATTTATGCTGGGAAAAACAGAATGGAGAGTGTTGCCACAAACATTTCCTAAACCAAAGGGCAGTGCCTACAGAGAACCAGCTCCCTCATCACCACCAATATTCATACGACAGCACGACTTGTAGATCTTTCTCCTGTATTACAGCAGGAACACCAGATGCAACATCAACATCCTGTGTGTAGTGGTATACTCTCATGGACACATCTGCAGTGGGATATTCCTGAAGGTACAAACCATGTGCATGCATTATCTTGGTGTGCAAGCCCGGAGTGAGAGGAATGACAGTGTTCTGGCGAAGTCACTTGCCAGGGATGCCAGGAACTAGATCCAATGTGTGGTCTTCGCCAAGTCACCTTGAAAAGTGAACATGCAAAAAGTTTGACTATAGCCCAGTGAGGAAGGCACTGTGCTAGAGGCTAGATGCCCTGAACTCTGTTCCCACTGGGTCCTGTTTCATCTTACATATTCTCCTGGCCACATGGTTCTCTCTTTCCCCACCCCAATCCCTTGGGTGGAAAGTATTCTTGGCTCTACCTAGTCCATGTTGAAACACTGAAAACTCCCTCTGAGTGAAACATTGAAACTCCCTCTGAGCGAAGGGAACAAAGAACCTGAGCTGCTCAATTAAAAGGTGGGTTGTCCCTCCTCATTGTTTATTATTTAGCCATGTTCCTCAGATCATTTAGATTATTCCTTCAAAGGGAGCTGGATCTCTATATATGATGTAGATATGTAAAGTTTCCCAGTGAAAGCGTAGGAGAGAGCTACAGGTTGCAGCCATGTTGGTCTAAGGACATAGGCAGGCAGACCAGGTTCTTTGGGTAAATGAACCTGTGTACCTATGAACCTATGAACTTCACTTAATCAACCTCCAGGATACATAAATTCATAGACTAAATATAGACATTGGATTTATGACATATTATATTACCTGCCTGACATCTGAGTCCCCAGGTACTTTTCCACTAGCTACCAGCTACATTCATTCCCCATTCCCCTTCCCCACTCTCCTTCCCAACCTGTCTCTCACCCACTGACTCCTCAATTTACATCGTCACTGACTGCCTGTCTTGCATGAAGACCAGCCCAGCCTCTGGCTTCTTTACTTTTCATTCCATCCAGAAAGAGCACACGCACCAACTGCGCATGTTTCCTCACCCTGACAAAGGGTATATAAGCCCAAAAGCTTGCTAAGAAGATTTTTTCCAACTATTTGAGTTGGTCTAATAAAAGATACCAGATTTACCCAAAGAATCTTGTCTGCCTAGGAGCAAACTGTGTTGGGGGTTTTTTCTGCATGGATTAGGATAACAGAAAGTCAACTGTTAGAATAGGAGAGCTATTTGGTGTCTAGGTGGATTAAGATCACATTTTGAGGCCATAGAAGATATCTTTAGGGTGAATAGGATTTGGGCCAAAACTCCTAGGCAGGTGCTTAACTTTAAACAACTGAACCCAAAGCTGGAACCATTTTAGAATTTAAGCACGTGCTTAACTCTCTTCATGCATACAGGCAGCAACTTGTCCATGGGGTGATCATGGTTTGGAAAAAAAATACATTTGTCAAGTGCAAATCATTCAAGAATAATAGTTAGTATTTCAGTAGTGTTTTACACCTTCAAAGCACAGAATGATATTAGCAGACTAATACTCCTGCTGAGAAGACAGAGGTCAAAGGAAGCACAGCCTGGTCAACATGACATCTGTGACTTTCAAGCCATGCTGCCTTGTGTTCTACCCTAGCCATTTTTCCTGGAGAGGAAGTTTAATAAGGCTTATGCTGATGAGAAATCTGATCTGCATTATGGATGAAAAGACTTTGCAAGGAATAGCGTTGGCCTAACATAGCTACAGTTTCATTGTGAGACATGGTTCATATAACCAGGTGCCAGCCTAGTTTAAAGCTATGAAGGCCCCTTGAAGAATATCCTGTTAACAGCCTTTTGGACACGGAGATTATATAGATGGTTAAGGGCTGGAGAGGCTGATAGGAACATCTTATCTGACCTCCCGCAGCACACCCAACTTCACCCAACAAACCTTGCTTCAAACTCAGCCACAATTTAATTTGAACATGGGCATTAGAAATAGAAAAATCTTAATAGAAAGGGCAGATGATGGCAAAATTTCCACATCCCTTAGCATCAATGCGTGCCACTAAAACCATTGTCATCTTCTTTCCAGTTTGAAATTTTCTCACTTCAACCTCTAGCCATTCATTATGCCCCCATCTTCCAGAAAGTATTGGAAAAATGTATTCTCCCTATGTACACATTTACAGACTGCAACCAGGCTTCCTCCAAATCTTATCTGTGATAAACTTACAATGAAAAACTCATTTTTTATGCGGTGCGTCTGGACTGCAGCTATTCTAGCTCCCCACAACTCTCCAATTTTTCAAGATCCTTTTTGGCACATGGACAACAGTCCTATAGTAGTCCAACGATGGACCACAGAAGTCATATCAAGGTAATATTTGGCAAACACACTCTGGCTTAATATTTCCCCTATTTACTCATCTAAAAATCACCTTAGCTAGTTTTGCTACAACATTAGAAATACAGGCAAATCTGTTTAAAATAGTTTAAATGTGAACCATCAACTCTTATAAATAACAAGCTTTTTTATGTTCATTATTTGTCTATAGAAAGGCCCAGGTTAGTCACCTTTTTTCATTTACAATAGATCTTCTGGTGTAGGCAAGGAAATCCAAAAGACTTATTATCAATCCCTCACCCTTCACACAAACAGCGGCCGCCTAGAAGCAGCCTTCTATTAAGGCTGGCTCAGCCAAGTTTAAAGACTCTAAAAAAAAAGAAAAACATTTTGTTTTCACTGATATAACAGGAGGCAAAAAGGAAGCTACAGAGAACAGCTAAAATGAGTTCACTACCATGCATTGCTACTAGTACCATCCATGCTAAATGATAGGTCATTAAACTTTTAGAGTAGAAACTCCAGCTCTGATAACAGCTGTTCTATTATGTAATGTGCTGAGGAAGACACCATTAAGTGTAATTAAACCAAAAGCTTAAAACATAAGGAAAGAGACCCTTCTCCCTCTCAAGGTGGAAACCCTCTGTGTATACATAATTATTATCTCTTGTCACAGACCCCCGGAAAAGCAAACAGATGTCCAACTGATGGGGAGCAGAAAGGCTGCTACCATCTCCTTTTTGCTTTTCATCTCATCTCTTCCCCTCTGCACCCCGTCCTGTCCACATACTTCTGTGCCATCTGCTCCCTCCCTGTACTTGTACTTCCCACTTCTCTTTCCCTGCTTATGCTACCTGACACTGGTTCCCCACTGTCCACTCTCCTTTGCTCCTAGTGACCTTTTCCAGTCTCCAGAGTCCCTTAGTCTCTTGCTTCCCTGCTCCCCTACACAATTTCCTTTGCTCCCCTCCAATTACTATCCAGCTGCTTGATTCCTTACATGTGGGGCCTGACTCCTGGGCTGTGTTGCCTGGGCCTAGTTTCTAGCACAACTTGTCTGTCTGCCTAGTGCCTTCTGGTCTCACCCTATTGAAAAGGCTTCCTGAATCCTCCCTGTCCCACGTCCTCCCCTATCAATGCTGCCTTGCTTCTTTCTTCCCTCTTCCCTGCTTCCCTCTTTCTTGAGGTTTGCTCCAAGCTGCTCTACCAGTGGCAGCTCTTGCTAGGGCCCGCCAGCTCCAGTCCCTTAGTAATTACTGCTGTCTGCAGGCCCTTGGGGCAGTACTCTCTGCCGTGCAGCCCCTAACAGAGGCACCTTGTCTTTCTCTTCTTCCTAGTGTCCATCTACCTCTGCCAACATACAAGGTCATCTTTGCTAAGGGGAACCAAACCTGGACATCTACAAAGCAGCAGGTTACAAGGAAATGGTACTATGCGCCATTATAGTCAATGGCATGACTTGCCATTAATTTCAATGCCTATTTAATCAGGTCTCATACTTCTTAGGGGCCTGTCCTCCAGAGTGGAATCCCAAATCTAGAGTTAAAGGCCTCCATTCCTTGTATAAAGCATGAGGGAGTTATCCATCTCAGACACTGAATGGGGATTTGGCTAGAGACAGCCAACAGAAATGGTGCGCTCCAGGTTGTTTGAACTCCCACCCTCTCCAGAGCCTTGGCTTCTCACTTAGTGCTCCCAGGTAGCGACTCCCAGACCACCTAGCTATTGCATGTTGTGAGGCAGGTGGATGAATTAGGGGGATCCTTCAATCTCTCCTCTTGGACCTTTTGTCTTTGTTTGAACTACTTAACTATTCCCAGAAGCACAGAAAGAGTGGAAAAGAGTCAGCAGTTTGGGTGATTAAAGCAGTCATGTGGGAGGTGGAACAGCAGGAGTCCAGTCTGGTACAATTACTAATAAATATATCTCATATTATAAATTATAATAACATAATTATATATTCTGCTGAATAAAATGATATATAAAATATGCATAGTGCGAACAGGATTGATGAAGAGCATTCTTTACTCATTTGTGTAAACCACAAAAGCCTCCAACAGGGTAGTAAAGACACTCCTAGGATGTAGTAGTGATGGGATCAAATACTCTTTGGCTGCATCTACACATGACACTACGTCACTGTAGCAATGCGCTACCTTCTTATAGTGTGTCACTACAGTAATGTAGCATCTAAAATTAACCGTGTGACATCATTTATTACGTCCAACAGGAAGTACTAAATGACAGCTCAGTAACAACAGCACCATGGGGGGCACGTGTAGATGTGCTTTCTGAGAGAAAAGAAGGAAATGTGCCTAAATCTCCCATATTGTGAAGGATTGCCATACCACTGCACTATTGGACAACAGGTTCTGGAGGTTTCTCATCACAGGGTTTTCATTTTGGCACCAATATTTCTCCAAACTAAACTGGTTTGTGACTTCAGGGTGAGCTTATAGAACAGCTTGTGATGAAGAAAATTCATTTTTTTCTTAGGATGTAGAAGTCTTTCATTGAAAACTGTTTTATTTAGAGTGGGGATTTAGACTAGGGTCTCCAAAAAACATTTCATTTTACTCGCAATCAATTATTCACCCTGCCCTTACCAAATGATTAATTTCAAAGCATTTTGTTCCCATGGTGACCTTTTTTATATTTTTTTTTTTAAGTATAAGTTAAGAATTAATCTTGATCTGGAAAGTCCTTTTGAATCAAAAAGTGAAAACTTTTTGTTAAAATGGGATAGTTTGACAATTTTGAACCTTTTATTTATTGATTTGGGTTTTTTAAATTAGGGATTCACTGAAATGTAGCCCTTTTTTCAAATAGTTTCAGTTTCAATAAATTGACTTTTTGCAGGAAAAAAATATTTTGTTGGAAAATACCTGACCAGCTTCACTGCAGACTCCACAAAAGATACATCTATCTCTATTTAATGTGCATGAAATAGAGTAATTGTACAGGAAAGTACGTAGTGCTTTCTGCAATTACCTGATATGTATACATAAATGAGGGTGCATAGATAGCCTTTGCAAGCAGACCTCAGCCTGTCATTTATTTTCTTTCTTTCCCCTTCCTAGTTTTGATTGTCTGGAGGGGTTTTTATAATTATCTTTTATAATCTTTTATAATTATCTCAGATGTGCATTCAGCTCCCACCTCTTTCCACAACGTTTCTTAAATTACAAAGCTAATCAAACACAATTCACTAGCACAGTCTCAGATCATGACAGGGAACAGCTCTAAACTGACTTCCTCTCTTTATATCAAAGGGGCTCCCACCTGTCCTGCTTTAAAATCAGAGAGCAGAAGTAAAAACTCTTTCCTATATCATGTTGTACTATTACAACTTCATTCCCAAATTAAATATACTCTACTTAGAAACAGTAAAACGCCTGTTTCTTAACATCCTGCCATGTTTAAATCTCTCCCAGTTATGTTCTGATGTCTTCCTAATCAACATAGTCCATTTAACATTTCTCTGGTGGGATCTGAGTGCATTCAAAGAGTCAGGCACATGGTAAAATCAGCTAGATTACCAGGGTAGCATGATGGAGGCAATCACTTACTGCCAAAGATAAACCAGTGTGTGTTTGTAAATAAAATCTATTTGATACAACTAGGTTTTACCATCTTAGGAAAGTTTTTTTAAATGAAAAGGAGAACTCTGAGGGAACTATATCTTTTGGTGTGTATGCCGTGCCTAGTAAAATTGGGTCTCTGATGCAGAGTTGGAGATAGTGGGTGTTGCCACGCACAGAAATAAGCAATAACATTTCAAATCCAGATCTTAACATTCTGAAAGGTCAAATGAATTCAGATGTAGGGTTTTAGTTTGGTCTCACCACTAGTTTTTTATGAGCAAATATTACACTGCCTAGAGATGGGTGCAATAAAGATCAAATCCAGGTGCAAGTCCCACCATCTGCAAAACCATGCTGAGTTTTGTTTCAGGCCCATCACTGATTAGTTCTAATTCTTCATAACATTTGAAAAGAGAAAGTAAAGAGAAAAAAAGTAAAGAGAAAGTAAAGAGAAAGTAAAGAGAAAAGACCGTTCTAGATTGTGGGATGATGCTCATAGTGTGGAAATATTTAACACGTAGAAATATGTAATCTTCTGCCAGAAAGCTCTGACTGGGAGGTGCTAAGAAAGAGGTAGGCAGGATTTGATGGCACAGGAGACTAATAGTGAGTTGTAAAGCTTTTTGCTCAATTGAACTCCAGTAAGAAGGACATCTAGGTCAGTTGTGACCAAAAGTTGTTACAATGTGCTATGTGAAATAAATTTGGAAGGCATCTGATTAGAACATCTGATCAGAATATGCTGCCTCGTTGAGCCCCAAATGTTCCACTGAAAATATCTTGGGGGAATGAACCTTCACAATGCCCATCAGAAGAGAGTCCATCCTAAAGCTAAGATTTTCCCCGTTCCAGGAAAGGGACATTCGATGGATCTGCCCCAGATTCAAGGACTGTGGGAGTTCCCTGAAGCTGCTCACCGAAATTGTCAATAGAATCTCAGTTTCATTGATGAGATCAGCAGAGAAATTGACAAGTACATGTACCATGACAGGAAGTTTCTGGCTTGCTCCAAATCTGCTCCAAAGCCAAATTAAAAAAAAAATCCACAAACTGGACACCATACATCTTGGACAGTAGGGCTGTACAAAGCTTTGGATTGTGAATCAGATTTGGAGATGATTCGGATGATTCAGAAGCCAAATCTACAAATCTGAATCAAATTGCTAGAAGCTTTAGACTTTTTGAATCGATTAAGAGCTTCTGAATCGATTCAGAAGATTCGGAAAAGATTCGGAGATTTGGCCATAGGGTATAATGGGAAATCAATTAAATCTATAACTTTGTTGCTTTTTTTGCTGGTTTGGATGAAATGTGCAGAGGTGGTATCTTATTGTATGGTCATGAAGTCTGCCAAGTTTCAAGGAGATAGGTCCAAGGGTTTCTGGGAAACTGTACCTCAAAGTCCTGAAAGAAAAACTCATATCACATATGTGTGTTAAGCTACAGTGGGGTAAAAACTACAGAAGTGTTAGCTTTTGATGAGGCCACAAAGCCTGCCAAGTTTCAAGGAGATAGGTGCAGGGGTTTCTGGGAAACTGCACATCAAACTGCTGACAAGTAAAACTCATGACATAGGTGACACTGTGTATGTGTTAAGGTGCAGGGCAGTGAAAACTGCAGGCCTGTTAGGGCCTGCTGTGGCCACAAAGCCTGCCAGCTGTCAAGGAGATCAGTGCAGCGGGTGTCTGGGCTCTGGGGTCCTGCACCGCTGCCTGCAGGCAGGCAAAACTCATGAAATGGGCTCTTGTGGGACTGTGTGTGTGTTCAGGTGCACCCTCCCTGGCACTGGGGCCTCTGTACCCCCATGAGGTCTCCTCCTTCCCTACAGTCTGAGTTCAGTCCATCACTGTAAATAACGGCAGGTCAAAATAACTTAGCTGGCTCAACACCAATAGCACCAGTAGCATCAAAGGTATCCAGACAGAACTATCACAGAGCCTTTCTTTGTATAAAGGAATTGACAGCAAGAAGTACAGATGTTGTGTTGGATATTTGTTACTCATGGTGTGTGGTGGCTTATCTTGTGTTTTTATGTTTATATGTTTATTATGAAAAAAAATGAAATAGTTAAAAAAATGTATCTTAGGAAGCTTTCAGGTTGAAAAACCCTTTGTCAGGCTGAGGAAGTACGTGCAGTTGGTGTCTCTCCTGGCCCTGGATGGAAGGAATAGTGAAGAAGCCAGAGGCTGGCCTGGCACACAATGCAGGCAAGAAGGCCAGCCAGTCAGTGAAAACAGAAATGAAGGTGTCATGGGGTGAGGGACAGGCTGAGGTGGGGTGGGGAGCGGGGGGAAGGGGGATGTAGCAGCACAGGTAAAAGTGCAGAGTTTCAGTTTCCCATAAACCCCTGTACCTCTCTCCTTGACAGCTGGCAGGCTTCGTGGCCTCAGCAGGGGCTACCATCCCTGCAGTTTTCACCCCGCTGTGCCTTAACACACACAGTGTCACCTGTCATGAGTTCTGCTTGTCAGCAGTTTGAGGTATAGTTTCCCAGAAACCCCTACACCTGTCTCCTTAAAACTTGGCAGGCTTCATGCCCACAGAAGAGGCTACCACCCCTGCAAGTTTAATTGAAACAAGACAAAAAACAACAAAGTAATAGATATTTCATTGATTCCCCATTATACTGTATGGCCGAATCTCAGAATCAGCTCCGAATCTTCCGAAGCAATTCAGCCGAATCGAACACCAGACCCCAGCCTCGGGCAGGTAGCCCCAAGGCTTCAGTGGCTACCTATCTCACTGAGGATGTGGAACCACTAGACTGCGACCCCTTGGCCTACTGGGCAAGCCGCAGCCAGATGTGCCAGGATCTGGCCACTGTTGCCCAGCAACACCTGTCCTGCCCTCCAACCAGTGTTCCAAGCGAAAGGGTGTTCAGCATTGCTGGGGATGTTGTGACACCCCACCACATCTGCTTGGATCCTGCTTTGGTGGAGCAGCTGGTGTTCTTGAAGGTGAACCTTCCACTGCTAGGGTTCACCAAGATCCACCTGCAGATGGACTGAGTGCCACCCTCCTCACTCTGTCTGCACCAATTTCCTTTTTTAAGTTTTTTCCCCTGCCAGGATGAACTTGGAGGTATGGGATTGGGGCTATGGAGAAGAAGGAGGCCCCAGGTCCTGGGCATGACCACTAAAACCGCACCCTGCCAGGGTAGGGAGGCCTGATGGGACTGCTGGTGATGCAGCAGCCCCATAAATGCCAGGACCAATGATCCCCTGGTGAAAGGCAGGAAGGAGGTGCCATAACCTCCAGCTAATGCATGCATGCACACAGTCCTGGCTGGGGAATGCCCAGACCTATCACATCTTTGACAGGCCTGATGCTTGCTGGTTGCGGTGCAGTTGTGAGGCTCCCGGTAAGCTCAGCTTAGCTGCCCAGGATGCCATCTTTTGCATTGAAGAACCCTTTGTCAGGCTGAGGAAGTACCTGCAGTTGGTCCTGGATGGAAGGAATAGTAAAGAAGCCAGAGGCTGGCCTGGCCCGCAATGCAGGCAAGAAAGCCAGTCAGTGAAAATGGAAATGGAGGCGTCAGGGGGTGAGGGACAGGCTGGGGTGGGGGGCAGGAGGGAAAGGGAGATGTAGCAGTGCAGGTAAAAGTGTCTTCTCCACCCCTGGGGAGTCAGATGTCCAGCAGGTTGCAGTGTGCCAGAATTTCACTGTCTAATCTATATTGAGTCCATGAGTTTCTGTACCTACTATCTAGGAGGCTCGTGAAGTGCAGTTCATAGGCCCAGCTCTGAAAAGTTGTTTGCATTGTAATTTGTTCCCTCTCAGGATCAGGCCTGAGAGACTGGAAACAGAGTGTTTTTCTCGTGACGAATGTGCCTCCACAGGTAGTTGGGTTTTGTTGTCTTTGATAGAGTCTGGTGTGCAGTTTGTGGGGGTACTGGAAATAGTTGGCAGGTTTTGTGTTTTGAGCTGTAGGAAGTTGGCTTCAGTTCTGGTGATGAGGTTAGGTGCTTGTTTGAATGTACAAACCACTTTTCAGAGCTGGGCCTATGAACTGCACTTCATCAGCCTCCTAGGTAGTAGGTACAGAAACCCATGGACTCAAGAGAGACAGTGGAATTCTAGCACATTGCGACCTGCCGGACATCTGACTCCCCAGGCACCTCTGCACTTTTTCCTGCACTGCTACATCCCCCTTGCCCTCTCCCCCCCCCCCACCCCCAGTCTCTCCATCACCCCCTGGTGCCTCCATTTCCATTTTCACTGACTGGCTTTCTTGCCTGCATCATGTGCTAGGCCAGCCTATGGCTTCTTTACTATTCCTTCCATCCAGGACCAACTGCAGGTACTTCCTCAGCCTGCCAAAGGGTTTTTCAACCCAGTGAGGGCGCACCTTAACACACACACAGTGTCACCCACCCACGTCACAGGTTGTGTTGTGGCCACAGTATGGCCTGGGAAGCCTACAGTAGTGTTTCCCTGCCCCCCCTCCCCCCCCATGCCCTAAAACAGATACAGCTGGCAGGCTTCATGGCTGAAGCAGGGCCTGGCAGGCCTGCAGTAGTTTCTCTCCCCACCCTGCGCCCTAAGACAGACACAGTTGCACAACTACCGATGTCACTAGTTTTTCCTGTAAGCAGCCAGAGGTGCAGGGCCCCAGAACCCCCTGCACCTATCTCCTTGACAGCTGGCAGGCTTCATGGCCACAGCAGGGCCTAGCAGCTAGACCTGCATTAGTCCCCCCCCCCACCCCGTGCCCCAAGACAGACACAGTTGCACAAGCACCCATGACACAAGTTTTGCCTGTCAGCAGCTTGAGGTGCAGTTTCCCCCAAACCCCTGCACCTATCACCTTGAAACTTGGTAGGCTTTGTGGCTCCACAGGGGCTACCAACCCTGTAGTTTTCACTCCACTGTGCCTTAACACACACAGGGTCACCTGTGTCACAAGTTTTGCCTGTCAGTAGCTTGAGGTGCAGTTTCCCCCAAAGCCCTGCACCTATCACCTTGAAGCTTGGCAGACTTTGTAGTCTTACCAGGGGCTACCACCCCTGCAGTTTTCACCCCACTGTGGTATAACACACACAAGTGACATGAGTTTTGCTTTCAGGATTTGAGGTGCAGATTCCCAGAAACCCCTGCACCTATCTCCTTGAAACTTGGCAAACTTTGTGCTCTCAGGAGAGGCTATCATTCCTGCAAGTTTCATCCAAATTAGACAAAAGACAACAAAGTTAAAGATATTTCATTGATTTCCCATTATACCCTACAACCGAATCTCTGAATTGGCTCCGAAGCTTTGGAGCCAATTCGGCCAAATCGAAGTGGAAAACCGATTTGGAGCTCCATATCAAATTGCTGGCATCCAAACCATCTGAATCTGAACCCAAATCGAATAGTTCCCTATTCACACAGGCCTAGAAGACACTGTATGGTGAAAAAAGCTCTTTTTTCTTGTGGTCTTGTTACATGGTAACTTTAGGCAGCTTTGGGAGCTCTCAGCCCCTGGACTGGCTACACATTGACACCTTTTAAGTGGCCTAAAGTACTGAATATCTGGCTTAACATTACACCACTCCAGGACAGGAATCTCTCTAATCCACGTAATTTTTCTCCTGTTCCATTAACGTGTGACCGCTAGCCACAGCTTTCCTGCCCAAGTCGATGTCTTCCAGCATCCCAGGAGGCATTGGGTCAAAAGAGAAGCTGGGGCACAGGGCCTTGCTGTGCACAGCGTTTGCTGCTTGCTGGGAGCAGAGCAAGCCAGTCTGAGTGGGAGAGGGGGCACTGCCTCCCTGCCACTCACACCAGCTCTGCTCCGGGAGCAGAGCAAGCCAGTCCGAGTGCGAGGAGGGGGGATGGAGCAACACCTCCCTGCCACCACTCACACCAGCTGTGCTCCCAGCTCTGCTCTAGGACCAGAGTCAGTGTGAACAGCAGCAGGGAGGCGATGCCCTCTAGCCCCGACTAGCTCACTCTGCTCCTGGAGCAGAGCTGATATGAGCAGGGGCAGGGAGGTGGTGCCCCCCACGCTCCCCAGACTGGCTTGCTAGAGCCAGAAGCAGACCTGGTCCAAGGTGGGGGGGAGAGGGGAGGCACCTGGGCTGCAGCACCCACTCTGCCTGGCAGGAGCAGACTGTCCTGGCCCTGTTCACCAAGCCTCTAGTGGTAAGTCACAGCTGTGCAGGGGAGGGCAGCAGGAGCAGATTTTTTTGCCTTATTATGTGACTGCTCCACTAGGCCAAACAGCACTAAGCTGATTGACATTTCTTCAGTTTACAGGGTAAGGTATGACAAGGTCCTTGGATGCACCACCTAACCTGATAAAATCTTTCTTTTGTTGGTATAGCTCTACCCACACCAGGGGTCCTTCTGGCATAACTAGGTCAGCAACAGGGTGTGATTTCTTTATACACCAGTCACACTAAGGGCGAGGTGCCAGGGAGAGAGTGTAATGCCACTACTGCCTGTGCTGTCTGTCTTTTCTGGCTAAAGAAGAAGGCTTTTGTCTTTAGACCTCTCAATACAACTTCTTTCATGAGCACAAGCTTCACTACAACTGAATAAAATAATCCACCATGGTGACAGTGTTTCTTTTCCTCTCATTTCAGGTTTCTTTTTATTTCTTTCTCTGTTGGGGATCCTATGTGTAAGGTTTTAAAGTAGAAAACTACCAGATGTCATAAGTAGTCCACCTTCTTCCTCTTCCCCCCTGCAGCCTCACCACAACAATCGCTCTACCATCAGAGCTCTTCATCTCATACTGTCAAGATCAAATTTATTTAAATAGTCCTATTAATGTTTCTGGCCCTGTTGCTATGGCCTCATCTTGGCTGTTATCACTTGCTTCTTCTGTACACCTTTCCATCAAAGCCATGTAACATTTATCTGTGAATGAAAAAAAAAAAACCATTGTGTTTCACTCAAACCATCATATCATTAATTCATGGAAAGATACCTGCCACTGCTGTTGCTCTGACCCTGCTTGCAGATTTGCTTAGAAGAACCATTTGTAGTCAGCAGATATTATCTCTTTATTCGTCTGACCATTTGAAAAGTCAAAAATGACTTAAAGACTCTCAACTGCAACGCAGCAGAATCTCTCAATAGCAAAGACAGACTTTCATGCTCCAGAAAATTTTTAGCTATAATCTCTACACAAATCTAGTCACTGCAACAACCTTCTATTAGTTCCCTCTTTACTATTGTCCCCCTAGCTGACCAGTTTTTCTCTACTGTTGGTATTTAAAATAATTTCAAAGAGAATCCTCATCACCTTTGGAATTTGAGTGCCCCTCAGGGTCCCAAGCACCATATTCAGTACCTGCCTGGTGCTTGGCCACATACCTAATGTTTGCCTTTAAACAAGCAAGCTGGGGAACTAGAAGCAAGTCAGCCAGGTTTGCAAACAGGTTGAATTACCTGGACAAGATTCTCATGCTGAGCTCTATAGTGGTATGGCTAGTCTGCTTCCAGTAATCAAGCTAGCTTGTTTAATGCTAGCTATGCTATGGACCTACCCATAGAGTGCAAAGCCAAAAGCAACCATTAGATAATCAACCTGAACTCCTGTATAACACAGACCATAGAATTCACCCATTCCAGCCTGAAGCCCAGTACTGTTTAAATGAGTTGGTAATTGGAACTAATTCATGCTGACAAATGGCTAATGATCAAAGTTGCTTTGATGCATCAGGCAATGCATGGTAGCACATAAACTGGACCAGGCCAGAAATGCCCTTCCACACAGGACTGTCTTGCTCTTCCTTTGTTATACAAAAGGATAGTTCTTTAAAAAGTAGGTAGGGCCAGTTCAAGTAGGCAGCACGGGAGGAGATACAAAGGGTGCATCACCACAGCATCAGATGGCACAGTGCAGAACGTTCTGCACGTGCTAGCTCTGGGACCGGAAGCAGTGTGTCACTGCACAAGCTAATACTCACTGGCCCTGTCTACACATGTGTTTAACTGTGGAGAAGACTAATTAGCTGCAGAGTAAAGCTTCACCATCTACACATGTGACAGTATTAGGCCACAGTAAACTAATTTACACCACAGTAAGACAGTGCTGTCAGTGATGGTAGTATCTTATGCTTAATTTACTGCCGTTAAACATATGCATAGATGCTGACTGCAGGCATAAATTGTATCTGGTCACCCAGCCAGCTGAGGGCCAGACTCCTGCCTGCCACCTAGCCACATGGCTCTGCACTTTCAGCACCCTTATGCCCCAGCCAGCCCCTCTGCCACCTGATAATACCACCCGAAGCCCAGGTCTGAGTGGCCCTGGTGTAAACTGCTCTGCCCTGGCTCAAATTACTGCTGTCCCAGGTGCATGTGTAGACAATGTGCCCAGGACTAGTTTACTCTGGCTCAAACTTCTCCAGAGTTTATTGTTTTGAATTACTTACACATATAGATGTATCCAGTCTCTCCTCAGAGCTAACTAGCCAGAGTACAGCACCATGCTGCCACAGTTGTACTAGCTCCAATTTAGGAGCTAGTTTGATCACAGCAAGTTTGAGTAGCTCTGTGCAGTACTGAACTATGCCATGTAGGCATAGCAATGAGTCTTCTCTCATTGTCCACACCCATCCCACACACACAAGGAGCCTCTTTGTACATAGACCGCATCTACCAGCTTCTCTCCTGACTGATTGAACAAGCCTGGCCATTTGCTCCCACTCAAGTGCAGTACAGACCAGCAGTTCAGGAGTTAAGCAGAATCAATGGCAGGGGAGTAACCCAGAACAGTCTATCCCTGCTCCAACAGTCTCTGTGTACCCAAGTGGGAGTGAGTGGGCAGAGCTTACTTTGTCAGTGGCAGACATGGGGTGTGAAGGGAGGCCACTTAGACATGTTCCAAAAAGTACTGTATTCAGGCCATTACAAGCACACTTGCACCTCTGAAGTATCCACAGGGAGCCAGAAGAGGCACACCCTCAGCAATGGAAGCTAACAGGCCAGAGGCCTTGGTCAGCCAGGGCAGAGGGCGCAGTTTCCACCCTTTGAAGAATGATATATTGTCTGTATACCTACCTCCTGCATGGAATTTCTGTACCCCTGACTTTCCCCAGCTCTGCTATTTCAACCCCAAACTCTAGCTTTTACCAGGTGCTTGCAGTCACCTCCAAAGACAATGTTCACTCCAATTCTTGAGAGGCACAGAAGTCCTGTGAGCTGCTTGTCCCATTTGTTATCTTCAACAAGAAGCTGATGTGAAACAAGCTTTTTTCTTGCCCTATGGAGTCCTCCTGAGACTATATACTGGTCTGTACCAGGTAAGCAATGACTGTGAAAGAACTCCATCCCAGTCTCCTCTCTTAGGTTTTATTTTCCTTTCCTTTTTCTTTGTCCTCTCTCATGTCTGTCAACCTGGTTGCCCTGGGTGACTATGTATATGACTGGCCTCAGGTAAGAAGGTGTGAATTTAACCTCTCTATTGTCTTGAGCTCTGACCTCATGACATGGGGGCAGGGGCTTAAGCCTGTGTCACTACAGTAGGTTACTACAATGTTTTTCAAATCGATTGGCCAGCATCAAATAACACCTGTCCCTGACTGGGTCCAGGTGGTGAGGTCAGCAGGGCTATTTAAGAGGGTCCCTTCAGGAAGAAAAAGGGGATAATTTTAAAACACACACAAAGAGGCATGGACCTCCACAGCTCTCTCATTCTCTGGATGCCGAAGTGAGTAAATTACCAGGAACTTAACTAGGAACTTAGTTGACTATAATCTAGTCACATATCAAAAGGCTGACAAGCCACTCAGATTTACTCAAGGTTAGTTTTCTTTCTATATTTTGCTATTGATATTCCTTCCCTACTCTAGCCTTCTTGGATCAATACATCTATCTGTTTTAGCATGCCTCGCTGTGTGTGCTTAAGAGGGAAGGAACCTGCTAGGGTGGGCTCAGCTATTTTACTTTCCTCCCACATGGGAGGCTGCTGGTGAATGCTTCAGGCTAATAGAAACACCCCAAAATGTAAAGGTCTACAGCAGGAGTATGCAAAATACAGTCTGCAGGCTTGATTCGGCCCACGGGGCCATTCTATCCAGCCCGCGGGGCCCCTAAAAATTTAAAAAATTAATATTGATCTGTCCTTGGTTCCTATCAAAAATGACAGAAACCAGGGGTAATAGGACCCAGGGAAAGCTCGGCGGGCTCCCACAACAGCATGGCCCACCTGGCCTCACCCCCTGTAGCCGGAAACCCCAGCAAGGGCTTCTGGCCTGGGACGATGTGACTGCACTGCACCAGAACCTCAGGTAAGGATGGTGGGGGAAGGGCAGGGGAAGACCACGGGCAGGGAAGGAGCCCAGGGAAAATGGCCCCTCCCCTGCCCCGTGGCCTGCGCTCCCTGCTGCAACCACTCTCAGCCCACGTGGGCCTGTCCTGAGTAGGCACAGGCAGCCCCACGTGGGCTGTGAGCAGTTGTAGCAGGGAGCATGGGCCACAGGGTGGGCAAGGGGCCACGTTTCCCCCGCACTCAGCACCAGTTTATAACCTGCCCCTGCTGCCAGCCTGGACCCTGTGCCAGCTCCAGGCTCGCCCATCAGGGCTGCACACAGCAGCAGCAGCTGTGGCCCCCTGGCTTGCTGCACCAGGCAGTGTTTGCTGCTGCTGCCTGCCTGGAGCTCGCGCACTGGGCAGCCCAGAGGTGGTGGTGGCAAACACTGCCCAGTGCAGCAAACCAGCATGGGGCCCAGACTGGCAGTGGAGGCAGATTAAAAGTGGGTGCTGAGCACAGGAAAAGTGGCCCCTCACCCACCCCGTGGCTGGCGCCCCATGCTGCAGCTGCTCACAGCTCACGTGGGGCTGCCTGTGCCTGCTCAGGGCGTCCCCACGTGGGCTGTGAGTGGCTGCAACAGGAAGCACCGGCCATGGGGCAGGGGAGGGGCCACTTTTCCCTGCACTCAGCACCATCTTGTTCCCCGCCAGCGAGCAGGGGGTCAAGGCTGTACGCTGCACCCCACTTGTACCATGGGACTGGGGGGCAATGGGAGTGAGTGAGTGCATGGGGCCTACACTGGTGTCCTGGGGCCGGTGCCATCAGGGCCCAGAGCAGAGCGGCAGGAGTACAGAGTTCTGGCTGGCAGGGGCTCTATGGAGCCAGGCCAGCTCCCCCTTCTCCCTGCTAGTGCAGCCCAGCCCAGCTCCACAGACCCCTGCCAGCCTGCGCCCCACTCTGGGCCCCACCAGCGCTGGCCCTGGGACATTGGTCCCAAGACATTGGGACATCAGTTCCAAGATGGTGACCAGGGGGTGTGGCACCTGTCAAGGGACGGGGCACCTGTCTAGGGGCAGGGCTACCCATGTGGCCCTCAACAGCTTGCCAAAACTGGGTAAGCAGCCCTCCACCCAAAATAATTGCCCACCCCTGGTTTACAGGGCTTGTGTGTCCCAGGTGTATCCCATGCCTTAAGATCCCTACCATCAAAAAGAGCAGGGAGTTTTCCATCACACCGGTGTCCTGGGGCCAGTGCCACCAGGGCTCAGAGCAGGGCGGCAGGCCCTGTACAGTGCTGCAGCTGGCAGGGGCTTTATGGAGCTGGGCCAGCTCCCCCTTCTTCCTGCCGGTGCAGCCCAGCCCAGCTCCACAGACCCCTGCCAGCCTGTGACTCGCTCTGGGCCCCACCAGCACTGACCCTGGGACATTGGTCCCAAGACATTGGGACATTGGTTCCAAGATGGTGACCAGGGGATGTGGTACCTGTCAAGGGGCGGGGCACCTGTCAAGGGGCAGGGCCCAAGGGTGTTGAGGGAGATGGCAGGGGTAATCATGGAGCCCTTGACCTGACTGTATGAGCATTTGTTGTCATCTGGCCAGGTGCCAAAGGATTGGAAACTGGCTAACGTGGTCCCAATTTTTACTAAAGAGAGGAAGAAGGACCCAAGTAACTATAGGCCTGTAAGCCTCACCTTGGTGCTCGGGAAGACCTTGAAGAGAATTATCAAGGAGCACATCTGTGGGGGCCTGCCGGGGAGATCATGCTCAGGGGAATCAGCATGGGTTCATCAAAGGCAGGTCCTGCCTGACCAGCCTGATTGCCTTTTATGACCAAGTAATTAAATCCTTGGATGATGGTGTCGCTGTGGATGTGGTCTTTCTAGATTTTAAGAAGGCCTTTGACACTGTCTCTCACCCCATCCTCATCAATAAATTAGGCGACTGTGGCATTGATGCCTACACAGTTAGATGGGTAAAAAATTGGCTGATGGGGTGCACCCAGAGAGTAGCGGTGGACAGGTCGTACTCAACCTGACAATATTTGAGCAGGGGGGTCCCCCAAGGCTCGGTCCTCTGGCCCGCACTGTTTAATATCTTCATCAGTGACTTGAACGAGGGGGTGGAAAGCACGCTGTCCAAGTTTGCTGATAACACTAAGATGTGGGGCGAGGTGGACACACTTGAAGGGAGAGAGAGGCTGCAACTAGATTTAGACAGACTACAGAAGTGGGCAGACAAGAATAGGATGGGTTCAATGTAGACAAATGCAGGGTGCTGCACCTTGGGAGAAGGCATCCACAGCACACATACAGGCCGGGGAGTTCCCTTCTTGAAAGCACAGAGGTGGAAAGGGATCTCGGAGTCATTATTGACTCCAAGATGAACATGAGCCCCAATGCCAGACCGCAGCCAGCAAGGCCAGCCATACCTTGTCATGCATCCAAAGGTGCATCTCAAGCTGGTCCAGAGACATGATACTCCCCCTCTATGCGACTTTGGTCAGGCCGCAGTTGGAGTACTGCGTTCAGTACTGGGCGCTGCACTTTAAAAAGGATGTGGCCAGCCTGGAGAGAGTTCAGAGGAGGGCCACCCACTTGGTGAGAGGGCAGCAGGACAGGCCCTACGAGGAGAGACTGAGGGACCTGAACCTATTAAGCCTTGGCAAGAGGAGGCTGAGGGGGGACCTGGTGGCTGCCTACAAACTCATCAGGGGAGATCATCAACAAATAGGAAGAGTCCTATTCTCCCTGGGGTGACGAGGGACAATGGTAATAACCTGATGGAGAATAGGTTTAGGTTAGAGATCAAAGGCAATATTTTACAGTTAGGGTGGCCAAAATCTGGAACCAACTTCCCAGGGAAGTGGTCCTCGCCCCTACCTTAGGCAAATATAAGAGGAGGCTGGGGTCTTGTGAACCCAGCATTCATTCCTGCCTGTGGCAGGGGGTTAGGCTAGATGATCTGATCAGGTCCCTCCTGACCCTAGCTACTATGATACTATGATGATACTATGAGCTATAGGATACTTTTATCCTTAATTTTGTAATTATGCATAGAAAAAAAATTGAATATGGCTAGTCTGGTGCTCAATACACTGAACTAGGACTCCAATTCCTGGGCTCGCTCTCTGAGTTTATCAAAGACCTTCTTCTAGCAATAGCATAACTAAAGAGTGGGGAAACCAGCCCCAGGAATGACATTTATGTAGGGCGCAAAGGTAGCCATGACCACTGTTGCAATTGGCACCGCAGCAGCCAGCACTGTCCTGGACAACATATGGCTGCCCAGGGAGCAAAGTTGACAGGCTACATTGATGCCTGCTAGGACTTTTAAGGCTGCCACATTAAGTGTGTTAACACTGTTAAGTGTGCACACATCTACATGTAGATCACAAGATAAACCTAACAGGAATCCAGAGCATCAAAACCATTCTGACCTGTTGTGGTATCTCTGAGTTCTTTACAACAAGAAGAATTGCTCTATTATTTTTTGATAGTCTCAAAGGGGTGCCTTGAGGCTAGCAAGATTGAGAACCACTGTCCTAGGAGACCTTGGTTAAATCGCATGCTTTCTCTGTGCCTCAGTTTCCCACCTGTGAACTGAAAACAATCCTTCACTACCTCACAAAATGCAGCAAGAACAAATTCCTTAATATTTGCAGGTGCTCCAGGGGCCTTGTCTACATCCTAAGATAAAATCAATGTAAATTTTTTATGTAAAATTTCAGGCATACGGAAACATTTACAATGGTACAGTTCCAACCCCAGATTGGAGATACAACCTGAAGTCATTCTTGCTTTGTGTTCCACTATGTTTAGTTGGTTTGCATCTTTTTCCCCTATAGGATATAACTATAAAACATTTACAGTAAACCAGGAAAACATTCAGTTGCTTTATTAGCTTCAAATTCCCTCTTTCACAGAATCCACTTAATTAATCCTCTACCCAGAAGTCTGGTTCACAATTCACAAGTGTCTCAGGCATCCTTTATGAAATGGAACAAACAGTGAAGAAGCAAAATTTTCAAGCATGTTGCAAATATACATATATTGTGGTATTGGTAGTAATTCAAGTGTCCTTGTTAATAATGTAGTTCCAGAACTATTGCCTCTATGGGAGCCATTATTATTCATATAATATTGTGTTGTGTTATTCATTCTGAATATTTGTCTTATACCAGGAATTATTTCAGATTTAATTTTGTTAGTGCTGAAAACTTTTTGGGCTTTAGGTACATGAATTTGCATATGTGTATCTATGCATATGTATAGTAGGATTTGCAAAAGTACTTGGCACTGCTTCCGCTGGAGCTGCTGCTCAGTTCACATTGCTCGTCATCAGACAGCATTGAATGTTCACAGATAACTCACTGGCAATGCTTCTGATCAGGTAAGTGTCTTTGCAAGGACAAAACTGCCTCAAATTTTGGCAAGAAAAATGATCCCAAATGGTATCTTTAGCTGTGGACAGAAACTAGCTCCTATTCTCTATGGTAAAAAGGAGCAGAAGGAGTCTGGGTCTGTTAGCTACTGAAAGCTTGGGAATTCCTACTGAAATCAAGATGGGCAGAAGACTTTCAACCCACTGGCTGAACTGTCCTGATAGATGCATCACATAAGTACAGCTGCAGCATTGCAGATAAAGGGCTTCTGCTTTGCTGCTAAGACATGGCACAATACAATACTGCTATGACATCTCCAGCTTAAAAGTCTGTTTTTTCCAAGCTACAGCAACCAGACACATAGAGGCATTCTACTTCCCTTCATGGATGCATGTAGGGCATTCAACTTTCCCTGCTTTCACTGGGGAGGTAGAAAGCCCTTAAGGCATTTTCTGCTTCATGTTACAGAGTCCCACAGGTTTCCCAGAGCCAGAGCCAGATCCTTTGTTTTCTGGGAAGCACACAGGTCTCCACTTGTTTCAATAGGGAATTTTAATCTGTACCAGGATGTGTCCATCTGGTCTGAATCCCACTGCCTTCTGTGCACATAAGATGGTGACGTCTTGCAAACACTTACCATCTGAGCAGCAAGACAGCTGCATGGATAACTGTGTTTCCCCACTAGGTAGCATTGAGTAGAATAAAAATCTTTGTTGTTCATAAATAGCCTAATGGTTGGTATGCTTACCCATTAGCAAACACGCCCCCCTCTCTGGCAATGTAGCAGTGCAGGGAATACCTGAATGTACGGTGTGTGGCGCCACAGACAGGTCTGCAGCACCACATACTGCATGGCCATGCTCTTCTGGATGCAGCCTATGATGCAAAATGTATAAACAGCATTAAAAACAAAACCTTGTTCCCTCCTGGAAATTATCTGCTTCCTGGGGCCACAGTCATGCTACTTATTGCTTGCTGTCCTTCTGGTCTGAAAGTGCTTTCCCTCTGGGTTACTTAGTAGCTAGCAAGTCTCTCTTCAAATGCCTAGGCCATATCCTGTGATGGGTCCATGTTCAGATACCCTCAGTAAGAGGTGAGCCAAGTGGGGATTCCCATGTCCTGGGCAGATGCCTTAACTAAAAAGCTATTTGGCAAAACACCCCTCTTGCCACAGAGAACTGGATGACAACACAGAAGAACGGAAGTAGACGCCTAGGTGGCTGCAATGGATCCCTTTGGATCATGGACTCTCAGGCAACTCTTTTCACCCATGGGTCTTTCCAAACCAGAATCGAGGCTCATAAGTAGAGACCTACTAACTTGTGGTGAGACACAGACATTTTTGTGACTCTGTCCCTGCAGGAAGAGCCCATTTTGTGGGCATTTCATGGCAGCCCCACCCCTTGGCACTGATTGGTGAGGCTTCACCCCTCAGCACTGATTGGCAGAGAGGTCCTGCGGGGGGAGGAGGGACAAGGGGGTGGCCACCATCTTGACTACTGGTCATGGGCGACTGCTGCCTCCTGAGTCTGGGGGGGCACCAGTGGGGCATGACTGGGGGGGGCTCCCCCAGTGGCTGATCACAGTGATCGGGGGGGAAAGTCCCCCAATGGCCAATCATGGCAAATGGGGGGAGGGTCCCCCAGTGGCCGGTCACCAAGCATGCCTGCAGCATGGCAGTGGCAGAAGTGCCAGTGGACCCAATTTTGGAGGGGCACAAGCGCTCTCCATGCTTCCCTACCAGCTGGAGCACTCGCTGTCGGGGGGGGTGCCAGCACTCTCGGGGGGGCACATGCCCCCCCCATGCCCTCCCACGCATCGCCTATGCTACTAACTGCCCATTCATCCAGTATAGGGGAGGAAGCAGGAGCAACCACCATCTTGTCTGCTGCCCCTCGGGGATGCCCCACCAGCTGGCACCTTCCCTACCCAGGTGGGTGTTGAGGTCTACCCTAGAGAGGGAAACTTAATAAAAAACTTATTTTTCTTAAGTTATGTTTTTTCCATGGATTTCACGGGCAACCCCAGCTTTCGCTGTTTCTGCAAAATATGTAATTTAGGTAGATCCCTACTCATAAAGAATTTAGGTACCATTGCAAAACTTCGTCTGTTGAGCAAGTTAGTGACTGATGCCTAAAAGCTGCATAAGTACCAGTTTGTGAAACTGAAACTGGACCTTAGGTTTCTTAGGATCTGCCTTTGTTTGCCTCCAAAGATCATAATCTATCTGATGAATTTCTTAATAATATTAATTCTGCCTGTATATTAGCTGACAGCAATCTTGGCAACCAGTGTTGATAAATGTATTTCCCCAGAACAGCTATAGGGCTTTGGTAAATATAAAACTAGTGATATGTATCTCACTAAAGGAAAATTGTTTATTTTTCTAGGAAATGCAGTCTCCTCCAATTAGGTTATTGGTACACTGTGGAAGAGGTCTAATACAGCTGTTCTTTCCAGTTAATTTCAGATGTTAGGGGACAGAGTGAAAAAAGCAAGTTGACGGGGACAAATACAGGATCTTAGAAACTACAGTCATGTTGAACCCTTAACCATAGTGACCTGTCCATTTCTCTTCTCTAGATATTAAAGCACATCATTAACTTATTATGGTGTCATTTCTTAGCATTTCAGGAAGTGCTGTAGCCACTGTAGAAATTGGTACAATTTCTCCTTGGAGAATTTCATGAGGATGTTGGGTGCTTCATTAGCACATTTTTTGTTCCACATCAAATACTCAAATTATGCTTAGCAGTTTCTATGCCAGTAAGAACAAATTTAAACTAGAGCTTGGATATATCTTAACTTTATGCCAGAGCTCAACATGTCCTCAGGCTCAGCAGTGGGGAATCGCTACATCTGAACCTATGTGTAGTTGAATATATATTGTCAAGAGACCAATTTTGGCACTTTTCTTAGTGTTTTCTTCTGGACAAACAGCCCAAAGCAAACTGTAGGTGAATATTCCAAGCAAGTGATGGATAGCCATCAGAAGATACATTTGAAAGGTTAGCATTGAAATTCTGCAGACAAGACATACCTACCAGTAAACTTGCAAGGCAGGTGGTTTCTAAGACACTGGGGCAGAGTGAGGTAAACAGGGAACATTCATTGCTAAAAAGTAACAGTCAGAGATGTTAATGTCTCTCACCAAGTGTGACACCACACCTGGAAAGATCAGCTGGGGCAATCAAGCTAAGGAAGGTCATCACAATAACAGCCATCATGTATTCCTCTTACCTGTGTTACTCACAGTTAACTGAGGGCATCTTCACACATGCTCTGGGGTGGAGCGGGGGTGCTTAAATTAGAGTGGCTCTGAGAGCCACTCTTATTAAAGCATCTGTAGCATCACATGTATTCAGCATCCTCATTTAATGAGCTTTAGCTAAAGCACCCCGCCACTATTTTGAAGTGTGGGGACACTACATACACATGACATGGAGGCTTCTGGAGTATTCTGCTCTGCTCCGACACATGTATAGGTGCCCTGAAAAGCCAGTGCCAGGCCATACCTACTGTTTTATATATCCCTATAAGAAGTATCCAAACAGGATGTAACTTTGATACCCAGCACCCTGCCAGTCCTTTCTCGTTCTGATTTCTCATGCTCCTAGGATCTAGGGTGTGAATTACTCATGAAGTTATCTCTTCCCCATTTATCTCTTTCTAAACCCTTCCAAGTGCACCTGCCTGTTATTCAAGTACCTTGCAGCAACTAAGGTGGCAGCAAGTATAAACATTTCACAGACTATCCCAGTGACCATATCTGAATGGGGGTTTGCTTTTTTTTCTTCCCTCTACTTCTTCTCACCTCCATCCTCCCCACCTGGTGTTTGGTGCTTGAAAAAGATGTAATTACAGGGGGAAGATCTGACAAAGTTCTTACCATTAGAAATTAAGGCTTCATACAGATATTCAGTTCCTCCTGGGAGTGTCACTGCTCTCAGAAGAATCCAAAAGTGTATGGCTTTTTCCCTCAGATTAGAAATGGCTGCTCCAGGAGAAAAATAACCTGGGAGTAACCAGAATTAAATTACTCCCAGGAGAATTTATCCTGGGAGAGTGAATGTCTGTACATACCATATGACAGAGTCATAAGATTACCACTTAAACAGTAGCAAATGTGGTTAATGTTCGTGCACCTGGTAGCTTTTCAAATGTCTCCAATGTTGCCGTTTTTCATTTCAGAGTTTAACTACTCACCAAATCACATTTCTCATTAGGGACCATGTATAAGCCAAGTTTCAGGTTTCAAATTTTATCCATTTAAAAAAAATTATAATAAGCAAAAAGAGATTTCCTTTTTTTAGCAACAGGAAAATGTTTAATTTTTGGTATGACTCTGAAATGAGACTGCACAGGTTCTCTTCAAACTTTCAAAAGAAAATTCACCTTCAGGCATAGTTCAAACAGGGAAAACCTCCCTCCAAAAGGTGTTTTAAGAAGTTACCTGTCTGAATGTAATAGAGGCATTACTAGTGCCCATAGTAATACATTGTTAAAAAAAATTCATTAAAACTCAAGGTCTTAAGCACAATACTTTATAGGAAGGTTGAATTTATTGCAAACCTAATGGGTGCCTTTTGTGTTATACTTTTCAACTTTTCACAAAGAAACAGCCGCACAATACAATTACTAAAATGTTCCTTTAAATCTTTTCAAGCAGAGAAGCTCTTCTCATCTTGATGCTTAAAAATATTTTGCGTCAGGAATCTTGCCCTGGGGACAATGCACAGAATATAAAGGACTGTAACGTATATTAACTCCAGGGGGGTGCAAATCTCACAATTTCTCCAATTATTAAAAGGCTTTTACAATAAGCATGTACCTTGCCTGATTCTCAGTTATACAAAACATGAAGCTTCCCAATTTCCTTAGATTCAAGAAGGAATCAACATGAAATAATGGTATCCAGGGAAACAAAACAGCCAGCAGAGACATGACATTAACTACCTTATGGCCCCAGGATTAACTCCAAAACTGCTGGCACAGTTGTTTGTAATTCTCAAGCCAGATGCTGCCTCTGGACAAAAATCTTATGTAATTTGGCATCTGTCTATGAACCTTTCATTCAGAAGGCAAGCAAAAGATGAGATGGAATAAAAACATAGGATAATGCTTAAATGTATCCTGCACAGAAAGGAACACAAGAGATTATGGCCTTAATCTTATTTCTTTTTAGGCACCTTGATGGCATAGACACAAACTGAAAAGTTTGGCACTTACACAACGTTTGGGATTCAGCATGTTCTCTAGGACTGCATTTTGACTAGGCAGGTACCTGACAAAGTAGGATCACTTAGATCAGGGCTTTTCAACCTTTTTTGAGCAGCGTACCCCCAGTGGCTGGTCATGGCGGGGGGTGGGGGGAAGGGTGGCAGCAGCCACACATGGAGCAGAGGTGTGGAGTGGTGGGTGGCAGCTGCTGCATGCAAGCTTCTCCCCTTGCATCTGGCTGGCCAGACAGTGCCTACTTGACCTGCAGAGGGGAGCCACTGCCCTCACCCTGCCCTGGCCCTGCTCCTGTGAGGCAACAGTGTGGGGTGGCAGTGCTCCACCCCCACCCGCCCTCCTGAGCATACCCCCCTGGGACCTTTCAAAGTAGTCCCAGGGGTATGCATACTCCTGGTTAACAACCCCTGATTTAGATCCATGTATAAAGCTGGGTAAAAGCTTTAGCTATAGAAAAATCATAACCAACAGGTGCTAGATGGAGGAGGGGGACCCTGTAATCTTTTAGCCTAATTCTTAGGGTATTTGCCCAGGTAGAAGAAGACTTAAGTTGTGTGGCCTCTTCATCCCAGAGAGGGTTTATGTATGCATCTGTTGCTTCCCAATAAAGTACTCAATGCATGAGGCCACGGGCAAGGCATTACACAGACTTTTCTCCAGCCCTTCAACTGCAGTGGGCCCACTGGACAGAGTGATCTGTCAGGCAAGGAGCTAGAAAGCAAGGCAGAACAGACATGGTTCAGAGAGATGGCCCCTACTCAAGCAGGGAGGACTCCTGGCTTCCAACCTAGGGCTGTGCTCCCAGTGTAATGGAAGCACCACTAGTGGTTTATAATCTAATGAATAGTAAATGCAAGATGCAGTGGGCCAGCTTCCATAGGAGGATAGGAAAGTATTGTTGATAGTGCCAACCCCCTGATGGATAAAGTACTTTGCCAGGAGGCAGGTTCAAACCCCATATGGATGAAGAAGACATAAAACCTGAGTATTTTGCTGCTTTAGTAAATGTCCTAACCTCAAGACCAAACTTTTTCTTATTGTGTATCCCTTTCCAGATTTACCAGAGGCCCACATACCCTACCAGCATATTTTAAACCCTTAAAGGCCAATTATTATTATAATGAAAATTAAATTTGCCATCACACAATTTCTCCTGAGTACCCCCCAGAGATGTCTTGTGTACTCCAGGGGTATACACACCACATTTTGGGACCCCCCTGCTCTAGGCTACTGGGCTGAAACAAATGAGTATCTTCCTCTACTCTGGTCAGGGATGCATGCAGGGCAATTCCATTTTGCAACAGGGTAAAATTGAATGTCAAACTGTGTGCAAGTGCCACAAGCCACAGTTACACAGCTGAATGACTGCTACTTAGGCATACAGAGTGGAGTTGGCCCCAAGTCATTTGCTGAAGGACACACAGGGTAGCAGTTTCATCCCCTTAAAAATCTTCCAGGTAGTAAATAACTAGACCATGACTTGAACTTTTCACCCAATCAGGGCAGTACAAGTGAATAAGAACTATTCTTTGTACCCACAATAAGGCTTTCCAGAGCAAACATGTAGGGACATTTAGGAAGTGAATGTTACCTATTTCAAAAACAAATACTGACAAAAAAGAATCCCATTGGTCATTCAGAAATTTTAATTTTTGACCAACGTATCAGGCTAAAAGCCTATTTGAATAGTCCCAACTGTATATAAAACCCTTGATGGAAAAGAACCAAGAATTCCCCAGCTGCGGTCAAGGATCACACAGATACAGTTGTCTTGTCTCACTGTTCTCCTATTTATACTGTTCAGAAGTCATCATGCTTGTAGAACTGTACAATTGATGTTAGTTAATGGCATTGTCAGCACCCGGCATCATTGTTCCACCAGGACTGGATACCTAACATTTGTTGAAACGCTCTAATGAATATCAGAGGAAGCTTTTTTCAATATTTGCTCCTTGCATCATTGGAAATTCTACAATATAGGCAAATATACTCAGGGTAAAGGCTCAGGAGTTAAGTGATGTTGGTTACTTTCTCAGTTCTGCTACTTAAGTACTGTGTGACCTTGGACAAGTCAGTCCACCTCTCTGCCTCAGGTACCTATCACACCAGGTACCTACAGGGACTCATAAGGGCATTTATTATGGAGCATAATGAAACAATATCTGTAAACTGTCTTGAAATCATCTTGGTGGTGGTAGGTGCTATACAATGGAAGGTGGTACACAAATGCAATGCATTGCGCAGAGGTACAGCACAAGCCAAATTGCATAATCTTTTACATGTTTACTTAAAATATCAGAAATAAAAGCTAACAGTCTGCTGTCAATGTGCTAATTCATTCTGCACATGGCAAGCTATCTCTAATCATTTTCATTTTAGCCGGCGTAAAACACCACGATGATTTTGAATGTAAGAGAAATGTATTAAACACACATAGCTCTAAAGTAATCTGAAACTAGACATCAGGGTTCATCTAATTTGTTAAGAAAACTATTTGTTACCTATTGGTGTGAAAATCATGTTTACTGCTTATATTGCCTGAGGCAAAACACAGAGATTCAAAGTTAATTTTCTTTCATAAATAATGCATTACAAAATTGACTCCATCCAGTACTTTTACTGCAAGACTGAGTGCTTAGGGTGCTAATGCCATCTACTGGGTGGTAGTTTTCTTGTAAAACCTGAGGGTTTCAGTGCTTCAGATTTGAAAATAAATAAATAAATAACACAACCAGACTAAATGATCCTGTATACGGCTCTGAATTCCAAATAAATGGTGTTCAGTATGCTATATATTTTTCCTTTCAGGGATGCAGAATGGGAAGCTATTCCTCTTTGTCTTCAGAAAGTATTGCTTCTGTTAAATGTATGATACTTAAGGAGACACAACCTCTCAGCAGTGGACTAATACAGGCAAGAGAACTTGAATAATAATTGCACCATAAAAGAACAAAAAATGAATGCTTTGGAGGATAAATGTATCGGGCCATTACATTTAAAAAGAGTGCCTCTGTAAATCATATTTATAAATGAAGTCAGTTTGATTTATAAAGCATGAAACTGAATCCTCATTTGGATTTTCTATTAGGATGCCCATGGTGTTCACACAGACTCAAGAGTCAGCAAAGCACTTAAGCATGTGGTTAATTTTCAGTACTTGAGTAGGTCCATTGATTTCAACGGACTACTCCCATGCTGAAAGCAAAGCACCTGCTCTGCTTCTTCGATTAATCAGACCCTTTCATATTAAAGAAGAATCATCCACTTCGCTGCTGAAATCACTGGGTGGAATCCAATGGCCTGTTTTATCCACGGAAATGGGATGGCATAATGGTAAATCCTGTCAAATCACTGGAGGCTGACGTGGCCCTAAATTCAGAACTTCCTCCAGAGTTGAAAGGCAACAGGAGAAAGCATTGTATGTCAGAATAACAGACTGGGGCAGCATCTACACAGCAAATATACCAGGCTTGCCAGGGATGCCCTGAAGCGTGATGTGCTACTCTAGGCAGGCTTCCCTCTAATCCAGAAGCGTTGCCCATATCTGTACTGCACTTCAAGTGTGCTGATTAGCACTATTGAGTGAAAGGTCTAGTTAGTCCTTCCCTCCTGCTAATTAGCCCACCCACAGAGCTACATGGGCATGGTTGTACTGCTTCTAGGATAGGAGGCAGCCTGCCTGCAAAGGCATAGAGTGCTTAAGAGGTAGGCTGCTGGGCCCGGTAAGTTTATTAAGTGGCCAGGACATCAGTGAGTATTGCACACACCTGCTACTAAAAAAGCCAGTGGACTCAGGCATCCAGCCTCAAAAACAGGAGAAATCCTGAGCTTAGAAAACCTTTAAAAAAATATGAGGTGATCAGAACTACTCAGGCTAGTTTCATAAAGGGGAAACCTTGTCTGACAAGCCCAGCTGGATTTTTCCAAGGAGATAACAGCGCAGTCAAGGGTAACTCTGTAGAGGTAATCTAATTTGATTAGAGAGAGGCGTTTGATGCAGCACTGCACAGTAGGCTAAAAAGGTGAGAAAATACAACATGGAAGATGGTTGTCCTTGAATGATAATTAGGGATGCCTGGAGGATAGTAGGCCTATTTTAGTAACATGGAGTTATGGAGAAAGAAACAAAAAGTGAGCTACCCCAGTGATCTGCGCTGGGGGTGGGACCAAGGGTCTGTTTAGGCTATACAACATTGTCCTCTGTTGAGAAACCAGAGCTAGCTTAGGTACCTGAAGCAGTATAGTAGGGCTATGTGAAGCTTTGGTCCCTGATTCAATTTGGCAGAGATTCAGCCTGATTCAGTGGCTGAATCTCCAAATCCGAATGCAATCAAAGGACCCTTTCATCTCTCCCAATCGAATCAGAACCCTCCAAATCGATTCGGAGAGATTAGGAAAGATTCGAATCTATGTTTTTTCTACATACCTCTAGGTAGCAGGCAGCTTATGAATGCCGTAATGCTGGGATGCATGGAGCGTCCCACAGGAGCCTGGGGGAGCCCCTGGTGCACTCAACAGCAAAGACCCAAAGTGGACCAGAAGTACTTCCGGTTCACTTCCCGGTTAGCTGCTGAGCACGCGCAGGGGCATGCTCCTGTGAGATGCTCCATCTGCCCCAGTATTGCAGTATTCATGAGCCACGCCTGGTACCTTGAGGGATGCAGAAAAAACATTTAAAGCTGTGTCTATGCCCGAATCACTGATTCTCCAAATCAGGATCCAATCTTCCGATTCAGATTGGGCCAAATCGAATCAGGGACAGTGATCCATATGAATTAATTGAATCACTGTACCGGCTTCGGACCAAATCCAAATCTGAATCGAATAGGGCCTATTTCGTACACCCCTACAGTATAGCTGTATTAGTGTAGCATTCTGCAGTATAAATTAATCCAGAGGTTGACAGCAATGAGGACATGGTTTTACTGTTTCCAGTACCCAAGCTGGTGCACGTACCTCTATGCAGCACTGCACTGTGTAGTGTGGACAAACCTCAAAGCTATTTCCATTCCATCAAGAGCAAAATATCCATTGATTTCAGCGAGAGCAAAAGCAAATCTTCTGAGGGAAATGCAACTTAACAGAGAGTTGAATAACACCAAACTGGTTAGGGATGAGCAAATAATATAGAAGAATTTATTAACAAAAACTTAGAAAAAATAGCCAATCTGTGCAAGAGTAAGTCTGTGAGGTTATGAGAAGGAGGGTTTCATACTTTTTCAGAGAGAAAAATGGACAGTATAGTCAGACTCAGATTATAAGGCTGACCTGGGAATGCATAATAGATAATACCATGAAACTGTCAATACAATTTATGGTTGTATTGTACATAAAAAGGAAGCAAGCTCAGAGGAAAGCATTCTAGGTAATTTTTAGACCATTTTAGACACCTGGGTCTAATTTAAAGCAGTCTATGAAAAGGATCATAGTGGAGATATAAAAACAATCTGAAAATATATTTTGAATAAAAATGGATAAGAGGTAACTTGCAATATGAATAAAATGGACAAACTAAGATGGTACTTGGTAGGTACAAGAAGCTTCAGGAAGATAGAAATAAAATTGTCAGGCTGTTAAAAGTGAGTCTCAACCGGATAAGGTCTTTTGAAATAATAAAGATGCAGATACAAACTAGAAAATAAATGTCAGGTGAAAGGAGCTGGCAGTCAAACCTTGTTGACCCAGAAAAGGTATAACAGGATGTTGGACACCCTGTAGGTATAACAATACGTTGAACACTTTACCAGAAGAGTAGAAAAATCTACTGGCTTTCCAAACAGCAAAGCTGCATCTAGATTTTGGGCAGTGCCCAAATGCCTCCAAGACCAAAAGAGGTAGCACCCATTCTGTCTTTGATTCTCACACAGGTTTTCAGTGGGCACTCAAAACCAGGATATATGGTTGAGCATGGCCCATAAACCTCATTGCCTCTGAGCAAGGGGTACAGCTTGGGGGTTCTGTTCTTGGTTCCAGCTGGACACCTTGCCACTGCAATCCCACTATAAATGACTGTGGTTACTTGCGCCCAGGCACGTGGGCTGGATTTCTTCTCAGGCATATTTTGGGCCTGTCAGCTCCCTTGAGAGATTCAAATTTCCTAATTAACATTTGGTCCCTGGCAGATCACCTTGCCTTATATAGCAGCCTAAGATGGTGCCTCAAAGAGATGTGGAGAGGTATCGCACAGACTCCCAGCTGTGATCGTTCATTTACCACATTTATTTTTAAAAGTGTAAAGCACATTACACATCACATGGCAGCGTCAGGTCTGAGCAGTAGATGAAAAAGAGCGTGGAGACACCCTTCTTCAACACAGTCAGGCAGCTTGTAAATCCTTTGATCTTTCCGGCATCTTTAATTATATTATTTATAACAAGTGGGATTTGCCAGAATAATAGAAATATGGTAAAATGTTATGTACCACTTTAAATACCAGGGTTCATATAATCTGTAACTATATAGAGTTCCCTTGAGAACTACCAGTTAACTTCATAGTAATCACATCTTCCTTTAGATTACTTGGTAATTACTAATTATACTTAATGAGATCCAAAGTAATTGCTATGTAACCTTCAACTATGGTTTAGACATTGAGAAATAACGTATGTCATCATAATTTACCCTGTAATTGCAAGTATCCTGTCATTTTACTTGGTAACTACTGAACATCCATCTACAAGGTAAGTAAAAATAGTCATTCAATTATTATAGGCTGGGTCATGGTTAGTACACACAGCTGAAGGAGGCATAGAGCTACGGTTGCATCTCTACAGCCTTGCTGTCTTGAGCGTTCAAATTCACTCTTCCCTGCCCTGGCCAGGCTTGGCAGCCTACAGAGAGCATAGAGGGTGGCTTCTGACCATTCATGATTTCCTAGGGTTCTCCAGGGAAAAGTGTCTGTTCTGTTTCTAATTCTACCACCACTAACATAGTCATCTGAAAAGAAAGGATGGAGACTATTGTAGTGGAAAGTGTCTTCCTCAATGGGAGCAAAGGCCCTATGTAAAACCCATTGCCCCCTCTCTTCCAGGCCAGAACCCATTTCACTGAGCCACCCATATTTTGGCTCCTGCCAGCCCGACAGAGCTCCTCCTTATCTTCCTCTCATGGCTGCCCAGAGGCCGGCTTCAAAAGGAGCACTAGAGAAGGGCTTGGATAATGGCTGACCTGTGACATGGTGGTTATAATTAGGGCTATGCAAAGCTTCGGCCCCTGATTTGATTCAACAGAGATTCGGCCCTATTCAGCGACCGAATCTCCAAAGCCGAATCAAATCAGAGGACCCTTTGATTTCTCCAAATCGAATCGGAGCCCTCCTAATCCGTTCAGAAAGATTCGACAATTTGGACATACACACAGCAATAAATGTTTTTTCTACATAGCTCTAGGTCCAGGTGGCTCGTGAATGCTGCGATCCTGGGGTGTATGAAGTGTCCCACAGGAGCGCAGGGGGCTCCCCAGTGCACTCAGCAGCAGACCCCGAAAGTGGACCAGAAGCACTTCTGGTCCACTTCTGGACCCACCAGAGAGCACACAGGGAGGCCCCCCTATGCTCCCCCAGCTTGGTGACTGTGCCTCCTGGGTCTGGGGGGGCACCCAGGGTCCTCCCATGGCCTATCACCAAGCTGGGACGGGCACAGGGTGGAGGGAGGCCCTGTGTGCTCCCCAGCAGACATGGAAGTGGACTGCAAGTACTTCTGGTCCACTTCTGGGTTCACCACCAAGCATGTGGAGGGCCCCCCAGCACTCCTGTGGGACAGTCCATTGGCCCTGGCATCGCAGTGTTAATGAGACACGCTGGTACCTCGAGGTATGTAGAAAAAACATTTAAAGCTGTGTCTATGTCCGAATGGCTGATTCTCTGAATCAGCATCAAATCTTCAGATTCGGATTCGGCCAAATTAAATCAGGGACAGTGATCCTAATCAATCAATCAAATCACTGTCCCTGATTCAGGCCAAATCTGAATCCGAATCCCCTGCTTCACACATCCCTAGTTTCAATGCTGTACTGGGACATGAGAGAGAGAGATTTCAAATTCTCTCTGCATGAAGCAAGGCTAGAAACTGGGTTCACTGGCTTTCTGATTACCCTGGTCACTGAGATATTTCTTGGGGGAGAGAGAAGAACGCTCCCTCCCCCACTTCCAGGTTGGGTGTATACACACTTGTTCACGTACACAGGGCTATGCATTCAAAAATGCCCTGAAGGTGCCCAAGAACGAATAGAAAGGCATCTCGTATTTGTATTTATCTATTACTCCATTTTCCTGGCCCAATAGGCCCCTCTTTTTTATCTACTTGCTATATTTTGCCTTTTTGACTGTAAGCTTTTACGCATTGACTTTCATTTATTATATGCATATGCAGCATTTAGTACAGTAAGTCTTTACTTGATTGTGTCCTTTTGGCATCATTACAATAATGATAAAATAAGTAAATTTATTATACAATCCCAATCATTAGCAGATACATTATTAGAAGGCTGGGTGCTCAAGACCAATTGCATAAAATAATCATTTGAGGTAGTTTCCCCTTCCTTTTTTTCTTATTTTCTCTTCCAAACTCGGTTGTATATTTCATTTTCTACAGTCCGCTGAATTTCAAGGAGTTGCTTTGATCTATGTATATTTTCCCGCTGTGTTTGTGTTTTATTATTAGCTTTGTAGACTTTCATGTGTCTCTATCCATCAAAATCTATCTGTGCAGACACCGATGTATAAGCTTTCAACAAACATAATGAATAATACTCATCATTAGTGCAGCAAAGAGTCTTCAAAATGGGAGAATCCTGTAAAAGATAAAAGGATCGTTGGATAAATATTTTATACCCCACAATTAATGATAATTTAAAGTTATGCTCATATTTGTTGTTTTGCCTAAGAAGCACTGCAGAGAACATCCTCAGATGCTAAATTTGACTCCTGATTTGGGCCCAAATATCCCCAAATTCAGACTGGTTCCATACTATAGGCAGGGTTAATAGATTGCACATTTGGACAAAAATGGCAGTTCTCCATGCTGTTAATGCTCTGTGCGTGCACATCTTCAGCTATTTCCCATAAACACACAGGCTCTTCCAACGTTCATTAAACTTGACCTGTAGAGATCATTACTAAGGATGAGAAAAAAGTTAGTTTTTTCCAGGCCTCTGCTTCCATGCAGAGAACACCATGGAATGACAAGCATGATGGCAGTCTCCTCTTGACGGCACTTTGACAATATGGAGAGTATCCTTGAGAAAAAAGGCAAACACACAGTGCACTTTCCATAGGAAAGCCCAGGCTGGGGTATTTGGAAAAGATATGGTATTTCAGGTCATTGTGGAATAGGTCATAGACAGCAGTAGAAGCAGGACACATGTTCAAGGAGTCCTTCACGCTACTCTGACTTTAGATGGAGACTGTGTCAGCTCCCAAGCAGAACACTATCCCAGCGGCACAATAGTGGCTAAAAGCCATCATTGCCTTTGTCTTGGCTGGGGGATGCCTCCTGAGAGACCCAGAAGAGAATCTGGCCCTATATCGTTCTGCTCATTTCATCATAAAAAAAGGATAACAGTAGGACTGGGCAGATAGGCTTTGCATGAAAATCAATTGCAGTCAGATTTCAGGAGGTAAGAAAATCCCAGCCAAGCCAAAGTCCTCACACTTGTAATATCCCAAAGCATTTTGTATTATTTTGTGGGGTGTTTACACAATTTTCATGACCTCTTTGCTGCTGTAAAACAAAGCAAACCATTGCAGAAATGAATGCAAAGTAAGTTGGCATTAGGGATGTGAGATCCAAATGAATGTTATGGCCATAAAGTGCGCTAATAGACAGCTGTCTAAATGTCAGCTCTAGGAATATACCGTGGTCTCTGCAATTTCACATATTACAGTATAGCCTCAACTGTATTGCTAGTGCTGCTTTTGTGACGCACTCTTTTCAGTATCGTGAGCAATTTGGTGTGGGGTGGGAGAAGAACTGGGGGTTATTTTCCAACTGGATGAATTTTAGGAGAACCAATCCCCTTTTCAAAGAGAAAAAGCCTGATAATTTCACTGATCTTTAGTGCTAAGGACAAATGTAACAGCTAGAAAAAAAGAACATAGGTAGCTACACACACCATTAAGGCAACGTGATAAACTCTGGTGCAGTCTGCATCAGAGTCAGCTGCTCCTGTGAGACATGGACCACAGCAGTTCGAGACAGGACAGAGCAGCCCCAGGCTGGCAGGGGGCCTGGGGGGGTCACCTTGGGCTCCAGATAGAGGCAGAGGGCAACAGAGGGGCCAGCTATGGCATGAGTGGGTGGCCCCCACACTGTAGCACCCTCGTGCCCCAGCCAGCCTCTGTCACCATCTACACATGTGTTTCAGCATATGTAATTACTCTGCTGTAGAATAGTACTGTTCCCAAAAATACTGTCCCCTATGGCAGAGTTAATTAATTTACTGTGCCCTAATACTGGGTGCAGCTATACGTGTGCTTGATTGCATAGTCAGTAATGCATCACTGTCTACACATGTCCTGGTATTGGGGCGCAGTAAATTAATTCCACCATAGGATAGTACCGTCTAGGATAGTACTATCCTATAGCAGAGTAATTATGCATGCTGAAACGCACGTGTAGACATTGACCGAGGCTGGCTTGCTGCCTAGCCCCTCACTTTAGCACCCTCATGCCCCAGAAAGCCCCCCTCCACTGCCCAACACCACCACCCAGAGCCTGGGGCTGCTCCACCCCAGCTCAGGCAGATGTGATCCTGGGCACACGTGCAGATGTTGCATCCAGGAGCAACTGACTCCGGCATCAACTGTGCGAGAGTTTATCAAATCACCTTAATGGCATGAGTTGATGCGCCCAGTTTCACAATCCCAAATGGGTTGGGCTTTTAAGTTTCCTGCTCAGCAGTGTACTTGTCCCTCACTCCCCTTAGTCTCTCTGAAGAATTTGAGAACCTGATCCAACTCCCACTGAAGTCAATAATCTTTGGACTCCATTGAGGATTCACAAGGCTCATGTATCTACCTGTTTACACCAAACTGTAGCACTAGCACCTTAACATCTTGTGATGCACCTCAAATAGAAAATACCCCTCCACTTCATTTATTGGAGGGGTGTTAGTTGCATTAAGTTAAATATAGTAATTAATTCAGATTTATTCATCCTTGCCATGGTTTATTCCTGTGTTAGGATGGTACTTTTTTTCCCCCGGAAGGTTTTGGTCCCTGGTGGGATAAAATGCAAGGCTGATACTCAAGCTGTCATTGTGCTACAGAACGGTTATTGTGTATAAGTTTTTATTATACTGGAGGTCATTATTTCTACAACAATTTGGATTGCTCACTTAATATCACTGAGTTAATAATTTAGTGCGGTCTGCATTGCCAACCTACTCAGATTAGGAGAATCAAACCCATTTAAAAATCCCTTTGTGATCTTCCACCATTTTGCCCTATTTCTAGCTTGCACCAAAAATGTTGAGAATCCACAATAAAAACTAGAATGGAAAGAGAAACCAGCGAGTTCAGTCTAATGGTTTCACTCCCTCTATAAAGTGGATAAAAATGTTACCGGTGAAGTGTGAATTTTCCCTACACAAGACAATTAAAATGCCTTTGCCACATGTCAATAGACATCAGGCATACTTGTATATTATGCATTACTTCTATAAAATCACATGTGTAAGGACACTGGCTGTCACCTAGCTGCAGAAAGCATTGGATACTAAGACTCACAAAAGAAATCTCTTCTGAAACTGGCCCCAGCGGATTTGCTGTTTGCCTGTTGTCACAGACTGATTCATCCTTTCAGAGTTGCATTGACTGAAGCTCTCGTACAGAAAGGAGCTCGCAGCTCTTCCCCCACATTAGTGAAAGTGGCAATTGTCAGAAGTGGAGCTGAAGTTCAAGGAGTAATTTCTTTGCTTGCTGGGATGTACTTTTGTCAGCTGAACGGGAAATGAGTAGAGATCAGTAGGTTTTGCTGACTGGCTTCTCTCTATGTTCACTAATTGCACTATGTATTATACCAGGATTGGTTGACCACTTAATGGGTTTGGCAGTGAGTCCTGGAGGAGGAGAGCTCAGGGAGTTGCTCAGGGACTTGCTTGGGGGAAAACCTAAGAAGAAATCCTATGACAAGTTTCCTCCAAAGTCACTGTTTGCACAGTAGCTCTTTGCATTCCTTCTTGCATTCTAGAATGACATTTCTTGCTGCTTCCATGGTAATGAAATGGTAAATGAATATCTTTACAAAGAGATGGATGGGAATTAAAATATTTAAATTACCCAGCCACAGGGATCTCATTAGTACCCAACTCCACTGTGAAAATGCCATTCAGGAAGCCACGGAATTATACCTTCATTCTCAGTGCAAGTCATGCAATGCTATGCCAGTGCACGAACCCTGAAAAATGAAAGTCATTGGAAATGGACTAGTCTAGTATCACTGCACATGTGGAGGGAGGTCCAAAGACTGAATAAGCCACAAATAAGCTACAAAAATTCTCAGCTACATAAGTAAATCCTTCCTCAGGCAAGGGGATTTACAGAGGCTGATGGGGCCAATATGTCTAGTGCTCACACAACTGAGCCCTTTGACTTTAAAATGTCTTTCATCATTTCATAATCTAAGGAACAGTTAGGGAAACAGTTGTAGTTGTTGTTTAAAAAAACCCTCAATCTTTTTTGTTAGAAAAAGATTTAAAGCATTCAGCACGGGTTACTCAAACATTGTCAAGGCTGGCCAAGGCCATGGGCCTTACTTATGTGGTCTGTCTCAGTAGAGGTAAAACCAAAGCTGAGTCTTTGGTCTTCCCTCATTTCATGGCTAGCTCAAAAGTAAAATACAAATGAATAACTACTTATAGAAATGGAATTATACCATTCATTGGGCAACACCTTGCACATATTTGAAAATCCTTCTCTTACTCTTTATTCTAATCTTGATTGAATTATCTTTTGTAACAGAGCCAAACTATACTTTTCCCCATTGCAATAATTTAGGCTTCAGGTATAAACCCGATGGAAAATTCTTACTCTGGAGCAACTAAGAAGATAGGGTGGTGAGCGAAACAAAATTCCCTGCATTTCCATTCTCTTTGTATAGACATATAGTTGTCTTTATGATCCTTGCTTGCCAGCCACAGACGCAGGAGAAGCTCTGCCTTCACCTCTTCCACAGTGACCTCTCACGAAGGCTAGCTGTTACCCACATAATAGTTCACCAGAATGGCACTAACCATCCATTCAACAATAGAGAAAACTGGCTTAATTTATACCAGCAATATTGTGTATTGCCTGTATTTACAGTTTTCTAAACTTAGGATTGTAAGTCAGACTGCAAAAGTGGGGCTTTAAAGAACTCACTTCTAAAGGGCCTTTAAAAGATCTTGACTGGGTTTTTTTCCTTGCTGCTAACCTCCACTATCTCCCATGAAACTTGAAAAGGCTACCTATCTCTTTCACATGTGTAATATATTCTTTTCCCCTCCAAAGCATCTGTATCATATGCAGAGAGAAATGGCTTTTTATAAACAACTCAGCAGTCAGCAGGTGGTGAGATGATAGCTTGGTGCCAGGGAAAGACGAGATATTCTAACATTACAAGAGCTGATGTTAGATGAGCCTAACTCTAGGAGGTTTTGATTTTAATCTTAATAGTTCTCTGCCCCTGCATGATTTGAAGTGAAAAACCATAAAAAAGAGAGGAAAAAAACCAGCAGCGTGGAACAAGAAGTTTCTCTTAGCACTGTGCCTGAAGAGAGATCTCAGCCTGAAGTTGTTAAGGTTTATCTAGCAGTAATTAAGAGGAGAGGCCTTAAAAATTAATATATTTGATGTATGTGTTTTATTTTAATTTCACTTGCAACATGGCTGATTAAATTGGCCCCATGGCATAATTAGATAGCACTCGGGAGGACTATTTACAGCATTGCAACTTTCACTCGGCTCGAGTCTTACATGGGCTTCCCTCCACTGATTTCAGTGAAGTTACTTCTGATTAATGCCAGTGCTGCAGCTTGCAGAGGTCTCATTGTGGCTGGGACAGTCCCAACTCGCAAAAAGCTGCCCCAGCCTCCCAAAAGCAATTAAAAATAAACTTGAGTTTGTCTGGATTTAAAATGTTTGTCCTGGAAAACTACATCAGCTTCACTGTGAAATATTCTACCCTGCTCCAATCTATCTCCTGAGACATGCAGCGGCTACTCTACATGCATGCTACCTTCCTGAACCAGAAGTAGCGTAGCTGCCTGAGTGTGGCATTGCCTGCACACCAGCAGGAGCTGCGGCTCAGCAGACCTTATAGTGTGTGCACAGCATCGCACTAAGATTTGCTGCTATTTCCAGTCCAGGAGCTAGTGTGCCAAGAAGCTATGGCAGATCTCAGTACTGGGCTGCTGTTGCGCAATGGGAGATAGGCTCCCATCACTTTGGCAGCTTTAATCAGGAAGAAGCAGCAAAGCCTGTAAGTTTCTTCTTATACTTTTAATTCCAGAAGCATTATCGACTAATGCAGATATTTCCTATAGGGACTAGGGAAAAACAACCCATGAAATGTTGCATTGGTGGATTTCAGGGGATGGTCACAGCCTCTTTGCGGAGAAAGGTGGGAGGGACTCTCCTTGGTGAGAGATGGGAGAGTGGAAGTGGTTGGACACTGGGGCAGAGGGAAATGGGAAGAGGTTTTCTATAGCTAGAAGTAAGTGGGGGTTAGGAAGCATGGTTAGGATGGTCCACGGGGCTTACTGTCCTGAAAGCTAGATTGAGCAGTGGCACTGGGAGGGGGTGAGTCCGGCATTTGCAGAGTCTATTGTTTCATATCTTATCAGATGAGTTTTTTGTCTTTTGATGTCTTTGAGTTGTCTTCTACTGTAAGCCACCCTGAGCCTTCTAGGGGAGGGCGACAAATAAATAGACTGATATATAGATAATACATAAATATAAATATATACATACATACTTGTTAAATGCTGCTTCTTTATGGCAGTGTTGGTTTGGGTGGCAAACAAGTGAAAAGGGTTTAAAAGAATAGTCATCATACCAGAAGGCAAAGTGCTCTTAAATCCTATTATATCATCTGTTTTCTCTCCTATCTTCTAGTAAGCGAACGTGTAATTCCACCTTTTGCACGGGGCCAGCACAAGGCTTATGTATTATTTGTATTTCATCTAATCCCTAGTTTGTGAATTTAAGTGGGACTGAAGTGGCATTAAGCTTTGTGCTCAAGTAGAGAATTTCACTCTAGAAGAGATTAGGCAACCTATTAATTCAGCTTGAAGATGATACTTAATTAGGGGAGGAAAATGGTCGTTGGGTCAAGATGCTGAACTAGGCCTCAAGAAGTCCTCAGCTCAGTTATGGCTTCCCTGTGCAATATAAAGGACGCTACTTAAGCTAATCCTGCAATACGTTGAGCACAGCCTTTCCTACACTGCATGCCAGACAATAATAGAAGGCTCCAGACATATAAAATGGAGGTTTATTAAAGCAATTCTTTTACAGAGCTGCTCCAGCTCTAATTAATGCCTCTATATCTAAATGGACTAATGGTTTTTTGTGCCTTTGCCAACCTGTTCCCTTCAGATACTGGTGCTCACTGTCAGAGATCCACGCAGGTTGCTACACAGAGGTTTAACACTAAGCAGATTTATTCAGCTCTGTTGACTCCAGAGGGCCTACTCACATGCTTTAAGTATCTTTAAGACATTTTCTTGGATCACAGAACCATGCAACACCCAATATTTGTTTTGTGCCTCAGTTCCCCATCTGGAAAATGGGGACAGTAATACTTCCTGTCTTTCACCCTTTGCCACTCTTGTCTAGATAGACTGTAAACTCTTTGAGGCAAACTCTTTGCCTCTTACTATGTGTCAGTACAGAACCTAGTACAGTGAAGGCCTGGGGTCAGTGGGCTACTGAAATGCAAATCAAGAAGTAAAGAAAACTAATCCTATGTTTTGGTGATTAGTGAACTCCTGTGAGGATAGAGAAATAAAATAAAGGAACTAAAATAAGAAATGTGAGCACAAACTAACAAAGAGAGATTCAGTTTTAAGATCAGAAATAGATATTGAATGGGATGGAGAAATCAGGAAAGTAACAAAGATGAGAGATTTACTGGTGCACAGAGCTATCTGATGGTAAAAATGCCAGGGCAGTTTTGGTTTCCACATCTGGAATTGCATCTGGAATACTGCAGGGAGATGTAAGTGCATTACCAGAAAGATACCAGGAGACTGAAGTTATGACAACTGCAATTAAAATAATGAGAGCACATGAGGAAAGAGCTAGATATCACTAATCTGGACAGTCAAACAGTACAAACTGCCTTTGGGTTATTAAATTAATTGCAGAGGGACTGTCCATTCTCATGGGCCTGGTCCATGGCTGGGACTCCTAGGTGCTACCACAATGCAGCGTAAGCCTGTGGCAACTCTCTGATTCTAAAGAAGGAGCTCCCTGTTGCCTTCTAGTGGTAAGTCAAAGGAGAGTGGGCTGTATTTGTATATCCCTGTCCAGAATTAGCATTGTTACTGCTTTCCTTAAGCTTCATTTCCATCTAAGGAGCACAGCTAATGAAATGACGTTATCCTTATTGTGTGACTAAAGAGCAACAGAAAGATAAATACAATACCTGTGAGTGTAGAGTGACATTAAGAGACTCTCACAATGAGTTTCTGGAGCTGGCTAGCGAAACAAGTAGTGTGGGGAACAGAGGGTCATTCCTTGGTTAGGTAAAAGCCTTGACTAAAGAATGATGCTTAGGGATCCTTTAATGTCCCCTCCTTTTGTGTCCCCTGTCCTTCCTGGGCTCAGTGGCAGATTCTTGAGGAGGTCTTGTCTGGAGGTAAAGCCTCTGGACCAGATATGGAGTCACATTGCAGTTAAGCCCTAACAAGGGGGTGGAGCCAGTCCAGGCTGGGTGGGTATAAAAGGAGACTCCTGGAGAGACCAGGGACAGCAAACAGGTCAGTTTCTGTGCCCACCACCCCCAACCCTCCCACCTGCAGTTTGAAGGGGAGCCTTTAAGTTAAGTTCTTCTTTAAGACTAACTAGTCTACATATACGTAGTGTAAGTAGCAAATTAGAGTCCAAAAAGAGGGGGGGTTGCTAGGGAGTTTGCCTGGAAACTCTCTCTCTCTCTCTCTCACCTTCCTTCACTGTAAGCTTGGCTAGAGAAAGTAGGTTAGCAAGAAAAGGGAACTTCTCAGGACCAAGGAGCAGTGAACAAACCAGCTTACAAGGGAATTTGCTAGGGAAGGTCTGCTTGGAGAAAGGGGCAGGAAGAGAGAGGCAGTAGATTTGAAAGACCCAGAGAGATGGCTGGAGGACATCACAAGGCCAGAGTCATTGCCACTGCCAGCTCTTCCTCTGAGATGTCTGTCCATGCAAAACCACTCACTAGTTTGGTGCTGTGGAGACTACAGTATGCAGGTTCCTTCAGTGACAACTAGGTGGGGAAGTGCTTGCAATGTGACACAGTAGGGGTGTGAGAGGAGTGAACTGTCTCTCTGCCCTGGGAGGAGAGTGCAGACCTGGTCCACAACAGCTCACCAAAACTCCTTAAGTGGCCTTCAGGCCCAAATAATTGCCTACCCCTGAGCTACCCAGAGGGACTGTGGAATCTCCAAGACCCAACTAGACAAAGCCTTGGCTGGGATGATAAAGCTGGGAGTGGTTCTGCTTTGAGCAGAGGATTGACCTAGATGACCTCCTAAGGTCCCTTTCAAACCTTATTTTCTATGAGTTTGACCTTATAGCTAACTTGCTGGCAGGTCCTCAGGGACAGGACCAGGGGCAGAGCGGAAGGCTGTCTGTATGGGGGTGGGGGTGCTGGAGGGCTAAAAATAGTCCAGCCTGGGGTAGGGGGCATAGGAAAAATGCAGCCCCAGGGCTGGGGTGAGCAGCTGGGCTTTCCCAGCCCCAAGGCCATATTCCCAACATGTACAGACTTCCAGTTAGATAGGGCATAAGTTAGCCTGATCTACATAGCGCACCTCCTTAGGTCAACTAAGTTAGATCAAGCTGGCCATTTTTTGCCAGATCTAAACTCCCTGAACATATGTATAGCTCAGTACTTAGATCTACCTAGGTAGGGTTAGGTCAAGGGTAACATCTGCAGTTGCCTAATGAGTGGAGTAGGATCTGGGCATAAAGATGCACTAGGCAAGAGAGTTAGATACAGTGGGCATGTCTACACGTGCGCACTTACAGTGGTGGAAACCAAAATTACTGAGCAGTACAGGTGTGTGTCTACACATGCACACCTGTACTGCTCAGTAAATATGGTGACTTAAACTGACTTGAGCATAAATTTGATACCTGCATGAATTTACACCCGATTAGTTACTACACAGTAACACATGTATAGACATGTTACTATGCAGTAACCCAAGGGGCCTCCCTGCTGGATCTGCCCAGCCACTAGGGGGCAGCCTGAGCCCAGCCACAAGACTCCTAGCTGGCCTCTTTTCCTGGCTTCAATTTGGGACTAAAATTAGTCCCAAGTGCTGGCAGCTGGCTCTGGCTTCAACCTGGGACTATAGTTAGTCCCAAGTGCTGGCAGCCATGTGACTGGAGGCTGGAGCCCCTCCTGGTGGCACATGGGCACATGGAAGGCTGCTCTGACCTAAATTTAGTCCCAGGTTGTCTACGTGTAGATGCCAGCCTACTCCCGCTTACTGTGCCGAAACTTACTGCATAGTAAATTTAAGTCAGTGTAAATGCATGTGTAGACACACCCAGTCTGCTTGGAAATAATCTTATGTTGGCAGAGGCTGGAGTAGTTAGGGATTAATCTAACTTTTCTAATATTAATATTTCTCCCTCAGGACCTATTCCCAAGCTGATTCACAGCAATGGGAGTTTTGCTATGGAGTTCAGGCCCAATCAGTGAGCTACATTCTTTGTCCCTTTAGTACCACAAAGAGTACGAATGCCCCACACAGCTGAGTCTCCGAGGGGTGCAGAGCTGGCAGAGGTTCTCCTAAGCCTCCCTTCCCCACACCCTTGAGGGACGGGGCATTTTAGGAGTGAGCAGAGTACACAGTGCTCCAGAAATCCACAGCTGTTGTGTGAAGACATGGTGGATCACAGCTATCTGATCCCCATGTTAGCATGACCCCAAGTCTGCCCTGACTGCCTGTGATCAATGACTGAGCCAGACAGGAAAAAAAGGAAGCCCAAACTGCCTCTGACAGTTCTCTCTCTCTGCCACACTAATGGAAAATATAATCCAGTATGTTAAACGGAGTTTGTGGGTGAGAAGTTCAGAGCCAGATGCTCCCAAAAGATGCCCTGACAACACAGGGACAAGAATTGTGTTCTGGAAAGGTAAAGGCCTTGGCACATCTCCAAAGTATTGCAATGTTTGAGGGACAGAAACCTTTTTCTCTGAGGGGAGAGTGCACCCCCCTTCCTCAATAGACAATTTGGAAGATACAGCATAAGGTGGAAATGTGGCATTTACATGTGCTATGTGCTAGGGGGGCGATATTCTGGGCACCTGCTTGGAAAATAGTCAGAATGAGCAGGGTTTACACCCTTCCTCTTCTGAAATCTTTAGCCAGATTTATAATGACCACAAGAGGCCATGACTATGATTTATATCATATATAAAAGGCAGCAAACTTTTCTGTAGTGTTGACTATTAAAACAATGGGCACAGCAAGAATATCTCTAAATGTCTTGCTGCCACTGAGATTCAGATGAGGAAGTAACAGCAGCTTGTTGATGCTGTATCTCTCTCGGTAAAACTAATGTAATGATTGCTTTATTATACAGCAAGATATAGTGGAATTATTTGTTTCTATAGCATCTCCAGCAGTGTTGTGAAGAGCCCATGCCAAATAGCATAAGGTTGATGATACTTTGACAGACTCCGATTGAGAGAAACAGAAAATCTTTTTACAATTTTCCCAGCAATTCTAAATTATTCATTCAAGCTATATCTAAAATAGAATTGTCCGTCTGAGAGTGCAAAATACAATGCCCTAGCTTGTACATTTGACTCAGAAAATAACACATTCCCCTTATTTTTTCTGAAGTAAAAATGCACACAGGCAATAGTTTGTCAAGCCAATATTTGGTTGTGCATATATTACAAGTTTACTGTAGTTCAGCCAGAAAATTTCCATTCCCATTGTGAACAACATACAACTAGCAGAGGGCTAAAAGTAGCAGGCAGTAACTAAGTACCATGCCACTGCAATCTGTGTTCTCACCTTAGGCTAAGTCAGGTTTGGCTTGGCTGGTTGGTGCTCAGAAGTTGGCAATACTCCTCCTGCTAAATCAGGATTGAACCAGCACCCAAGCCATGTTGGCAAGGTGTGTTTTGCTTCCAGGGATGACACTTTTTGGATGAGATGTGAAACTGAGATCTTGAGCATGTGTTCATTATACATTCTCTAGCAGCACTAGCAAGACTGCGCTAGCCTGCCTTGCCCAGGTGTCCTACTTGCTATTTGCCTTACACTATTAAGCTTATTATTTCAACTGGATACAGATTTCTTCTTCATTTCAGCCCTGAACAACTGAAGTGGAATTCCTTTGTGCATCTAAATGGCAGGCATGCCATTTTTGGCAAGTACAGTGTAACGGGATCCATTGCTACCTATAGTAGCAGCACCTCCTTGTGGCTACTCTAATCCCATTCCTTACACTTCAGTACCCTTGGATACTCTCCCTCCCAATCTACTTGCCACAACTTTGATGTTGTTATTATATTCTGTTGGCTTACCTCCAGAGACCCAGAGTGTGATCCTAAACTCCTTGCTCTGCACTGTCATTGAATCATAGAAAATCTGGGTTGGACGAGACCCAGGAGGTCATCTAGTCCAACCCACTGCTCAAAGCAGGCCCATCCCCAACTAGGTCATTCCAGCCAGGCTTTGTCTAGCCAGATCTTAAAAACCTCTAAGGATAGAGAGCCACAGCCTCTCTAGGTAACCCGTTCCAGTGCTTTACTACCGTCTTCGTGAGGGAGTTTTTCCTAATTTCCAACCTAAATTTCCCTTGCTGCAACTTGAGACCGTTGCTCCTTGTTCTGTTATCTGCCACCACTGAAAACAGCCTAGCTCAGGGGCAGGCAATTATTTGTGCCTGCAGGCCACATAGGCAGATCTGGGGAAGTGTCACGGGCTAGTCAGCACCCCCTCTCTCCAACAGCCTGGAGCCTACGTGTGCTAAAGCTCCTCTCCAATACTGCTACCAGTGCCCAGCAGCAGCAGAGTGCATGGCCCTGGCCCACCCCACATTTGCTCTGGACTTGTTCTGGCTGAAGCTGACCACCTCTGAACCAGCTGGAGCCCATGTGCACAGCCCCAACCCCAGCCCACCCCATGCCTGCTCCAGACCCGCTTGCCCATACTGAGCAATGGCAGCAGCAGCTGGGCATAAGCTGCTGCTGGACCTGGGGTGGGGAGGGAGGGGGGGAAGTAGGCCCTCCCCCTCACTGCTGCCAGGTTTTTCTTGCTGCAGCCACTTGGAGCCCACACCTGGGCTGCCCAGCAGATCTTCTCCACTGTTGTTGCTGCCCCACTGAACACCCTGGGAGTGGTAGTGGTGGTGGTGGTGGTGGTGATGGCAGCAGAGAGGAGCCACGGAGCAGCCCAGGCATGGGCTCCCAGCAGCTGCAGCAAAAAGGGTCTGGCAGCAGCAAGGGGGAGATGGCTACTTTTCTTCCACATGGGCGGGCAGGTCCAGAGTGGATGCAAGGTGGGGCCATGGCTGTGTTCATGTGTCCCAGCTGGTCTGGACCTGTTCTGCTCTGATCAGGGTTGGTCCAGTGTGGGCATTGGGTGGGCTGGAATCAGGGCTGTGCGCACAGGTCCCCGCCAGTACCATGGGGCTGAGACCAGCAGCAGTGGCAGCCAGAAGGAGCTGCCACTGCCTGGACTGGAAATGCAGTCAGGCTGCAGAGCCGCCCTAGGCCTGCTGTGCACCTGAAGGCAGTGGGACATATCATAGATCAGATGGCACTGGAGCTCGGTGGAACTGAGGGACCCGCCATGGCCTGGACAAAGTCTCTCCATGTGCCGTATTGTTGGCACTGGATTTATGACCCAGATACCTTGTTCTGGGCAGACCCAAACCCTCAGATGGACCACAACCTCTCCATTCAATAATAGGTGAATATTATTGATACATAGTGATAGCAGGTAAGAATAATGCAAACAATTCAATATCTACCAGTCCTAGAGCTGCACAGAGAAAAGGTACATCTGGCCAATATGCGAGCATCGCTCTGAGGTTCTCTCTTGAATGTCAGATGTCAGCAGCCTGGAGGTCAGAGGCCAAGGCCCACCCTTGTGCATGGGATTGTTCCATCCTAAATGCAGGACTTTGCACTTCTCCTCATCGAACTTCATGAGATTTCCTCTGGTCCAGTCCTCCATTTGTTGAGCTAGCTCTGAATTCTAGCCCTACCCTCCAGCATATCTATTCCCCCCAGCTTGGTGTCATATGCAAACTTGCTGAGGGTGCACTCTATGCCATCTTCCCATTGATGGAAATATCGAACAAAACCAGCCCTGAGGCACTCCACTCAATACCATCTGCCAACTAGACACTGAGCCAGGGCTCTGACAGCCTGGTCCTCCATTCACTGGGCATCTGTCAGCCCACCAGTGCAGCAAAAACCAAGGCTCCTCTGTGAGGCATCTTCAGTGGGTTCCTTTCCTCCCCTTCAGGCACTCCCATGTCTCATGGCCTAAACGGCCAACATACAGTGAAATACAAACACAATCAAGTGCAGCTGGCATGCCATTCTCTGTGCTCTTCCCCAGGCTTCTCCCAACTTGGGCCCTCCTGGGCCTACACACAGTTCTCTCAAGTCTCTGGTACTGCTTTTCATTTTCCTGCACACATAGCTCCTTCAATTAGCACAACCAGGGTCCATCTCCAGTTTCCCACAGTGCTTTACAGGGCTCCCAGCAGTGAGCTTCTTCCTCCAGCTCTACCCAGGTCAGACTAACATTCTGCCACAGATGCAGGGATTATATAGTCCCTGGCTCTTCCTCCTTCTGAGTTGATGGTGCCTCAGCGGGCCATTATGTAATTAGCTGCCAGTTGTTTGTTATGTGGGGCTCTGAAGCTTTCTGCCTCTACTACCTAGCTCTACACTCAATAAGAGGTCTTGGCCCCTGTTACATGTAAACATGCATAGTAGGCTATCCACTGACCAGGCACGTATGTGGCTACACATGTACACCCACTGTGAATACACAACTGTGTCTAATCCGAACAGTGTAGTCAGCCAGAAATCCATGTCTTGTAGGTGTTAGAATTAGGAGGTGAAAAAAGGCTCACCAGCAGTTTAGCTCTGGTGTTTGAGCTGTTAGGACAGTTGCCTAGGAAAGTGCAGACCCACGTTCTAGGCTATAGTGGTCACATCTATATGTGAATATTAATGCGATGTGATAAATGCTGAAGCAGTCTGTGCCAGAGTTTATTGCTCCTGGGTGCAGTGTTTACACGTGTGCTCAGGACCACAGCATGTTGAGCCAGGGCAGCGCAACCCTGGCTGCCCTGACCCAGGTCAGTGTGCTGCAGAGGGGTTGACTGGGGCACAAGGGGCATTTTTACACGTGCTTTGGGACATGGTGCTGAGCACTTGAATTAGTGAGTCATGGTAATTAAAAACATCCACACATCACATGTATCAGCATTGCTGTGCATCCCCACACTGAAAAAATGGCAGCGGAGCACTTCAAACTAAAGCTCATCGAATGCGTTTTATTTCAAGGTGCCATTTTTTCAGCATGGAGGCACATGGCAATGCTGATACAGGTAACATGGAAGGCTGCTAAAGTGCTTCAATTTCCGTGCTTCAATTTCCACGCTTGATTAATCAAGCCTGCTCCGATGTGCTGGACTTCCAGCGCCAGTCAGCATCTACATGTGTGTTGTAGTGGAGTAAATAATTCCACTGTAGAATAGCACTTGTGTTGGGCAGTGCTATTCTACAGCAGAGTTAAATAGTTTACTCCAGTCTAATAGCCCCGCACATGCAGATGCTGATGCTTTACTGCAGAGCTAATTAGTCAGCTTAACAGTAAACGTCTCATGAATATGCACCCAGTGGGTCTGAAATTGCATCTCTCTGACTTTCCAGTGCTTTAATCACCATGCCCTGGCTAGGCATTATCCAGCCCCCAGTCTGGTGTTCTTTTTAAGATTGCCCCACCAGCTGGCCAAAGGAGGAAGGTATGTGGGACCAGAAGGAAGGAAGCATGGCACAGAGTGTGTGGCTGCTGCCCTATGTGGAAGGGGACCTTCAGTTTTAACCTCGAGCCTTCTTCCCAGTGATGCAGAAACTTCCCCATTTTATCCAATGACAAGTAAACACCGGCTTCTTGGGCAAGTGCCCTAGCTACTCGGCACCTAGGGCTAAAATGCAGAAAACCTGTCACCTCCTCTGGAAGTTACACCTGGGAATACTCATACCTGGGCTATATGCATGTGTGTGTAGCCACATATGTGCCCACCAGCGCATAACCCTTATGTGTGTACCCATCTATCACACAAAGCAAGGGCCAAAACAGCCAAATAGAGGACTAGAAAATTGCCATTTAGAAGCACAAAGCAAAATAGTCTTTCGCTATGGGGGCCCAATGTTTTTCCTCAGAAAGTCCCACTTCTAATCTCACTTCCAGGCCGTGACCCTACAAGCTGTTGTAAGGCCAACTTCTGCAGTTGAATTTTTGTAGGCCTTGCAACCTCACTCATAAGGGAAATGACCCCATCCAGAGGAGCAGCCTCTAGTTTGGTATCTGCTGCCATAAACTGTTGTGTAATTGTGATAGTTGTCATCTTGGCTGACACTCCAGTGAACCCATGAGGACCTCCAGACCTAAAAGTATGAGCTGCTAGAGTTAAAAGGCAAAGACCCAGTAGTTGGGATCTGTAACCATGGTGACATCTATAACACATTTCTGGTAGGTTATCTGATGCTGCTGTGTGCAGTTTATTAACTGGTATGTTCCATCGCAGTTTCATTTTAGGGATAGACATATGTATATAGTTTGTAACATGCTCTGAGCTCCTGCAGGATGACAACTGTAGTAGGAGCCCAAGATACTGCTAAGTAGTATGTAAGAAAGAGGGACTGATCCAAGCATGTGCACACTGTCCGATAGCAGGGGCATCACAGCTGTTTGGCCCCAACCATATCCCAGAATGAATCTGGACAGCAGGGCTTCTTGTAAGCCAGATCCAGACCCACCTCCAGCAATGGGGCAAGCGGTGGCTGACCTCCTGTGTTGGCTCAAGGAACCATAGGACTTAACACCACCAGAAGTTGTCTTTTTGCCACCAAAATTAGTCCCTAATGGTGCACTGTTCCCCAGAATTCAGGGTGAATGATGATGGTGCTAACCCACACAGGCTCCTGAGTTGCTTGGGCCAGCCTGAGGGCTGTATATTTGATAGTGTTCCCAGTAGAGCCAATTTCAATGCTAACAATATTCATGAGTGATTTTAAGTTATGCAAAGACACAACTTCCAGCTGAGATCAGCTTAACCCAAGTCAGAAAAGGGAAAACTCCCATTAGTCTACCGTAGCAGAACTGAAGCCTCCTGAGGATCCTGGCTGAAGCTGAAGTACAGTGATACTGTGCAAGATGTCAGCCCAGCACATAGTCCTAACATGAAATGGGGAACGTCGCATTGGCTAAATTCACTCAAAGTAGGCATCCCCTGAATAGCCAATACCATCTTTTTAGGGAGCATTAGTTCCTAAACCATGACCTTTCAGGACATTGAGAGCCCTTGGAATGCTTCTGTAGGCATTATATGTTTCTCTGAAAATGCTGAGGGGCAGACTGACCTGGATGATACACTTGAAAGAGGAATAAAAGTTCCCTCTCCGAGGGATACCAGGCATTGGATATAGGCACACAGAAGTATGTGGGGCTTGCATGTCTTCTTCTTGTCCTCCCAGGGGGTGAAATGAGCAGAATCTTATCACCATTACTTCCTACTCACTAGCCAGCTCACTTATACACTATGATAGCATGGACTAATTCCAGATTATTTTCAGTCTATTTTATGGACTTAGATGGTCTCCATTACTATGATCATTACCTTCTGCTACACTTAGCCTCACAACAACCTGCATCCTCTTTTTACAGATTCAGAGTGGATGCAACAAGAGGTTGAGTACCAAACCCAAAGTCACACAGGAAGTCTGTAGAGAAACATGGTCTCATGGGCTCTTGGCTAGGGTGCTGATCACTTGGCCATCTTTTCATCTACCTGTCATTGTTGGCATTTTTATGAAGCAAGATAGAGCAGGGAGGAAACTGAGCCAAAGAGGGATGCCTGTGAGTCATGGCACTTGATGTGCTGCTCCTGGGATGGTGCAGTTTATGCTCCTGTCATTTTTCAGGGATGTTTCTAAAGGAAGAATCAAGCCCTGGTGTCTCCTAGCCCTGTGAAACCCCTGCCATTGCACCTACCCAAGGAGATCTTTTATGTTATTCTCAGTGTTGTCCCTGCTGTTCTCATCAGGTGTTATCTATGTGTTGTCAGTGTTGAAGTCTTATGGACTGCAGTGCCAGTAAAAAATCACAGCCAGCAAAGTCCAACACCAGTCTTGTCTTAAAGAACAACCACAGGCTCGGTCCAGTGGCAAAGTCTTGGCCAGATTTATTATCTACAAGACATGGCCCTAACACATTTGTGACCCGACAGACAAGGTGTTAGCACATATATGCCCATGACAAGCTATTGGCACAACACCATGCAGGCTCCCCTAGGCTAATACAAAGCTCCCATAATTTCCACTTCTCCTTTTATAAGTGGTCAAAACAAATTACATATTACATTCCACCAGTATTTTGAATATCTTAAGCCATCCTGTACCAGGGGCTTTTTCCACATCCTAATCTAGGTGTTCTTGCTCCAACCTTAACATCCTGGTAATGGACTATTCTATACCTCGTACAGCCATCTCCCCCTCCCATCTCCTGTTTAGCATGTACATCTGACCCACATGCCATGCTTTCCTTATGTAAGGAGTTCATGCATCAGTCAGGTGTGCTGATCAGGCCTACTCTGGCCAATGCTTTATCAAACCTTTGCATGAGCAGTATATATATTGATCAATGTTCTAGCTTACACTCAGTGCCTTCTCAATGGCTAGCCACTGTCCTATCCTCTAGTATGCTCCCTCAACCCACCTTGCTTTCAGCACTATGTGCAGCAGTGAGTCCAAACCTTAGCAAAGAGAATGATTTCACTGATATCAATTATCTTTAACTGTTGAAGCATTGTAGGACAGAGACAGTAAATCAATACATAGACCCAACCACCTTGCACAAGGTGCTATGTTCCCTCAAGTTCTCTTGAGCCATCTGTATTGTCCTCAGTACCATAACAATTGAGCACCTTGAATGTTTATGGATTTATCTCCAAAAAGCCCTGTGATGTATTCTTAATGCTCCTATGACAGATGGAAGGCTGAGACACAAAGACACTGAAAGGCCAGATTTAGAAAGGCATTCATTTGCTGAAACCATAAAAGCTCTTTTGGACCCGTTCTTGAGTGAAGGGGAAGCCAGTGGCAGAGCCACGAATTAAACCAAGATTTTCTGAGCCTTAGCACAAGCTCTTACTGAATGAGCACTGTAAGGGAGCTCATGGATAAAAAGTACCAACAAAAGAAAAAAAAGTGGCAGTAGAGTTCTGACTGCATACTAGAGTGACCAGTTGCAGCAGCTGGGGGTAGGGAGCGCAATGCAGGGTGGGATGCCTGGAGGACCAACCAGACCCACGTCATGGAACACTGAACCAGTTCAAAATAGTATTTGATGTTCCATGTATACTTTTGAACAATTCCAGGCAGCTTTAAACTGGTTTAACAGGTTTATATGCCTGTTGGCTTAAACTACATTTAATCTGTCCTTAGGGTATCTGTCCATGCCCAATTTGTTAAACTAGTGAAATTTCCATCCATTTTAATTGCATTATGCCCAGATAGTTGTTTTTCCTGTAAACAATGCCCATCATTTATATTGCCAGGAGGATGCATCAGACACTATCAAAGGTTTAACCAAAAGAGTTTTGAATAGCTGTCATACGTAGGTGAAATTTAATATTGTATCTGCTTCCATGTACAAACCATTCTGAAAAAAAACCCCTGAGATTAAATGCTTACAGTAATATTGTTTACTTTGGTTGCAGTAAAACAATGATGTTTTTATTTAGTATTGATTTAATTGATTTGCCTTTCTCCTTGTGAAGCTTAAATTCTCCATGACATTTTATTCTGCAAGAATCGCAGTAAATTTATTAGATGCTCTCAGACGCATCAGATGGTTTCTCTATACACTGCAGTTTGCAGACAAGCTTGTACACCACCATTTTTCAATTACAACATTGATTGAGAAGTTAGGTATCCTTCTTGCTTCAAGGATCGGAGCAGCAGGTATGTTAGCAGGTCAAAGAATTGGTCTGTGGAATATTATTGATTAATTGCTAGAAAATGGACACAATGATTTATTTTAAGTTTGGCATGGGAAAAAATATTTTTTTAAATGATCCCCTAACAAATGACCCCCTCAAAAGAATAAAGGAACCAACAACATAGAGGAAAGCTGTAAGGGCTCTGCATGTTCTCAGAAAATAGGAAAAATTATTGGCAGGTAGGAGAAAAGGTGTGAGGACTTTGTTGCCCTGTTTCTAATATGGATCCAGTCTCTAATATAGATCTGCATTTTACTGTATTATTCCTGCAGCTTCGTCAAATGGGGTGCTCTTGAAAAGTCAAGCCGCTCAGAAAACAGGCATTAATTCTGCCCAAAGTTTTTGTCCCATAACTGAGCTAAAAAAGAAAAACAGAAAATGTTTTTCCCAATTCTAAAATGTACCCAGACAGTTTCATGGGAGTTATAGTCCTGGTTCCCCAGGCCTCCTTTCTCCTTTGTGGGCTGGGTTCCCAGGTCAGACAGTATCTTCCTTGATGCACCATGTTGGACTTCTGTGGAGTCCCATGGCAAGGTGCATCATGGAAGACATCTTGGGTACCTCGCCCTAGAGGAAAATATGAGCAAGAGATACCCGAAATACAGCTACCATGACACACCACAGAAGTATTTCAGTTCAGTGGTATCTGCATATCAAAGGTCTTTCTTTCCTCAGTTTCAAGCCCAAAATTTGAATTTGTAGACATCGGTCTTTCAATTCTTTTATTAGTCGAATCAGACCCTTTTGTGAAAAATACCAGTTAACCAAAACTGTATTTTTCCATTGAAAAACATATTAAACAGACATTTTCTGAACAGCCTTACTCAAGTGACTTGGATGACTACACAGTCCGGTGGGTGGCGAATTGGCTAGAAGGTCGCACCCAGAGAGTCGTGGTGGATGGGTCGGTATCGACCTGGAAGGGTGTGGGCAGTGGGGTCCCGCAGGGCTTGGTCCTTGGACCGATACTCTTCAATGTCTTCATCAGTGACTTGGACGAGGGAGTGAAGTGTACTCTGTCCAAGTTTGCGGATGACACAAAGCTATGGGGAGAAGTGGACACACCGGAGGGCAGGGAACAGCTACAGGCAGACCTGGATAGGTTGGACAAGTGGGCAGAAAACAACAAAATGCAATTCAACAAGGAGAAATGCAAAGTGCTGCACCTAGGGAGGAAAAATGTCCAGCATACCTACTGCCTAGGAAATGACCTGCTGGGTGGCACAGAAGCGGAAAGGGATCTTGGAGTCCCAGTGGACTCCAAGATGAACATGAGTCGGCAGTGTGATGAAGCCATCAGAAAAGCTAATGGCACTTTATCGTGCATCAGCAGATGCATGACGAATAGATCCAAAGAGGTGATACTTCTCCTCTATTGGGCGCTGGTCAGACCGCAGTCGGAGTACTGCGTGCAATTCTGGGCACCGCACTTCAAGAGGGATGCGGATAACCTGGAGAGGGTCCAGAGAAGGGCCACTCGTATGGTTAAGGGCTTGCAGACCAAGCCCTATGAGAAGAGACTGGGGCACCTGGACCTCTTCAGCCTCCGCAAGAGAAGGTTGAGAGGCGACCTTGTGGCTGCCTATAAGTTCATCACGGGGGCACAGAAGGGAATTGGTGAGGTTTTATTCACCAAGGCGCCCCCGGGGGTTACAAGAAATAATGGCCACAAGCTAACAGAGAGCAGATTTAGACTAGACATTAGGAAGAACTTCTTCACAGTTCAAGTGGCCAAGGTCTGGAACGGGCTCCCAAGGGAGGTGGTGCTCTCCCCTACCCTGGGGGTCTTCAAGAGGAGGTTGGATATTCATCTAGCTGGGGTCATCTAAACCCAGCACTCTTTCCTGCCTACGCAGGGGGTCGGACTCGATGATCTATTGAGGTCCCTTCCGACCCTAGCATCTATGAATCTATGAAGTGTCCCTTATCTCAGGCTCCCTCAATCCCTGTCTCCTCCGACTGTGTCTAATCACCTCCCCACTCGGTAATTTCCTCTCAGGAATTCTGTAATGTTACAGAAAAGCAATTAGTACATATTGGCTATTTACCTTTGCATTATTGCACACACTTCCTCTGTGAACCCAAAGGGCTTTGTCTCACTACTTGGGTATCACTGATAAAGGAGTAAGAGGAGGCTAAGTATTTTACTTCTCCACTGACAAATTAGAAGAGAGTAGAAAGAATAGAAAGAAAAAGAGCTACCTTTGATAAACACCAAACAACGGGTTTGGGCAGTGAATAGGCTTATGGGACATAGCTTATTATGCAGGTATATGGAAGCAGGGTGTAGGACAGCTGAGCAACTTTTATATCACTGTGCTGTGTTCGTAACTTTTTCATGCTATAGGAATGAGAAACTAATACACTCTTGTTTGTGTTTCAGAACTATTTGCTTTAAGATAAAATTCAGCAGAAGATGTTTTTCTTCATTGGGCTCCATCCTTAGTCTCTTTAGGAATGAGAAGTAGCAGGACATGATGCATCTCCCTCACTCTTCTTCTGGGGATTTTCTCCCTGCTGCTAGGGGGTAGCTACAGCCCCTCCACCAAAGCTGGGCAAGTACCAGCAGACCCTTGCTACTCTGTCAATATACCTATTATCAGGGCTGAGCTGATGCTAAGGGGAAACTAGGCCATGTGGTACCAGGTGAACCTGGTCCCTGCTGTGCTTCTGGCACACAGCAGCCCTCTTGCTCAGGGCACATGATAAATCCATGTGCTAGCCCTTTATAAGAGGTCACAACTTCACAGCATACATCAGTGCACAGAACAGTGATACTTGTAACCTAGGCAATCACATCAGCAGAAAGATTAGCTGCCAAACTCTGGGAAGGGGGAAAAAAAAACTGTTATGATCAATTTGCAGTAGCCTGGCTTGGGTTACTGATTAGCTGCAGCATTAAGTATACACACTGGCTGGATAAAGGGAATTAGGAATTCAAGCAGTTTTAAGAATAAATGCTTAATTCCAACATTTATGAAACTGTGGGGAGTTTATTCCATTTATTTTCCTTGAACAGTAAGCATTTGAAATGAAAGCAGAATGATCTGAACATAATCTTAAATCAAAGCCTACATTAACACCGTAATCAGAGGCACCATCTAAGTTAGCACGGGTCCTAAATTATGGATGTTGAAAGAAGCGGTATCATTGTGTTTTCACCGTCTTTACAAATCCTCCTAAGCAAAGCAGTGTGCTAGCAAAATCTGAAGGTTCAGCCAGAATGCTTCATGCTTTTTGCTCTATTCCCACCTTACTGTAAACCCCTAGAAAACATGATGATTAGTGCATTAGAAAACTGTGTCCAGGCGGATATGAAATTATCTTAAAGCCAACTATACTTAAGGAACTATATATTAATATTAAACATTTATATTTACTGTTAAGTTTCTGTTTTCATGCTGGTAAGTAAAGCTGTACCTGGCTTGTTCCTCAATTTTTATTCCCTTTATTTAAAGGGAATTAAAGATAACAGGGCACACCAGTAGCTTGAGTGTTAAATGTTAAATAAAATCACCCAGTTGTTTCCATCTGAAATAATAGCCAAAGAAAAAAAATCTGTGTGATTAAGCCTCACCTCCTAGCTCTGCCACAGATTCACTGTGAGTGTGTCGACATGTGCATTAATGCACGTTTGCTGCTGCGCATTAAATTTAGTACCTGTGGGCACTTTTACATGTGCTCTGGAAGTGGGGGAGTGGCGCTTGAATTAGAGCCACTCTAATTCAAGCACTACTGCTTCTTATGTATCAGCATCCCCGCACTTAAAAATGGTGGCGGAGGCACTTGAACTAAAGCTCACTCAATGAGTTTTAGTTCAAGTGCCCCCACCACCATTTTTAAGTTACTTTTTTAAGTTTTAAGGTAATTGCCATACTCCACCAGACTCAATTAGTCATGTCTGCTCCTGTGCACTGGAATTCCAGTGCCAGGGCCATGCAGGGAGGAGCTGTGTCGGGAAGCTGGGAAACTTCCACCTGTGCCCCAAAAAGCAGCAGCAGCAGCAATGCAGCTTCCAGCTGCTCAGCCCTAACTATATAAATGGTGTTCATATCTTTTGGGAGATCCAGAGTTTAATCCACTTACAACTTAGTTTCCCATCTTTAAAATGTGGATGATAACATTTCCCTACCTTACGGGGAATGTTATGAAGATAAGCTCATTAGGATATATTCGGTGAGGCTGAAATACTATAACCGTATAGGGACATCTCTGTATAAAGCCAAAACAGACTGGTGTCTATGTTGTTAAAAGTCCAACACCATACTTGGCAACTTTCCTAGGAGTCTCAAAAATGATGGGGATTGAGCATGGAAACCAAATTAATGTCTCATCCCTGACAAGGGATTTAACTTTTCAGATCAGAGTTGTTCTCAGCATGAGGGGCTTTCCTTCATTTTGCGGCCTTCCCAGAAGAGAAATGGAAGGTCCCTAGTGCTATCAATCTGACACCTTTCAAGAGCACCAAAATGGCATAACAAAACATTAAAATCGGGATTAAAATGAAATAAACTATTGATTAGGTGCTACGCTCAGAACTCCCAGACTGCCTTCTCTTGCATGTGAAGATTTCGTTAATATATTCACTTCCGCTTGCATTTCTAGATAGCTGTTATTTTTCTACACGGACATGCAGGGAAGACTTGTCACTGCCTCAAGCAAATACTGGTGTTTCCTGAACAAACAGCAAGAGCTGATAGCAGAGGGCAGGTGTTATAACCTTCTTGTTCCCTGATTTAGTACTGGACTAGGACTCAGGAGAACACCTTTTGATTCCTGGGTCTGAGTTTTGCCACTGACCTGCTGGGCAACCATAGGCAAGTCACACCCCCCACTCCGGCCTCGGTTTCCCCATGGATATAATAATACCAATCTCCTTTAAGGTCAAGAAATGAAATCACTATACAAGAGACCGCTCTTCATTAGTACATCTTTTCAGGTCTTATCTTGAACCACTGAATTCAGTGACAGCAGGACTGAGGAGCAAGGTTTGGGTTTCCATGACCGCAAACAAGGCTGAACAGGGCCTTATTACAGCTGAACAAAGATGCCCTTGCACTTCTGCCTTTTAGCACTCATTTCAGTCTACAGCTTTCCCAAGATAGTACATATAGGCAGGCCATGTCTGTGTGATCCTGTGAGGCAAGCATGATCATATGTCCCATTTCATGCATTTCAGTAAATGTATGGAGCGATGCTGTGCTGTGGCAGACTGATCTATAGGCTGGTGCCTAGGGAGCTCTCCTGCAAGGTGGGAGATATGGGTTTGAGTCTCCTCAGGCAATGAGGGCTTGGACCACAGGTCTCCCACTCCCTGGACAAGAGCTTCACCCACTAGCTTACTGTACAAAAGGTAGTCAGGCACCTCCTCTGTTTGAGAGGGTAGGTACCTGTGGGTACCAGGTACTGAACTCATTACTGATGTAATAGCTTCCTCCCCCGAGGGCATTCTGGATCTTGGGGTGATGGAGTTGCCTTAAGTCATGCACCCTAGCTTTGAGGAGTGGCAGGAGTTCAGCTCTGGGCCCAGCATTTCCTATTGGTAAGTTCAGCACCTGCATGCTCTGGATCACCTGGTTAGAAGTGTGTAATGCCACCGACTGCAAGAAACCTCGGTAGCTAACCCTGTCCATCTGGATCACCCTCCAGGAGCCTGGCACCTCGATTTTAGTCACTGCAATGCCTAAATTGAGATGCCTACAAAACAATTTGGATCTGGCCCTAAGTTTCCTTGTCTCTCTCAAATTAACCCCAGAAAACAGGACAAAATTTAGCAGAAAAGGTAGGGGATCCACAGGGTCCTTTGGTTTTCCATTCATACTTAATAAGAAGGAAACAGATATGTTCAGATAAGCATTTGACTCTGCCCTTAGCCCAGTCTAGATAATCTGCTTGTACCCATGGCCAAATTTAAGATTATGGAAATCATGTGTAGAGTACATAAAAATAGGAAGATTAGACCCACGTGGACAAATAACAGATAAAAACATAAACCAATTTCAGGTGGCTTGTTTTATAACAGCTACTGTGTAAAATGTGTTTCCCTGCTGCTTGCAGGGGTCAAAGCCATGATCAAGCCTAAGGCTTCATTAATGTGTTTACCAGAATTGGAAGAAAACAGAGCAAATGACAAGGTCTTGTCATACCGGGCCATTTCATGGGTCTGTTCATTCTGGTATCTTGCTTCCTGTTGTAACTAGTTCTAGAGGCTTCAGAAAAAGGCAAAAGATTTCCAGAGGTGCAAGTAAAGGGAAAAATTAAAGAACAGCTGTTTCACTCATAGGGAATTTATACGTTAACTAGAGGTGTTGAGGTTTCTTCATCAGGTAAGCCCAAGAGGCATATTTGCTACTCTCAACCCACTTGTGTTGGGGTTTGCTAATTATAATAATAAGGAAAATAGTGCAGTTAAACTGTAGAAGCCATTAAATAAAGAACTTAAATTAAATAAGACTGTTGACTTGTTACAGGTGCATGGGCACTTCTACACATGCATTAACATGCTTTAGTTAATGCAGATTAAATCTAGTACCTCCGGCCACTTTTACACATGCTCTAGGGGTGGGAGAGGGGCAACACTTTAATTAGAGCAGCTCTGAGAGCTGCTCTAACTCAAGCACTGCCACATCTCCTATAACAGTATCCCCATGCTTAAGAATTCGACAAGCTTTAGTTCAAGCACCCCCACCACCATTTTTAAGTGCAGGGATGCTGGAGCACAGTAATTGCCATGCTCTAGCAGACTAAATTAATCAAGTCTGCTCCAACATGCTGGATTTCCAGCACATTGGAACAGCCTTGGTGCCCGTGTATAGGTGCCCTCTGTGGCGGGCCAATAGGGGGTGCTCCTGCACTGAGCCACTGACCTCACTGCAGCTGATCAAAAACCCCGCTTTGAGTGACCCCCCTGGGGCGCCTATGTCTGGCCAACCCCCTTCCTGGAGCCCACTCACAAGCTTGGGATAACCGCTACCACCACGTGTGGTGGACCAGTAGGGGGCACTACTGCACTGAGCCACCCACTTCACTGTGCCCAGCCCAAAACCACACTTCGGGTGCCTCCCCTGGGGTGCCTACATCCAGCCGACCCCCATTCTGGAGCACACCTGCAAGCCTGGGGTAACACTGCCACCACACAGGCCTTGGTCTCCATTAGGACTCTGTGCCACCCAGGGTACACAGGCCTTGCAGACCTTGGGCATGTTTGGCCCACTGGTAATATTTCTGGGCATTTCTTATATCTTGAAACACCCAAGGTAATCTTAGATGAGTCTGAGGTAGCTAATAAACTGCCGAGCTCTTCTGGGAGTGAAACAACATCTCTGATCCCTCTTCCCTCTTACATTCACAGCTAGACATGCTGAGCCAAATAGCCTTTTAATGCTCAGATAGAGACAACAGGGAAGGGGGTATCAGACAGGAAGTTAAGAGAAAGAAACCTTGAGCAATTTCCAATCAATTGAGTCTTGCACATGTGAGGCTAGTGGCTCTTTTAATACTCAGCTTCCTACACAAAAACCCTAATTTCTGGCTAGATCCCAAGTTTCTACTTACAGATCAGGTTCAGGCAGCTGCCTGAGGTACGTTGCTTCTGTGATCCAAAAATGCCTGCTGGAGTAGAGTGCCCCCAGACCAGGTGACCTGACCCTTAAATAACTTTTCTGACCTTATCCCCTGGCTCCAACCAGAAGCAGGCATTATTTGAACCTTGCTGATGTAAACCAGTCATTTTAAAATGCATCAGCATCCTCAGGTGGGGGAACATGTTGTTTGGCGGAAAGTTTAGGATGAAGGGAGAGCAATCTCCCCGTCCCTTAGGAATTTCTCCAGCCTGGGCTCGATTGCCTAGGTAAGGAGGTGGACTGACCAGGCAGAGTAAGAACCGCAGAGGGCTGGACTGTCTCAGAGCAGGGAGGCAGACCAAAAAGGGGGAATTCTTCACACCCTCCATGAGGTACTAGGAAAATGCATGTTAGCCTGTCTGAATGCGCATTAACTAATGCGCATGCTTTTTTGGAGCCACTCTAATTAAAGCACCTCCCCCTAGAGCATGTGTAAAACTGCCCACAGTTTTTAAGTGGCACTTTAATGGGCATTCAAATAGGCTAATGTGCATTAAAATGCATGGGTAGACACACCTGATGACTAAACCCAATCCCCCTAAAAGGCCACCTCACCCAGTAAAAGGGCCTAAATATGGATGTAGGGGGCTAACATTAGCTACCTAGTCTGCACACATTGACCATAAAGCCCAAACTCTTAATTATTTGCTCCAAAAGGTGATTGGCATGCACAGGACTCAAGGGAGGGGGACTGGGTATGCAATAATAGATTTTACTTGTAATGGAGGATGGCATCCAAGTTGTTAAAGTACCTGTCGCAATGATTCTCCTTTGCATTTTTCATCTCTTGATTTTGATGTGCTACAGGAGCTGAGACATTTGATGGCTTGCAGCTATGCTTGCTTCTGATCTTTCCAGCAACTATTTTTTGTGCCAAGCACCCTAGCAAAATTACAATAATAGTTTCTGACATGCGTTGTGTCAGTTCTGTCTGGGCCAGTTGAATCATCCCTCTGCCCTACATTTGCTGTTCAGGCCTTGAATGCTGATGTGCCTGACAACTATCCCAGGAGGGTATCACTGTGCCTTTTACAAACTATCTGAATGTATGAAGTGTTCAGTAATCTCCAGCCTCCTGATAACACCATCCTCAGAAGCACAGCATTTAAAATCATCTGAAGAACTATTTATTAAGAGAGAACTAATGGTTTTTTACTGAGTTTAATGTGCCTGGAAATAAGTTACTGTACCCAGGCAGGGTAATTTTTATGGGTCAGATTTTGATTTTAGATATAGTAGTGCGAATGTGAAGTAAATCCCCTGGTTTCAATTAAGTTCCTCTGCTTGTGTGCTCATGTAAACAAGATCAAAATCTGAACTCCTACCTGATGATTTCTGAGGTCCAGTGTAAGGATCAACACGTTTTCTCAGGCATTAGTCTGAGGAAGGGTTTCATCATGATCCAAAGACTTTAACAAACTAACTCTTCCTCAGAGTAATGTGATTCAGCATATTTTGTATTTTCATTCAAAAACATCAGTTGTATCAGATGGATGTACATTATAGTCTCACCATAGGAGGTCTGAGAGCTCTTAATATAAGGCCCAGGAACATACAAATACGGTGTAACTGCAACAGCAAGCTTTATGGTGGTGAATTCTGCAGCAATTTAACAATCCCTTCAATTCATTTAAATGCTAAGAGTCCAATTCCAAGGGGGAACTGAATTCATGCAACTTAGATACAGTTGGGTCCTGAGGTTGTGCAAGACGAGGTACGCAGGCAGTACATGCCAATGTTACTTAGGTGAGTTTCTAGTCCATCTTGAGTCTCTGAAAAATCACTGATGGAAAGGAGAGTGGATCCTCCCCTTCCTCTGACTGCTTTATGTGAATGTTTTAAGCCTAAAATGAAGGTTCATGACAAAAGCAAACATTAGTAGCTTTTCAGGGAGTCACACAGAGTGGAATAGGACTGCTACATAGAGGGTGAACAAGTGGGCTAGGATCTAGCCCTACTTTTCTGCCTCAGCTTCTGGCTTGTGTAAAAGTATACAAGAATCCTAAAGCAGCTAGAAGTGTTCAAGGCACTATTGTACACAAGTCTGACTCCAGGGAAACCCAGGCTCACAAATCTGGATCTTTTGAACACAAGGCCAAGGTCCTGTGAAAAGGAGACAGAGCAGATCAGTAATCAAGTCAAAATGTCCTTGAGCAGAAGTTGAATGGAAATAACCATTGCCTGGCTAATATGATTTATGTGTAGTCCGTAACCAGAACAGTAATGGAAGATATGACACAGAGCAGTGGTGAGCCATGCAGAAGGGAAGGGGTTGAAAGGGAGATATCAAGTGGGGTTACCCTGGGCTCCTTCCTGGCTCTGGTACTGTCTCTACAGCTTCACTACTGATTTTCCCAGTGGGATTGAATGCACTCTTAGCAAATTCAGAGATGACACCAAGTTAGACAGGGCTGAGACACTCTGGAGGGTAGGGCAAGGATCCTGACTTATTTGGATAAACTGGAGAAATGATCTAAAATAAACCAGATGCAATTCAACAAGGACAAGTGCAAAGTCCCACACTAGGGATGAAATAATTGCATGTACAATTATGCTTTCACAAATACAGACTGGGGAATAAGTGTCTAGGCTATGGCACTGCAGAGAAGGGCCTGGGGGTTACAGTGGCTCATAAGCTGAATCTGAGTCAACAGCGTGCTCTTGTTGCAAAAATAGCCAAGAGCATACTGAGTTGTACGAAGAGAAGTGACTTGCTCTACTCAGCACTGGTGAGAATTCACCTGGAGTATTATGCCCAGATTTGTGCCTAACACTTCAAGAAAGATGCAGACAGGTTGGAAAAGCACAGCAGAGAGCAACAAAAATGATCAGGGGCCTGTTGTAGTAAATCATCTGCAAATGTTACCAGCAAAGAGTGTGTATATTCTTCTAGATGATTAAAAAATATCGTAAACATCACTGGTTGTGAGACCAGGTTCACGTAGAACCCCATTGCCCATAACCTCATAGGATGATCATTCCTTATTTACAGAGGGGAAGGAGGAGGGGAATTCTTACCTTCTCTGGGACTTCAGTCCCTGGCTGCTGCTCTTCCAGCATGGTCAGAAAGTCTGGGGAGGGGGTTCACCATGGCACCCCCTCTGGATCCATCCCGGGCTTCTTAATTGTTCACGGTATCAAAACACACTGCATTTTTGCCATAAACATGATAATATGTGTGTGGGAGGGGGGCCCTATAAAACCAACCTAAACTTAAACTGTTATCAGGGAAAGAGAATGCTGAACTATTCACATCCAAACAGAATTACCCATTTTATTCAATGACTCTTGGATCTTGGGATCATTATTGATGCCAAAATGAACATGGGCCGACAGTGTGGGGACTCGGTCAGGAAGGCCAACCGTACCTTGTCATGCATCCACAGATGCATCTTGAGCAGGTCTAAGGAGGTGATCCTCCCCCTCCATGCGACACTGGTCAGGCCACAGTTGGAGTACTGTGTCCAGTTCTGGGCACCGCACTTCAGGAGGGATGTGGACAGCATGGAGAGGGTCCAGAGGAGGGCCACCCCCATGATCAGGGGGCAGCAGGGCAGGCCCTATGAGGAGAAGCTAAGGGACCTGAACCTGTTCAGCCTCCACAAGAGAAGGCTGAGGGGGATCTAGTGGCCTGTTACAAACTAGTCGGGGGGACCAGCAGGCATTGGGGGAGTCCCTGTTCCCCCGAGCACTCCCAGGAGTGACTAGAAATAACGGTCACCAGCTGGCAGAGGGTAGATTCAGACTAGACATCAGGAGGCACTACTTCACAGTCAGGGCGGCTAGGATCTGGAGCCAACTTCCAAGCAAAGTGGTGCTGGCTCCTACCTTGGGGGTCTTTAAGAGGAGGCTAGATGAACACTTTGCCCGGGTTGTTTGACCCCAGTACTTTTTCCTGCCATGGCAGGGGTCAGACTTGATGATCTTCTCAGGTCCCTTCTGACCCTACCAACTATGAAACTATGAAACTCAACAAAAAACAAGGACCAGAGGAGAATGGAAGTCCCCACACACGTGTGCTCCAGAGCAAAACCTCCACTGATATAAATCAGCGCAGCTCCTTTGAAATCCATGGACAGACACCAGTTTACACCAGCTAAATGCTTGGCCCCAGTTCTTATTCCTTTCCAGCTCATGCTGTGATTTGGATACAGCTTTTATTAGCATCTCTCAGTAAATTTTATTGAACTTTAAGCCTATCCAAATCAAAGAATCTCACTGTGTGTGTTTGTGATCTGGTTGTTGCTAATATTAAATAGCCCAGAAGGTTCTCAAAGCAGCTCGGCATTGCTAAGGCCTCTAGAGTCATGGCTTTTTGATGGGATATTGTCAGCCTCGTTAAAAGGCCTCAGTATGAGAATTATGCAAGGCTTTAATGCTTCAAGGAAGCTCTGCAAGACTATTTCAGAAAACCAGTTGGGTGGCTGACCCTTTCTCTCTCCGCCACGCAGAATTTGTGTAGCAATATACAGATAAATATGTGCTACTCACATAATTGTAGAGATATCAATCACTGCCAGGCAGACCTTCAAACCAGTGTTTGTCCCAGCCACAAAGGTTACTGGCTGAGATTCCCTTGGAGACAACAACCTTGTGATTAAAATGATACACAACAGGTCACAGGAGAGTCATCCTTTCTTCATAATACAGAGATTTTTTTTTTTTTCTGCAGAGCAGTATCTCAGGCAGTGGAAGACAAAACATGCCATATAGGTTATAATTTAGTCCAAATGCTGTTAAATTATTCAGGGCATTATTAAAATACGAAACAGGGTTCAAACAAAAATCATTATTTACATTTTTTAACAGGGGAGCATTTTAACAGTGTTTATTTGGCTGGAATGCATTGTTCCAGCATGGTGTTTAGCATTAGAAAGGTCAAGATTTTAACCGTAGCTGAATGTTGCATTCAAACCCAGTGAAGAAAACAGGTGTCTTAAATGGTACTGGGTGGGCACATCTACACAAGGTGTTTACTGTAGATTTGCCTAATTAGTTCTGCAGTAAAGGTCTTGGCATATACACATGCGTCCCTATTAGGCTGCAGGAAACTAATAAACTCTGCAGCAGGTTAATACTTGTAAATACAACTACTATCTGGTCACAGACATTTTTGTGTGCAGTAGTGCACGTGTAGACACTGAGGGGGCTGGCTGTGGGGGACACCTGGTGGCTAGCCCCATGCTGGAGCACCCTCATGCCCCAGGCAGCCACTTCACAGCATAAGCGACTGGTGCCATCATAGTCAGGGGGGAGGAGGTTGCACCGACCGGGGGGGGGGGGGGGGGGCGGTACCCCCACAGCCTATCACATTCACCTGGAAGCATTGTTCCCACTTCTTCCACTTCACTTCTGGGAGCACCGCTTCATCCAGACCGCTTCATCTGGCACTCCCACTCCCCGGCTGGCGCTCGCAGAGGGGGCACCAGCACTCCCATCTGCCCCCCTGCCTGTCACCTAAGCAGGGAGTGCAGCCTGACATGGGGTGCACTAGCACTCTCAGGGGGTGCATGTGCACCCCGGTGCACCCCCTATGTGTTGTCACTGCTCCACAGCATAACAGCTGAGTCAGAGCACCCTGAGCTGATAGGCTGACCCCCTGGGCCTCCTGCCTGACTGGCTGCTCTGACCCAGCTCAATGTGCTCTGTCTGGTCCCAGGTGCACATGTAAATGTGGTAACAATGCAGTGTGCCAGAATTTATTGCTTCACATTAATGTCATGTGCTGATGTGCCTGATATCAAGCAGTGCAAGGGGAAAATCCTTAAAGAGTTAACTTTGTTTTATTAAACCACTGACTGGTTATAGTTTGTAGTGGCACAAATAGGGAGGGGCAATAGGGGCAACCATCTTGGGGACTAGTTTGGGAGAGGAAAAAAAAGTGGTTGCTTTGCTCCAGGAGCCTGGCCACATCCCTGGGCGCATGGGTATCATTAAAATGTAGGTAAGCAGTGTGGTCCATGATATAGTTTCCTTCCCTGCTGTATCAATGTTAAATATAGGAAATATCAAAATATGGGAAACAGCATGGTACAACATTGATCTCTTGTCCACTGACAAGGATTCTCTACAAATTAAGTTGGCATCTTCAGCTGTCATTGAGACCTATGTGACTGATTATTCAGTTCAGCTGGTAAATCCAAAAATCAGTTAAATAAAAATGTGTTTGGCATTGGCCTGAAACCATTTTTTTTTTACTCAACCTGAAAAGAACAGTTTGATTTGGAGACATTTTAAAGAAAAGCATAAGTAATTTGGAACCATGGGGGCTCTATGCTACATGCTTGCAGCTCCCACACTTGCACTGGAAGAAGCCCAATGCTGGACTCCTGAGAGAAGCAGGGGTCGGGGCTCCCTCCACTCCCGGGACCTGCACAGCAGGGGGGGGAAGGCAGCTGGCTCCAGTTCAGGGCTTCCCCTGCTGTGAGTGTAGAAGCTGCAGGTGCACAGCATGGAGCCCCTGCAATAGAGGCAGGCCAGGCAGGCTGTGCTCCTCACCCCCAACCACAGCAGAGGCCAGAGCCATGCTCCACTGGGTGCCAGTGCCTGGGCCGGGCACAAGCACCCTGAGCACCCTGGTGGGGCTGCTGCCAGCAGTGGGGGCTACACACCATGTGAGGGAGGGTGGGGGGGTACCCACACCCCCCCACCCTCCCACACGCTCACACCCACATCCTGCCGACCTGAGCTCTGTGCTCTCACCGCCCAACTGAGTGTGGACACCACGCTTCTGCCCAGCTTCAGCTCCACCACCCCCACTCCCACCCCTGCCCCCACCCCCTTTGCTTCCGCATCTGCTGCTGGGAACAAGCCAGACACCTGAGAAGCCAAGCAGGTTCCCTTGAGGGTGGCTGCGGCATAGGCAGCAGCAGCCCCAACCAGAAGCTGCATGCTGGCGGGGTCAGGTCCTTCCAACCATGAGGGTTGGAGCAAGATACAATAGGCTATGTTGGGAAGTGTGCATATGCTTGGGTGCCTCGCTCCCATGCTCAGCGGAAGGGCTGGGTGGGCACAATTCATTGGCGGGTGCCGTGAGCCAGATGAAAGTGCCTGGAGGGCTGGATCCAGCCTGCGGGCCATATTTTGCCCACCCCTGCCTTAAGCAGACGTAAGGCTGCTCTAAATTATATCATAATAATCAGGAACACAGGAATGCATCAGTCACTTTGTCTTTTTCTCAGGAATGACCTGTGTGCTGATCAGGTGACACCAGAGAAACATTAAGCAGGACCTCTGGTTTTGAGCATCAGAGCATCTGGAGCAAACCCTAGAATCCCCCCTAGTATCTGTAAAACTAGATGTGTAATACAAGAAACTATTTCCCTGCTACATATTCACATCTGTCTGTACTGGACTGAATATTAGGCACTGATCCTGCATGCAATATTCACATGACTAATAAACTAACTTTTGACAACCTTCTGAGACCTCTGCATTTATCAAGCAAACAGAAAACCACATTGCTGAGAGCAAGACTAAGAAGAAAAGAAGATTTTTTAAGTGCTGGGAACAATCCTATCAGACTGGTTTAGAATAAGCTACAGAGGCTGACACTGTACCTACTGAAGTCAATGGTAACACCTCCTTTTTTATAATGGGTCACCAATCTTGTTTTAGACAAGACTAAATATAAGAGAAGCATTTGACTTGCAAATAACTAAATCCTAAGAAATATTTGGAATATCGTGTCTTTCTTTCACACTGTTTTTCAGTGTCATGATACTGCAGTGACTTGTGCTATAGAAGAGATAATCAATAGAGCTCTTGCATTGATTTAAGCAACATAATTGAAAAATTTGTCACGAGTTGCACAAAACCATTTATGCTTATAGGGACACTGTCAACGTGCAAGGGAATCAGTTTGTAGAAAGAATGTGAAAGTAGCTTCAGGCATTTCCACTGCTCATGAATCAAGCTGCCAACTTCTGGAGGTTTAGTTACATTTTCCTATTTTTTTTTAGCAAATCTCACTCTCTCCTACTGCTTTGTAGGAGACCCACACAAACAGAACAAGAAATGATCTCTATAGAAGAGAAAGTGCCCATGACTAAACACAAGGCACAATTCAATGCATGACTATAGGTACTGAAGTAAGAAAGAGAAAACCACTTTACCTCTCTCCCTTTCAGATACAGTACCAATGAGGTGCTAAAACAATCAAAGAAAATGTCCATAAATTATTTTTGCAAGTGTAAACTTTTCTCACTGCATGAAAATGTCAAAATACTTCTAGCTTCTTCCAAAATACCATCTTGGTACTAGCTCATGTACAAAGGCTTACCAAAACATGTGCAATAGCAGTTTTCAAGCCTTGATTCCTACAATAATTGTACTAAGAAAGGGAGTTAAGTAAGGCTGTGTCATTGCTCCAACACACTTCTCAATATACCTTGCCACAATACTACTCCTGACCACCAACTAGCTTCCAGCCAGAGTAAAACTAAATGAATGGTAAGCTGTTTAACTTAGCCGATACTCCTAGCCAAAACCAAGATCACCCCAACCTCAATCATTGAGCTCCAGTACACTGATGATGCTGTAGTGCGTGCTCACTCAGAAGCAGACCTTCGGGCAATTGTCGACATCTTTACCAAGGCACACAAGAAAATGGGACTGACGCTTAACATTCAGAAAACTAAGGTCCTCCACCAACAAGCTCTTAGTGAATAGTCTCCATCTCCACTAATCCAGGTTCTCAGTAAGACTCTGGAGAACACTGAGTATTTCCCGGACCTTAGAAGCCATCTCTTGTACAAGGCTGACATTGATGAAGAAATCCAATATCGCCTCAAATGTTCAAGTGCAGCCTTTGGACACCTAAAGTAATGGGTGTTCAAAGATCACAACATCAAATCTGCTCATGATTTATTGTGGCAGGGCACTTGATGTGCCTGCCACTTTAAGTGCTCAGGCAGCCTGCTGAGCCACTGGCAGGTGAGGGTCAGGGCTAATTGCAAAATCGGCTGACCCAGGGGGAGGGCAGCTGAGACTAGGCCTGAGCAAGGGAGTCACCTGATGGTAAGGGAGTCTCCTGGTTGGAGGAGGCTGGGTGTAGACATGGTATAATCCCAGAGTCTGAGAGTTGAGCTGGCACTAACATCTTGGGAACTGGTATAGGGACATCACCCAGCAAGAGACTGCTGCTCCTGAACGCCAGCAAGGAGAATGACATCTGCAGGTTTGGGTAGGAACTAAGGGGATGGAGGAGGTTCTTGGGGACCCAGTGTGAGGTCCAGAGCCCTGAGAAGGGGGCTGAGAAACTGTGGGCTTGTTGAGGGAAAGGAAAGCCTCAGCTCCCACTGCCTTGTGGGTTACCCCAGGGAGGGGGAAAGCTAGGGGAGCACACCCCAACAGGAAAGCATTTGGTGGGGATCTAGAGGCCCAGTGAGGAGCCAGGAAAGATTGGGGCCATATGAGTCCAGAGGTCCAGTGAGGGACCAGGGAATAGAGGGTAGTAACAGAGGGGTCCAAGGCCTGGAGTTGTGAGGCCAAGTAAAAGGCCTCAGGCCTATAGGGTCCAAGGGCTGGATGGGTCCAAGGGCCTGCAGAGTGGCTGAGAAAGTGAAGAGCAAAAAGGTTGAAGACAAGGGACCAAGAGAGGAGCTGACATCCTAGAGAGGGGCTGGGAGAAAGACCAAGGTGCCTAGTAACCCAAGAAGTGTTTGGGAGAGGCCAAGGGATCTGAGAACCCAGAGGGGGGCTGGAGGAGAGACTGAGAGGTTGGGCAACTGGAGTAAGGTTTGGTGAGACCAAGGGGTCTCAGGGCACAGAGAAGGGCTGGAGGAGAGACCAAGGGGTCTGGCAACCAGAGTGGGGCTGAGAGGCTGAGGGGTCAGGGCTATGTTAGCAATTGGTTGTACACCTTTAAGGATGCCATCTGCAAGGCATGGGGCATGGGATGGGAAGGTACAGAGCCATGCAATTGGCCCATAAATCCATAACCACAATCCAGGTGGTCATTATAATAAGATCAGGGCAGGCTCCCTCTTATCATTATATTTCCATCAAGGTATGGCAGATGAGACAAGAAGATGTCCTAGGGGTGGAGTGGGTTGGGTTGTGGAGCTACCAGGGAGTGTCACAGCCATCCTTGGCACCCCAATTTTTGTGACATTTATCAAGCAGTCATGATCCTCATCTTGCTATACAAAGTGTACAGAGCTGAGACAAGGACAATGTACAAGACACATCTAAAGTTCTTGGAGAAGTACCACCAATGCTGCCTGTGGAAGATCCTCTGAATCCAGTGGGAACACAGATGAACCAAAGTTAGCATCCTCCTGCTAGCAAACACCACAAATATTGAAGCAATGATTATCCGATATCAACTTTGTTGAGCTGGCCATGTCAATCAGATGTCCGACTCCAGACTCTCAACACAAGTTTTATTTTCCTAGCTCAGCCAAGATGTACACTCAAGAGGAGGGCAGAGAAGGGGCGTCAGGGACAGCCTCAGGGCCAACTTTAAAAAATTCAACTTCGATAGTAACTCATGTGAGACTATTGCCCAGGATCACCTCAAATGGAGGAAGAGTCTACTGTAGGGATCTCAGTATTTTGAAACCTCACAACAAGAGATGGAAAAGCTGGAGTGGCAGAAACAGCATGTCACACACCAAGATCACAAATCCAGCACCATCCACCCCGACATGGAAACACATGTCCAAGCAGCAGTAGAATCTGTTTATTCCAAATAGGCCTCATCAGCCATCTTCAGACACACAGATAAGAAAATCATGGAAGATAATCATCCTTGACTGAGAGGGATTGCCAAAGAAGACTAAGAAAGGTTAAGAGAGATCTGCCTATTTTCAGCTGAAGGGTAAGTCTGTTACCCGCTTACCTGGTAAAACTGTAATTAATGTTAATGATTGTTATGTTCAGTCATTGATGAAAGAAGGAAGCCCTTCTTTCATTTATATCACTATAAGTTAGGAGAAACTCCACTGAAGTTAATAGAATTAGTAGTGTATAAATCATGAGTTAGTTCTGATTTATACCTGGAAAAATAAGAGCAGAAGAGATCAGATCTTTAGGTTACTTTTTAATTAAAGCAAAGAAAAATTAATAAATAGTTCATTTAGAACCTGATTGATCTCATATCAAATAGTAAGACTATTCTCTGTAGGTTTGTTATCAAATCTGCTCATTTATGACTTACATAAAAACTTCAGTTAGGATACAACATAATAAAGCCTAAACAGCACCACAATTATTCACAAATTGCTCTCACCTAGGAATGGGAAGCAGGGAAAGTGCGTTTTATAATAGGATTTAATTTTGTTCCAGACCTAGATAATTCAAATATGTAAATCACATCATTTTGTAAATCAAGTTAAGAGTATTAAAAATGTTTTCACCAGACTAATATTGTGACTGAAACTTTAGTACAACATTCTCATAAAATACGCAATTCCTAAAATAAATATTTTAGGAATGAAAAGAGTTCTTGAAGGCAAATGTTGTATAAAGCTCTTCCTTAGTGAGGGTCACAGTAATTGTGAAAAAGATGATGAGTGAACAGTGGCTTACGTAAATGTAGTCTGGAATCATGCAAAATAGCATTCAGTCCTGTTCAGAGCCCAATTTTCAAATCCTGATGCCAAAAAATGGGACATCCAGGTTTGGGCCTGGTTAACTTTAGAAACTTGAAAGAGAGATGTTACTACCCACCAAGATGTACATATAAATGCAGTCAGGATCCACATAGAAATATATCATAAGAAATGATTGAGAAGGCTAGAAATATTATGTAGACTAGGCTTTTCTCATCAGAAATGAAGGAGAATGTCTTGCATCCGAAAGCTTGTCTAATTCTATGCCAGCTATGCAGTTGGTCCAAAAAAGATATCACCCAAAGCAATCCTTGCCCCTGTGTAAGCTACAGACAGCCTTTAACAGCTCATCAAGCAGTCCTTGACTATACATTGAAGTATTAGTTTAAAAACAGACACTTTTGTGGCAGACGTGCAGGTACCTTGCCAGCTCAAAAAGGCTTTGAACCATTGCTGGGACTTTCCCACCAATCAGGAGGCGATGGAGGAGAGGCTGTCCTGCCCCTGCTGGGGATGGGGAGGGGGAAAGAGCCCTGGACCTGATTGAGAACTGCACCTTGTGGGTGCAGCAGACTTCAGGGGCGGAGCCTCCAGAGAGAATAAAAGGACAGCGTGCTTGGCATGCAGGGCAGATGCATCCAGGGACTCAAGAAGAACGGGGTCCAGAAGAGCTGGGGAGAGCTGCCCAGCGGGCGATCACCTAGAAGAACCCCTGAAGACACCACTCAGGGACTCAAGCAGTGGGAGGCTCCCACAGTGCACAGACCGGGGCATGGAGCCTCAGCCCTGGGAGCGGTCCAGGCCGCTCGGGCCACCTCGCGGTACACAGACTGGTACGCAAAGCCTCGGCTCTGGGAGCCACTTAAGGCAGTTTGGGCCTGGGATCCCAGCGTAAGGCCGGGCAGCTGGAGCCAGCAGCACAGTTCAGCATATCTAAAAGAGCCCTTGGTGCCCAGAGCAGGGCCTTGGGAAGCCCCAGCATGAGGCTGGATGGCCAGAGTCAGCAGCAGTGTGGCTTGGCATAGACAATGGAGCCCCCAGTGCCCAGAGCAGGGCACAGGGCCATGGAGAGAGGACAACCCCTGGTGCAAGGCCGGATAGCCAGAGGAGGCAGCACAGCTCAGCCTGGGTGCCCTAAGCAGGTGCCTGGCCACGAGAGGAGCTGGAGAGGCCACAGGGAGCCGACACCCGGAGGACAAGCCCCAACTGCTCTGGAGAGCAGGAGCAGGAGTTGCTGGGAGTGGGTCCCACAGGGGAGGCACCCTGGGAGCGGCCCCTGTGGGAGATCGTTATACAGGGTCCTGGTTGTGGGATGGAAACTCAGGGTCAGAGGGAGGGGGAATTCTGGAGCCTTCCTTCTCCTCTACTGGGATGTTGGCCCAGCCTGGACTCAAAAGGAGAGGGGCTCCATGGGACATCCTGTGGGGTGTTGAACGTGCCTCATATTTTGTGAGTGATATAATTTTGATGTTAATATAATTATGGGTATTCTTTAAGATGTTTATATTGAGTTACCTGGTTGCTGCCTGTATATGCTTACTGAAATGGTACCCTGACTTACCTGTGTTTATTTGTTTTGTTGGCTGTATGTGCCTACCCTACTGTATAGTTACCTGACTTGCCTATGCTTACCTACTGGGTTGTCTGTATATGTTTACTGAAGTGATACCTTAACCTACCCATGCTTACCTGTTTCAGGATCCATCACTCTAAACCATACTTATAGGGTTCCCCTATCTGGTGTTGGTGCTGGGTGTGGTACCCCAGTGGAGGGTCAGTTCACAGACCATCAATTATTTTGGAGTATTGTTTATAGTCTATCCTTTGGAAATATTTATTCTCATATGTCAGCTGTATTTTTATACTTATATTAGTGTAACCCAGGCAGTACTCCAAGAGGTACCCCCTCTCCAATTGAAGGGATCAAAGCAGGTTCACAAGTGATGTGGGAGGTGTAGGGACTCTCCTCCCCCTGTAGAGCAGAGCCAGACCACCAATGGGGACTTAACCATATACCTTTTAATGAGGGAACAATACTGGGAACACAAGGGGCAGGATTCAACAAAGGTTAGACACTTACAATCATAGACATATCCATCCAGTTGACAAAAGACAGGTTAACCAAAATGTAAAACACAAACAGCAGAACAAACTATACTGTTTGGTATTACTGGAAATACAAAAGGCACAAAATACAAAATGTCAAATTACAAGGAATATAGGATCTAGGTACCTGGAGGGGGGAGAAAGAGGGAAAACACAAGGGCCCCTTTTCACTGCAAGAGGAATTTCTCCCTGCTAGCTCACTCACCCCAAGTCACCAAAGTTGGGAGCTGAACTTGGATCTCCCACATGGTAGGTAGAAATGCTACCACACAGCCACTAGTGCTGGCACTAGTTTAAGCTGCTAGTGGTCTTGACCTTCCCGGAGCCCCGGCCTCATGTCAAGCTACCTGGCCTCTGATTGGAGGAGCTAGAAGCAGGGCTGGGAACCTCTCAGGTCACTGCTCAGATCTTGCCGGAGCTGGGGAACCTCTCCTGCTGGCCACAGCCTCTCATAGGGGATCCTGGAGCCCAGCGGGGAGCCTCTTCTGCACGCCACGCTGCTGAGGACCCCAGTGCTGCTTACAGGTTCCACTCCTTCAGGCTCTTCTGGGGCAACTGCTCCCACCCCACTGGCTCAGCTCTTGCCAGCTCCTTGAAGCTCCTTCCTTGTGGTCCCTCGCTGGTCTCCCCTGAGTCAGCTGTGCTGCCCCTTTTATCCCCCTCCAGGTGACCCAAGGAGCCAATCTGGGGACATGGAGGGTGAGTCTCTGAGGCCTGACTGGTGAGGAAAGGGAATCCCAAGTCCTCCAATCATCTTTTGCCCTTTCAAAACCCCTGGGCTAAGTCACTACCAGCCAGCCCGCCACATCAGGAATCAAAAAAACTGCATGTAGTTAAGTAACATTTGCCTGGCCTGGCTCTGTAAAGGATAGAGGGATCTGAACCCAAGTGACAGCCTCCTGCTCACAGCACTATTGCCTGTTTACCTATCCCATCCAATTGAGGATGGGGCACACCCTTGGGTGTACCCGGGCTACACTTGTCTTCATAGAAGTGGTCCTTACTGTCTGCACATATATTAACTTCTGAACACTTTCTGAATCAAATGGGCTTCTGGCTATAGTCAAGACTTACGCTAAATCTTTGATGCTTTTTCCTTTGCTGAGTTATGTGAGCATCTTCAGCAAAGGTCTCATCTAAAACAAAAATATCCACCAAATATCCACCAAAATCTGGTCTTGATTGGATATACTGTTTGTTGCTCTTAAAGTAACTGATACCTGTTGAACAAGTTGATGATTTAGTTTGCTGCAAGGTTGCTATTAAACCAATGCCAGCCAGACGATGTGCCGTTTCTTAAGCATGCTTGCAGCCAAGGTCCAGAAACCATCCATGTCACCAAAAGGGACCCCACAGTTTTTTCAGCATGCAGTACTAGCAGAGTGAGTGGGCAGGGCTTGTTTCTCTGCAGTGGTCACCACAGAGATGGTATAAGCCATATCTTTGTTTTCCTTCAAATACCTCCTTAAAAGCTCTTTTTTCAACAAAATAACTGGCATAGGGAAGACTCTAATGCCCTGAGGCCCTTATTGATCAAAAGGGATCCTAGTTTTCTCTGATTTTAAAAAATCCCCAATTTGTGTTTAAAAAAAGTAACCCCAAATCCACATTTTCCATTATTTAAATGAAACACCATGAATATGTAGATATATATATTTGTGGTGTTTCATTTTAATCCTGGAAAAATGTGGATTTGGGGTTACTTTTTTTAACCAAAAATTGGGGATTTTTTAAATCAGAGAAAACAAGAAACCCTGCAATCAGAACAATATAGTCTCATTCTTTCTTTGCATTCTCCCATCTTTTTATCCATCTATCTGTAACCACCAGTCATCTCTTGCCTTTGATTGTACGCTCTGTGGGTTGGGGAACACCTTTTCATTCCATGTTGGGTCAGAAGCTAACACAGTGAGGTCCTCAACCATAATCAGGGCTCCTATGCATTACAATATATAAAATCAATTACTAATGATTATTCAAACATGACAGCATGCCTCCAAATTTAACCAGGCTCCTAGAAATGGAAAAACTCAAACAAATCCCTAGTTTAATTTGAAATCTGATAAACATCCAAACCTGAATGACAGAGTCAAGACAAATTTAATGTAGGCACAAACTTGGTAGTACTCTAGAAAATACTAACAATTAGTATGGAGGCAGTAGCATACTGAGTGTTTGGGCAATGTGGGCAGCAGTCTTGGGTACCCTCTAAGATGGGGCAAATCTACAAATATTTGCAGCTCTAATGAAATCAAAGGCTGAGACAATGGTTACTAATATCGATTTGTTAAGAATTTACCACACTGGACTGAAGAGACTTGTTTTCTACCAAGTCTCTGAGATATCACTCACCCTATTGGTACACAGAATATTACCTAAGCAAATAATGCATCCAGACATTGTTCTGGGTGCAGGGATGACTGGATGTCATAATAAATAGGTCTTTTCCATCCCTAATGTTTGATTTGATGAAGCCTGGTTTTCACACATTTATTAGTAATCTCCTTCAAAATGAACACACTAGGAAAAATATTACCATTAGCAATGCTGTACACAAAGCAGTAGATTTCCCTTCTAGCATGAAAAAATCAGAGAAGAACCTCATTTGGGATTCAGGTTGTAGAAAGGTCTCAGGTAGAGAAATTCTTAGAGAAATTCAAATTTATGTTATGGACTTAAGTTAGTTCCTGTTTAAAACCCTGTGACAATAACAAGGGCATGCTGCTGTGGTTCTGCTCTTGTTATCAATATATGTTTCACCGTGATCCTGAAAGAGCACTTTTGTCATAAGTGTCAGGATCACTTAATATCTGGACTCAGAATATCCTAAGATACCAAAGTAATGCTACTGCTTCGAAAACCAGTTTCATTTCTCTTTACACTGTTGTGCAAGAAGTCATGCTTGCTACTATTAAACTGCAGTTAGCTTTATTTTTTTTTTTTGTCCACGCTCGTGGCTAGACAGTAGGGGTGTGCAAAATGGCCCAAATTCAATTTGGATGCAGATTTGGCCCAAATCAGGGACACTGATTCAATTCATTGATTCGGATCACTGTCCCCGTTTCGATTTGGCTGAATCTGAATCTGAAGATTCAATGCTGATTTGGAGAATCAGCGATTCGGCCATAGACACAGCTTTAAATATTTTTTCCACATACCTCAAGGTACCAAGCAGGGCTCATGAATGCTGCGATGCTGGGGTGGATGGAGTGTCCCATAGGAGGGAGGGGATGGGGGGCCCACATGCTCAGCGGCGAAGCCAGAAGTGGACTGAAAGTACCGCTGCTGAGTTCACTGGAAAGCCCCCCTGCACTCCTCCGGCTCAGCGATCAGCCGCAGGGGGACCCCGGGTGCCCAACCAGACCCAGAAGCCACCAGTCACCTAGCCAGGGGGTGGGGAGGCCTCCAGCACACTCCCCAGCAGACCCAGAAGTGGACTGGGTCTGCTGCTGAGCACACTGGGGAGCTCCCCCGTGCTTCTGTGGGACACTCCATGCACCCCACCATCTCAGCATTCACGCCTGGTACCTTGAGGTATTTGGACATTTAAAGCTGTGTCTATAGCCAAATCATTGAATCTTTCTGCATCTCTCTGAAATAATTCAGAGGGTTCCGATTGGATTCAGAGAGATTAAAGGGTCTCCTGATTCGATTTGGATTTGGAGATTCGGCCACTGAATCAGGCCAAATCTCCACCAAATCGAATCAGAGACCAAAGTTTTGCACAGCCCTACTAGACAGGGTCAGACAGTGTTGTAGGTCCTCAATGATGTTTTGCTTCACTTAGGCTGATTTCATATTCACCCCACTTCTGCAGAAGAACACAGTAGCTATTTAGCAGACTTCACTACTATACTTCAGCACTATTCAGGCTTCACTCAAACTTCCTTAGGTCTGGGGACTAAGCAGTTACAAGTTCAAACAATTGCTTTAGTTTAAGCTAATTATGCAAATGAATTTAACTACCTGAAAAACAAGAAGTAGTTAACCATGCTAGTCTGAAGTCAGGCAGAAGGTAAGGGCAAGGTGGCACCTTAAAGACTAGCAGGTTCAGAAGCGTGAACTTCCTTAGACAACAGCCTACTTAGCACCTGGTGAGGTAGGCTGTGTGGCAGAAGACCACCTCTATCTCTCCCCAAAACCTCTCCTCTGTGACAATTTGGGTAATATGGGCCCTGCAGAGGGCAGACATCCCATCTCTTTAGGCAACCTGAGTTAGATACATTCCTGTGGGAGGGGGGAAACCTGTTCCCTCTGCCTATGTGATTGGGATCACATACCTGGGTGAGGGACTTACATTCCCTATTGTTCTAAGCATTGCCAACCTGACTGGGAGGGGGCTAGAGACCCTGCCAGTCTGCCCAGCAACCAGTGATGCATTTCAAATTGGTTGGCTGGCAGCCAACAGGTGTTGGCCTGCATTGGACCAGGTGAATGAGGTCATAAGGTCTATATAAGTTAAGGACTGCCCAGGAGGAGGGGCAGTAGCCATGATGAAAACTCAGAGAGAGAAAAGCTGAACCATCTTAAACTTGCTGTCTCTCTCAAAACTCATGATCAATGAACTGCCTGCCTTCAGAGGGAATCTTCACCTGCCTCTGGATGATACTCATGAGTAAGCAGTATAGCTTGCAGTAACTCAGATGCGTTATCAAAAGCTACCTAGCCACCGTTTGCTCTATGGGATTTCTCTGATATTGCTTAATCATGTACCCTATTCCAAACCTACTCCTTGTAACAAATAAAATTCTCCTTTGTACCTAGCATGGGAGACTTATTGGAAATGGGTCTAGATTATGCCTTGGGGTTCCCTTGGTTCAGCTGACTGAGGGAGACCACTGTTTGTGCTTCAGACTGAGGGAAGCACCCCAAGTTCTTGAAGTGGGTTGAGTACCCTCAAGGACTACTAGGCCTATGTTTCCCAGGGGGCACAGTGCCAGGATTAGGCCAGACCCTGGGTGGTGGCAGCATTACCCCCAGACTAGTGGGTATGCTCCGGGAAGGGGGTCAGCTAGACATGAGGCACCCACAGGGAGGTACTCAGAGCCTGGAAGGTGGTCAGGTGCAGTGAGATGGGTGGCTCAGCACAGGAGCACCCCCTACTGGCCTGCCACAGGCTGTCACCAACAAAAGCCCATGCCTCTCTGAAGAAGTTAGTCTCTAAGGTACTACCCTGCTCTGCCTTCTGCCTGAAGACCACAGAGAAATTGGTAAAGGGAAAGGAACACAATGTTAGAATGAACCATAAAACCAGTGTCTCTCTCAAGTTTGTGGGTTTTGATGTCCAGTAAAGCTATGAATTTCTGCCCTGGGGCCCATCTTCTAAAGACAACATATTAGCTATTTTTAAGGACTGTGAGGTCAGAGATGGAGTGATTGTTTTGTGAAAAGTGTTCTCTACCTGGTGATAAGGTATTTCAGTCCTTTTTTTGTGGAGTTCATTCCATGAGGGGATTTGAGACATCTTAGCTGGCATGTCTACATGTGCCCCTGACTGTGTAGTCCATACTGTGCAGTCATTTCATACTTGCTTTAGCCCAGCAGTGCATGGGTCCTTTTCGACCCTACTGTGCAGTAGCAATGAACTACTGCACAGTAGCGCATTGCTACTCTGCAGTAGCAACAGCATCATGGTTAGTGCCTGCTGAAGCTACATTGCTGTAACTTGTCACTATGGCAATGTAGCGTTTCATGTAGATGAGCCCAGTGAGCAGCAATACATTACATGTCCCCTCTAAAAATGAAGCCCTGAAAACATTTGGATATCTACATTTTTTATGATAAGCAAGAAATATGATCTCACAGAGCTCCATCTTGATATCAGATACTTTAACCTTACCATTAGATGGAAAATAATTAGTAATTTCTTTATCCTGAAGCAATAAAGCAATGCTGCTCTGGTAGAGAAACTTTCTAATTGTGTTAAAATTATGTTGCAGTGGTATAGTTGGACACTTGAATTTTGGTGCACAATACATCTCAGTCTGTTGTAGCATGCAGTGTTCATCTTCTGTCCCAAGCACCATGCCCATCTCTCCATAGTACCAGGTTGCTTGTAGCCATTCAACTAGTCCCAGTATACCATCTCCCTTCATAACCAAATCCTACCAGCTCAGGAGTAAAGGGACAGGATGCACTTTTCAAATATATTAATCATTTTCATGGGTACAAGGACACCTTTTGTGCAATAAAGTTCAAGGTGATCTTAGATTCTAGCACATCAGGAACGTTTACATTATTGCCAAATAGGTGCATTTAGCTGCCCAACACTTTAAGATTGCTCTGTGTGTCTAACATTTGTCTTTTTTATTCATTTTTCCTTGTAATAATTAAGTAAAAATTGTTTTAATCATTCATGAATTTCAGTCATGGCCTGTGAGAAAATTCTTGGATTCCCATGACTGTTATATAGCCTACCAGAGACTGTCACTTCCATGCCAAAAATGCAAAGAAAAAGTAATGGATGGAGGATTTATATGTGTAAGGACCACAGTGAAGGCTGTGGCATAAGTTCCTGCATCCTATATATATCCTCCATTGTATAAAGATAGGACCTGCATGCTGTTGCTGTAAATGTATAACTTCAATAATAGAAATTCTGGGTTAACCTTGTGCAAACACAGGCTTGCAAGGCCTGATTCCACTTTTCTGCTGAGTTAAACAGAAAAACGCAAAGTGTTTGACCATGGGAACACGAAGTAATGGGAACCATTTACCGTTAGGAATCATTCTCGGTGTCAAGGGTCCAAACCTGATAACCTCTGAAGACCATTAAATAGTTAACAGATGTTAAGCAATCTATGTGGAGACAAGACGTGATAACCTTTTTACCTCTGAGTTTCTGGATGAAATTCCTTTTAATAAATTCTGCTTTTAGCTGAAGGGTCTTCAGGACAAATGCCATTCACTACCATATACCCAATGAAAATGTAGATAGATTCATGGTATTATGATTGTATATCTGTGATTGCTATTTGAGGACCTGGGAAATCAGGAACCCAGCACCCAAGAAGAGCTCAGAGATCCTGGGGTCTGGCCAACACACTTCTTCCCAGGCATGAGCATATGTCTGTATTCCCACTGCCTGATCTAAATGCTAGTTCAACTTTTGTTTAGTTTTCCAATAAAGCAATTCTCTTGAGAAGATATAGATGTGCTCTCTCTTGCAGGATCCCATCAAACAGAGTCATGGACATAGGGATATAAAGATAGAAGGCTTTCCTTCCATGTTCAGAAGCCTGTGAATGTTGACTTTAACATTGTAGATAGTCCTTGAATAATAGAGTTATATTAAATAGGCCAAATAAAGAGTTAGCCATTCTGCTCTTTATGGAAGAAAATGACGGACAAAAAGTCATACAAAAAACTAGAACTCTTGGTTCCAAAATGATATCTTTTATTAGACCAACTGGAAAATGGCAAGAAAATTGTCCTTTTCTTTTTGTCTCAGACCAACACCGCTACCAAGTACACCACTGAAACATGGAAGATGCTGAATTTTAGCCGATTTTGGATTTTAAACTTCATTGTAGAACAATAAGGAAGGTTTTTTTACCTCCCTGCCTGCCATCTGACACCTCCAGGGAAGGAATCCTACCTGATCAACACATCAAAGAGCTACTCAACACAGATCACAAAGATACTCTCATGGACCCAGAGGGACAGCCTTCCATCTTCAGCTCCCTCTGTGCAAAAATGAAGTTTATTTCCCACCTGTGGGGACTTTTTACCATCTTGTACCATCTACACTTTTCCCAGAGCCTGATGAAGGGACTTTGATCCCAAAAACTTGCAGAAAAGGACAATTTTCTTGCCATTTTCCAGTTGGTCTAATAAAAGATATCATTTTGGAACCAAGAGTTCTAGTTTTTTGTATGTCTTTTTGTCTCAGACCAACACAGCTACCAAGTACACCCCTACAATATGTTACATTTAATGAGGAACAAGTAATAGGGGTTTATTTAAAGGTAGCAGAAAATGAGATGTCGCCAAAAATAGTGTGTCTGATCACAATGGCTATCTTTGCATCGTTTTGGTTGATGCCTTTAAAAAGTAACACCATCATAACCTCTTTCATTAAGATTATTTCTCTAACATACCCTCAGCAGCATAAGCCAAAAAATTATTCAATCAAAGTCAAATCAAATAATGAAGAAGTGCTGATCTACCTATCATTAAGAGGAGTAGAAGGCAGCCTTGGCATGTCACTACATGAAATTTGGGAATGCCATTAGAAGTTATGCAACTATATTCAGCACTGACTTGTTCCTTGTGTGTTCCTACTAAAATGAATGAAGATCTGCTGCCTTTTTATACAAGAGCTTAATGTTCTCTATAGAGTATAACAATGGACTATGCCCCTGTGCAATTTTTTGGCCTCTAGATTGAAAAATAATGACATGTACTTGGATCCCTGCTTGACCTGCTTTGCTGAAATGTACATTTTTTCCCCTCTTCTTGTCAATATATATTACTAAGAGAGAAAGAAAGATAAATGCATAATATATTATGGTATTGTTCATTTCTTTTTTCTCATAGATGGAAAATAATAATATCAATTTTTACTTCTTTGATATCTTTTCATTTTCCTCCTGGCTATTCTAAAGCTTTAAGGCTAGTTTTTTTCTTGGGATTCAACCTTGCTGTGCTATGCAAGTATCCTCAAGGAACCAGCTGATCCTTCTCCCTGTTTTCCACCAGTGAGGAAGCTCTTAGTTGCAGTAAAATCTATATCAAGTCAACATAGCCAATTCCCATGGCTCCCCTCACTGCAGCATAGGAGGCATCAGGGAGTGGGGCATGGCCAGAGTACCAAAGCTCTTTGTGTCTATGTCACACATGTGTAGACCTACCTGAGGTAGCTTTAAACAAGCTAATCCAGGTACTAAGAGCAACTTACCTAGGGCAGTGGGAGCTTCACGAGACACACATGCATACCCGTGAACCTGGGTAAGTAACTGGCAGTTGACAATGCCATCACTACTTCACTATTATTCATATCTAACCAGCCACTATGAAGCTAACCCAGACATAATCACATCTCTGGCCTGCAATGTAGATGGTCCTAGTCAGTGCAGAAGTGATGTGTCATTCCTTGAGGATTGCTCACAGATGGACTGGCCCAATAGGCATTATGCTGAGACTTGAGAACCAGGGGGAAATGTGTATTTTGGCAGTCCTCCCTCCCTCATCCACGACTGAGCAGACATCAGCACAGAGAAAAAATTAATTCTAGTAAGAAGCTGCGTCCTGCAAGTTCTAGTTGAATCAATTAGATCAATTAAAACTAGTTAAATTTGAATGAATACATTTGTTAAAGTGCATCAAACAGTGAAAATAAATTAGGCATTCAGATATTAGGATAATGAGCTTGGTATAACAAGACAGACAATCAGTACTTTATTAATGAAGGGACCTACATACCCATCCATCCGTGTTTACTTCAGATTTTATTTTGGTCTCATATTTTCCAAACAACAATATATATATCAGGTAAAGTACAAATATATTCAATTTAGAATAGTTTGTAAAGCTTATAATAGCTCTCCATTCTATTTAACTAATATTTGGTCTCTTCCAGAACTTTCTCTCAGCTTAAAATCCAGTAACATTTAATAAAAGAACTACCAACACATAATAATAAAAAGAGTCTGCATAACAGCTTTCTGTATCTCTTTGGGATTTTGGAAATCTTGGTTTCACATACTCTAATCTGGATTTGAAATAGACCTGACTGTACCCCTTTAAACCCGCATTTTCAGAACTGACCAGTGATTGTGAATACTTCAGTTTTTGAGGAGCTCTACTAGAAAAGATTGGGCCCATATCAGCAGCGGAGAACAGCAACATCTCTCTTAAGAATGACACCCCTCACATTTTTAAAGACCCTCTATGCATTATGGTGCAGAGACAAACCTCAAAAACAATGCTGTCCACCAAAGTTAGCAGAGACCCTGGAACAAATAGATTGGAGAGATGCAAACTGCTTCATCCATCTCAGTGAAGAGTTCACTTAGATGTAAAATAATGCTAACAGAAATGCCATCATTGACTGCTATTTCATTTTTCACATAAGACCACAGATCTGCACCATCTACCAAGAATGCTGATGCCTAATTTTTATGCCATGAGGGGCTAGGGAATGACATGAGTGGTTCCCCTATTTTTGTCCTTCATTTAGCCAAGCCCAAGAAGCCTAGATGAGACCATGAGCCCAGCAGAGCTCTGAAATTGCATGTGTTCATATTTCAAAGGTCTGTACAACATACTTGGAGTGGTGTCTCACCTTAATAACTCATACAGATAGTTCATGTTTTGTGAACAGAGGTAACACCATTTCCTCCCATGCCCCAATTCAACTCTTCCTTGAGAGACCTTAAAAAGGAAAAAAGATTTTAAAAGAGTAGAAGTTCAGGATTTTCTGAACTTAGGCCCATTTTGGCAGCATTCAAAAGCTCAACACATCCAAAATCACAGGGATGGTTTAAAATCTTTGTCTTTTAGGTTACAAATAAAGTGCTTTGCAAATAAAAATATTTTTGCATTTATAAAAATCTGATTACTGTTCTTTCACTTCATGATTTTATTTTCACACCAGGACTGCAGTGAATGGGAATTTTCTGTTGCAGAAAATGCCTGCAAAAACACAAAATCTAGTTCTAATTCAAGAAGTACATTTGATGTATTCAGGTTGGTCCCATCTACAGAAAACCAGCCAGATGCATTGACAAAGAACCACTGTATTGCTCTGGTGCTTTGCTCAAGTAACGCTTCTAAAATTGAATCAATAATGACTCCACCCTAGACTAGAAATAGACGTCACCAAATGAAGCTGTTCAGCTGTGCCAGGATACATCCTGGTACAACTGATCTGCTTCGCTAAGTGAAACACATTGCCCATTGTCTTATCCATTGATCTTGCAGGACAATAGACAACACCTTCTTTGCCCAAAATGTACCCCCAGCAATCACTGGAGTGCCTAGAGATTGCCTGGAGTACAACTGTGCAGGTGGGGAAAGTCAGGGTTCCTGCACAGATGGGGACCCTGACTTTGCCCACTTTCAGAAACACACTCCAGAGATCCTGGGATAGCTTGGAAGCAGGAAAAGCTAGGACACTCTGGTACCAAAGCACTCTGCTCTGTGGCTCAGCCTCATGTCTGCACTGACATGAGTTTGACATTCTGATGCATTTGCCAATCAGGTGATTGGTGGCCCCAGCCATGGGACCCTTCAGAGGTGCATCCTGGATGCTGCCAGGGACACGTCCCTAGAAGCAAGGAAAGCATATCATGTGCTTCCTAGGATTGAGGGGCCCAGTCCTATGCAAGAATTCCCAGGGCATGCAGGATCAGACCCCTCAAACCTATGGAGCACCTGCCGGGGGCAGAGATAACGGAGTGGGCCAGTAAGCCAAAGTGGGCCACTAAGAAGGAAGAAATCAGGAAACAAAAACAAAGGCAGAGATGAGGCTCCTTAATGGAACAATGCAAAAAATAATTGATTGTGACTACCTCTCCCTGACCCCATGCAGGCTGGCAAGGTTTCCTCTTCCAAGATCTAGCCCTAGGATCTAAGAGGATAGTAAAATCTTTAAAAGGTAGTTGCCTAGGGTAGAAGTGGGATTGACTGCTTTTTTTTCAGCAGCTGCCCCAGCTGTTAACACAGACAGGAAGTGATGCAGACACAAGTCTCTTTTCTCAGCCTGGAGATGGAGGTCACTGGGTTGCATGGAACTTACTAAAGGTGGCAAGGAAAGATTACTGTTGAGGTGCGGAGAAATATGTGCATAGGCCTTTTTTGTTCCATCTCTTTGTTTTGTGTGCTGTGTCCTTTGGGTGAATAGATAATACCTTGCTTTAAAGAAGCTGTTCCAGAGTCACTTCAATCAGCCGCTGGCACAGGCTGCCAATGCAAAAGGGCTTGCAAATACCAAGCACGGGTTTTATTCATTTATTTATTTATTTATTTGATTTATATGCCACCCTTGCCAACAGCGGCTCAGGGTGGCTTACAATAGACCAAAATAATGTATAAAACAGGAAAAAATGCTTAAAAAACATGAGAAGGCATCAATCATAAAGTCACAACACAATATCCAAGATGAGCTTTGTTTGTTAAACTCTTGCCCAAATAGGAAGTTCTTACAATGTATCTGAAAGATGTCCAGGCTTAGGCTATGGTAGACCTCAAGAGGGAAGGAGTTCCAGAGCTGAGGGACGACTACTGAAAATAACCTCCAGCATGGTTTTGCCAAACAGATATGGTACAATGTTGGTTCTTCAGGGAAGTTGCTCTCAATTGATTTTAAGTACCATGATAAAGTATAAAGGAGAAGGTGGTTCCGTATAGAACCCAGACCATTTAGGACATTAAAACTCAAAACCTGCCCTTGAATTGTTCCCATAAGGTTACTGGGAGTCAGCGCAGATCCTGGACCACTGAAACTGTGTCCTCTTAGTGACCTCACCCCATCAGAACGTGCTCTGTACCAGCTGTGGTTTCCAGACAGTCCTCAAGGGAGCCCCACATAGAATGCATTCCAGTAGTCTAGCCTTGAGGTTATGAAGAAATGGATGATGGTGGCCAGATCAGAACATGGAAGAAAAGATCATAGTCTTCTCACTAGATGGAGTTTGTCAATGGCTGTCTTAGCCACCACTGCCACCTGAAAATCCAAGCGCATCAAAGGATCCAGGAGCACCCCAAAGCTAAGAACCTGAGAAACAAAGGTAGACTAAACCCCATCAATGATAGGTGTCTCAATCCCCCCTAAGCCAAGTCATTTGCCCACCACCCTAATCTCTGTTTTGTCTGGATTCAGCTTCACTTGATTCACCAATATCAATTGAGACAAAGATCGCAAGCACAGTCTCTGTGCTATATCCAGGGTGCAAGCGAGACGAACAAGAGTCCAGGAAACTGATAGAATCCAGATGTGCCTGATGTGGTGTGTGACTGACAACTACCCATTCACTGAACTTCCTCAAAAAGGGGAGGTTGGAGACAGGGTGATAACTGGATAGGGAGTTAAGTGTCAAGTGATGACTTCTTGAGTAGGGACTGGACAATTGCAGACTTATGACTGCCCTCCCAAAGGGAGGCAAGGATTCATTTATTGACTTCAGGGGAAATAACGTTGTTAGGGGGGGTATGGCCATGCAAGCCCTGGCCCATCAATATTATAACCCCCAAGAAAAATGTAATAACTCTACTAGGCACATGGCTAATAAATAGAGGGAAGAATATCTGAGGTTTCAACATGATGAACCCACTTAGAAATCCATTTTATCTACTCTAATTTATAAACTGAACCACAGAAAGGCACTTCTGAATGTTAAGTCTCAGAAATATATACATAAAGATATTTTACTGTGGATTAAAAAAGTGAAACAAAACAAAAGTGATTTCAGCAATTTCCAGGGCAAGAGAAGCAAATTAAACTATATATTTCAAGTATCTAATTTTTCTCTCTCAGCAAATCTTCACTAGTTCCTATTAAATATGCCTACTTGGATTAGTTTAGACATTACTAGAAATTGAAAAGTAAAGGCCAGGAACCCTGCTGTGTTACTTGAAACCAAGGCTGAGGGCCTCAAGCTGGGATATAGAGTGAATTGTCTATTTCCTAAATATGTTATAAATTCTCCCAAACGTTTAACCTGAGATACACAATCATCTGCTTTTTTAACTGAAATCTTTTTGCTTCCCTCTTATGTATTGTACTCATCTGCTAGGTTGATAATAACAGAAATTCCATCCTTCTTTTTCAAGCATAATATTGGTCGTAACGAAAGTCTTTACAATCTCTCTCACCGTTTTCCATGCAGATTCTTTGAATGCTTCAATAGTACAAACTATTTCAAAGTTGAAAGAAAAGAGGAGCCTTGTTTGTAACAATCTTTGTACCCTCGGGAACTCAGGGACATTGCATCTAGAAACAGATGAAACATTTCACAATTGTTTCTTCCTAGTAAACAAGAAGTTTAGTTCAGAAAGCAAATAAGAATTATCTCAATTCACTGTCATATGCTGGTCATCTTAAAATAGATTTAATTAATAATTTTTTGTACAAAAAAATAATAATTTAAAAGCTCAGCACTGAAAGATTCTTGTTCTTATTTAAACTACACACTGGGCACATCTACACATGCATTAATGCGCCTTTTCTAATGCACGTAAAATTCAGTACCTCCAATGTGAGGTACTAAATTAATGTGCATTAGGCTGCACTAATATGCAGTAGCACATTTCCATACTTTTTTTAGTGATGCTTAATGTGCAGTATGCTATTTTACTGCACATTAGCGTGGTGTCACAGTTTTTTAAGTGACATTTTAATACACAATAAAATAGTCTACTCCGCATCAAAGTGCACGTATAGACATACCTATTAGCCATATATCTACCCTCCTCAGACATATGACAAGGAAAAGACCAACCTCACTCTATACCTTGAAGTCTGCTCTATTCTGAAAGCCCATTGAGAGAAACCACTTCTGAAACCAGGATGTCTCTATAGAGAAGTGGCTCTCAATCTTTTTTAGACTTCAGGAACTCCTTGTAAAAGGATCTCAAGGCACCCCAGAGTGAGAACCACTGATATAGAGAATACCCAGTCCTCAGCCCCAGAAGTTTAAATTCAGGGATGCAGGCCTACAAGAAGAGATAGACTCTTTCAAGTTAGCCAGGACAACAGACATTTCATATATGAGCTATCACCTTCACCTTGAATTGACTCCAGAAAAAGAGAGCACTGTTGTCTGGCAATGAAAAATTTGCTTTGTATAGAGAGAATTCCACCCAGCTCCCAACGGTCAGTCTTTTTCCCACTCTTTGATGAATTAACATTCTCTAATGCTGTCCTGAAATAATATTAAAATCCACTTCAAGTGACAGGCTCTGGTTTGACTATTCTAACCAACCATGCCTCAATACTTGTTCTCAATTAAGTCTGAAATTCTTCCATGGTGTGTCCGTGGTCTGGCCTTGTACTTTGGAGGCAGTATTTAAAAACATTTTTTTTTCTCTCATGGAAATTATATATGGTAATTTTCTTGGCAAGGGCTTCTACCTATGGTAGGTTTAACCAACAATGGGGAATGCTTGAGAAAAGAAACTGTAGCCCACATGGAAAAAGGAAGAGGATCAATGGCAGGGACAGACCCTAGGAGGGTGCAATAGTACAGTTACACCTCTTTGATTCCTGGTCCACCCAAAGTTTAAAATGAGCTGTGTGACAGTGGCGGCAGCATTTCTATTCAGACACCAGTGAGAGAGTCAACTGAATCCATGGATCATTATCATCTACCCTGCTTCCTTCTAAACTTTTCATTCCATGGGTATTAATGACCCTCTCTCCTTTTAATGGTATTAACGTTCCACTAATCAAGCTATTCTTTTTTCTGCCATTCTGCTGTCTGTTAGCTGCTCCTTATAATGTAACTCCTAATTCACAGCCCCACAGGCTCTTTTTAACTCTAGCTAAAAACTTTAACTCAAGTGTGCAAATGTTAACTCAGGTTAACATTAACTCAGGTGCAGAAAGAACTTTCGGATAATTTTTCAGAGAAACACTGTCAAGATGCTCAAGTAGGCTAGATTTTGTTTTAGGACTCTGTGTAATGGATTTAGAGATTCCTGTTACTTTAAGAGGATGCAGCAGCAGACCAAACTTGCTGTATGGAGGCTGGCAGCTAGGCAAAGGCTAGCTGCTGGGAAGCATACAGGACAGTAACAACAGTGATAGGAGCTACCACAGCAGGGGTGACTAACCTGGAGTTAGCTGCACTGTAATAAGGAGCCCAGGAGCAGACCCCTAGGCAGCACAGAACTAGCAACTGCAGGCTGAGCTAAGCTGAGGTGGAGGAAGGCAGGATGACAATCAGACCTAAAGGAAAACCCCTGTGGGTGGCTGAAGAGCCACCTGACAGGAAGGGGTGGGGCTTTGGAGGCACATAAATCCAGTGCCTGGAGCCAGCAGCCATTCTGCCCCTGCAGGAGCTCCCAAGGGAACTGGCTGCAGTGGAGGCACTGGCAGCATAGCCCAGAACTCTGCAGGGAGAAGGACGCTGCCAGCTCAGTCTGGGGGGTAGTGAGAGCTGCAGGACTGAGAGAGCCAATGAGGGGGGGAGGTGGCTTGGCAGCGGTCTGATGACCCAGAGTGGGGCTTTGAGTATTTGCGTTAAAAGCAGATTTTGCATTCTTATTTTAGTTTATACTGGAGGACTGGATATTGGCTGTAAAAAGGAGACCACGGGGTGCCTGAGCAACATGCCACTTTTTGAGCCCTGCCAGAGGCAGGGGCATGAAACAGAAGCAGGCTGAGGTCGAGAAGGTCAGAGCCTGACTTTGAGAGCGGGAAACTGAGGTGGCCTAAGGACAAGAAGGCCAGCGTCTGAGCCCAGAGAGGGTGACCAAGGCAGCCAGAGACTGACAAGACGCTGAGACTGAAAGGCCAGGCCAGAGCCAATAGATCTAGGCTACCAGCCAACAGCCATAGTAACCTGTAGGCTAAGAAGACCAAAGCCTATATATGAAGATAAATGGTGACAGAATGATATCTGTGAGGCATGGGCATTGCTACAGGGGAAGACAGATGCCACAAATAGCTCCTAAGGTAGCTGGTGCCCTGAGGCACTGGAAGGGCCAGGAGGCCCCCACTTAGTATTTGAGGGGCACAACTCGTGTCAGGTGGGTATGGAAGGGACCCACTGGCCAAAACAGATGAGGGCTTGCACTGGGACCCTGGAGCAGCCTCCCTTTGACAATAAAATAATTCCATCAAGGCATGGCAGGTGACAGGAAAAGGGAGGGTACCCTGAGGGGCCAAAGTGGGGCAGGAGTCACATGGCCATTGGGGGACATCACAGCTGCCCCTGGAGCTGGGTCCTGCTACACCCTGAAAGAGATATACATGTAATTCTAATGTCTACAGAACTAAAGGAACAACATCTTTTGAGTGTTTTTTGCCTAGTGTGGTGTCTTTTGAATACATAATGTACAATATATCAAATTAATGCAAATTAACATTCCAATAAAGTTATATTTGTTTTTGCTTCAGTCTTATACTGAATAATACAGCTTTCATTTCCAAGCATATTAGTAAAGCTTCTAGTTTCTTTTAACTGAAGAAAAACGTGTTGAGCTATATGTGTGATGCCCCACACCATCTGCACTCCCCTTTTCAATATCCTAGATCCACCTATGGTTAGTGCTACCTTCCAGAATGATGTGTACAGGCTGGAGAAATGACTGAAGTATTAGGAGGGAATGAAAGCAAGAGAGAATGTTCTCAAACGCTCTTGATATGGATAAAAGAGACAAAAGTGGTGATTAAGAAGACCCAGATTGGCTCAGATACATATGCTGGTGAGCTAAGACCCAACGTGCAGAGGGATCCAGGAAAGAAAGACAAGGTCCTCTACTGTACACTGGGTACACCTACACAAGATGCTTTACTCAAGATTAGTTCATACTGCTGCACAGTAAGCATCACCACCTACATGTGCAGATGCACAAGAGGAGACTGGACAACTTAGAGGAGACACTTTATCCTGCCACTGGCGGGGGGTCAGACTCGATGATCCTTTGAGGTCCCTTCTAACCCCAGCATCTATGAATCTATGAATCATCTATGCTTACTGCACAGTATCTTGCTCTAATTGCAAGTAAATTTGCTACCTGTAAATACAAGTAGCAATTTACTCACAATTACTTGCTGCACAGTAGTGCATGTGTAGATGCTGACCAGGAGCAAATTGGCTCCCAGTCAGCCCTTCCACTAGGGGACCAGGTTCAGGCTATCCCCAAAGCCCCAGAACTGGGAGCCTTGCCTGCCCCACAGCTGAGCCAGCTCTTTGTCTGCCCCAGCCCCAGGCCCTTAAGAGCCTGTGGGGATGCTGGGGCCCCAGAGCACTTGCAGAAAGCCTGTGGCCACTGCTGGCCACTGCATCCCCCAGGACAGGCCCCAAGGAAGCTGTGGAAACCTGCTCGCACCTCCGTGCTGCTCCCTGGCTCCACATTGCTGTACAGCTGCCAGACCTACACTATCCAGCTGCACAGGATGCTGCAGACACTTGGCAGCATCCTGGGACCCCTGCATCCAGCTTCTGGCCACTGGGTCCCACTCTAGCTGGCCCCAGACTGCCCATAGCAGCCTGCCCAGGCCCTGCAGCTGGTGCCTGGCACTGCATCCCTGCATGCCTGACTGTCCTGCACTGCGCCTCTGTGCTGGATGCTATACATACCTGACCAGGCCTGCCAGCATTGGGACTGCCATGCGGACTGCCACGGGGACTGCCACCCAGCAGTCCCACACTGGCATCCTCCCCAACACCACAGGCCACCTCCCAGGGCCTCACCTGGTCTGAGGTAGAGACTGCAGACCTTATGGTGCTGTGAGGCAAGGCCGAGATCCTCATCCAGTTTTTGCGGAGTGAGCACTCTAAAGCACACATCTACAAGGGGCTGTCAGGCTGCATGTGAGAGCACAAGCATGACCAGTTGGTGTGCCTGCATGAAGGTCAGTGCCACATGAAGGTCAAGGCCTTGCAGGCACAGTGGGCCATGGTCACCAACCACAACCACCATGTCACAGGAGACTCTTGCCCTAGGTTTCTGGGTCTTAGTCACAGTCCACTCCCTTATATTCACCTGCCATATGGAAAAGCAACATGAAAGTTGATTGCTGGAAACAAAAATAACCTGAGGCTGTGATCACTTCCCACAGATAGATCTTCTTCACAGGGCTCTGCCTCCCCTTTGCCCTGTCCTTGCGATCCCATGCAGTGAATGTAAGATCTTTCCACAATATCTGCACCCTGAGTGGTCTGCTATGGAGCAGATCCTGGCCAATTGGCCCCACGCCTCTCAGGGCTCACACTTTCTTTCACAATTACAAAGTTGGGGAGGAGCAGATAGGCAGAGCCCCCGTAAGGAGGGCTGGGACCACCACTGTACCTAGCTGAAGGTCCAGCACCCTCAGCATGAAGCACCTGCTCTCCACCAGGGCTGGCAGGGTGGGGTTGCAGAAGACATGGGCATCATAGGCACTGCCTGCTCAGCCAGTGCTCATGTTCATGAATGCACCATGGTGGTCAACAATAGCCTGGAGCACAATAGAGTAGAAGCCCCGCTGGCTGTAGTAGGGGCAGTTGCCATGGGGTAGAAAGGTGACAAGGATCTGGGTCCTGTCCATGGCCCCGATGTGCTGGGGGAAACCCAGGGCATGAAACCCCATCATCATCACCAGCATCTCATGCAAGAGAAGCATGGTGTGCCCCAGCACATCCTGGAGGGGGCTGCACACCTCCAAGATGGCCTCCATAGTAGTGGCCTTACCCACACTGAAGAAATGGCCAACATAGAAAGGCCGATGGGCATGGCCCGCTTTAGCAGGGCAATGGCCAGCCCAGAGTCCATGGGGAGGGGAGGCCACATGACAGTGGCCTGCCACTCCAGGTACAAGTAGAGGTGCTCCAGGAGGTCCTAGAAGGTGGCCCAGGTCATCTGGAATGCCAGCAGCCACTACTCCTCATCCCAGGTGGTCTGGACAACATGCAGTCACCAGTTCTGGTTATCCAGGTGGGCCCAGAGGTGGTAGGGCTAGACGCCCAGAAGCGCATGGACAACCCTGGTGGTGGCATCCAGGAATGCATCAGCAGCATCCCTGACAGAGTCCAGGAGGCAGGACAGGACCCAAGCAGCAGCTATGCAGCATCAGGGGGCCTGGGATGGTGCAGTGAATCCAGCCAAGTAGGTGCAATGTGTGGGGAAGATGCCAGGGCCCAGACTGTCTTGGGCCACATGATGGTCATGATGGCAGGCCATCAAGTGAGCACCGTGGTGAGCAGGAACCCAGGGCACTGGACATCATTGCCAGAGCCCAGGGGTGGGGCAGCCATGGCTCAGAGGCTGTGTTGACAGAGCCACTGCGTGCTGCCACCATGCTCTTCATGGTGCTGCTGGCCAGAAAAGTGGCTGGCCGAGGAACAGTGCATGGGGCTGCCTTTCGAAGATGGCTGCTGGCTTCAGGCTTCAGGCAACTGTAGCCAGAGCCTCCAGCTTGCCTTGGTGGTGGCAGTGACCCAGTGCAGGGCCACATGGAGCAGAAGCAGACTGCTTCTAAGCAGCAAATCTTGCACGTCCCTGAACATGTAGACGCGTGCCAGGGTCAGTTTACTCTAGAGTAGAATAAACTCTGCCCACAGCATTTGCACAAAGACACGCCCACTGTGAACCAGTTCTAAAGGCAGTTCAAGTTAATAGGCCACCAAAAACCCTGGGTTAGGCCTCCCCGGACATCCTACTGCCAAACTTGGAACTGCAGGAGCATAGTGGACATGCTACAGTGGCATGATCTGTGTGCAGCTTTGCAGTGTGGATGCTTGGAAAGAAGGGTTGGTAGGCATGAGTTTACTTGTGCATAAGCTCATATGCAAGTACACTCTGGAGTGTGGACATACTCTATTTAAACTGCAAATGTTGATTAAAAGAAATTCTCTCCTCTCTTTGCAGAGCAGTTAAATGTCTTCTTCTATTCATACCTTGTTCTTAGAAATTAGAAGTGGCCCTGCATGACACATTTGCCTTCCCTCTCCTCCAAGTAAGTCTTCCCTCGGTGCTGCAAAGGCAATTTTTTACTCCCTTCTAAATGTAGTGTGAATGTAGATGTTATTTTTCTTTCCTCTAATTACTAACTTTTTACTGCAAATATATGCTTTTGGGTACTCCCTTTAGTTTGACATCATCCAAGATTATTTCCTTCCCATCCCACTAATACTTCAAAAAGGATTTGACAGGGTGCAGCTCCCACAGATTCATTGAGAAAAAACACACCATGCATAATTGTATTACTTCTAAGCAACTCCTCATTCACTAAGGGGTTGGATTCCTAGGCATGTGTTTTGACTGAATATTTCAGCAGCTTGTTTTGCACTGCAGCTGAGAAAATGGTGCTTCCTAATACGATAAACTAAACATAAAGCCCTCCAGACAGCGTTAAGTGATATGCAAGTAGGTGACTGCAGAATAGATACCACAGCTTCCTGACTTGCAAGCACTGAAGGCTTTGTCTAGAATCAGCAATAAACTGACTTAAGTCATTGGTGACTAGTGATGAGTATAGTTGTTCGGCTATTGACTCCTGAGTTATAACCTTTAACCCCAAACCTATTGACACACAAAAACATGTCACCTGAGCTTTAACAGTGCTTTCAATCTCAATTGGTATCACAGCTGCAGGAAATGGTTAGACCCAGGACTCTGCTTTCATGCAGATTGGCAATGAGTATATAAGCTAAATCATGTAAGTGTTGACTTTCTTCCAGGATCACCTCACAATTTCCTTGTGAGCCCAGATAGTTTCTCCCACAATTCACTGGAAAACAAATTATAAGCCACATCTACACAGTAAACTTACTGGTAGTACCTGGAAGTGGTGCAGGCTGCAACGTCCACCAGAAGCTTTGTTCATTTAGGGGGAAACAAAATCATCTGTTCTCTGGGAGTCAAAATTTTCCAAGCTGGGTTTTTCATATGGTTGAATGAATGTATTAGTGATCAACTTACCCTGCCAGTCTGGAGGAAGCCAAGTAGGTCACCCGAGGCTTTGTTTCACCACTTAATACCTCCACTTCACTCATACAAGACAGGTCTCATGCTGCCCTCCACAAAAGGAAGTTGGTTTTGCAGGGAAGAGGCTGACAGTTCACCAGCCCAATCCGCCATATCTGCATGTGTTCTGGAGGATATCCACTAGGGGTGTGCAAAGCTTCAGTCGCCGATTCGATTCGGAGAAGACTTGGTCCAATTCGGCAGTCAAATCTCCAAATCTGAATCAAGAGACCTATTAAAAGGTCCAAATCAAATCAAAGCCTCCGAATTGGTTCAGAAAAGATTTGGAGATTCGGAAGGTAGGCTTGCAGCAAACAGAAACTGAGAAGAGGGAGGGGGAAGAGGGCGAAGATATTGACATCCGTAGCTGGCCGGTGACTGTGATCTTTCCCTGAATTCCCTTCCAGTCACAGTGCTCGGGGGGAGGGACATAGAAACAACATATAAGGCTGTGTGTGAAGTGATCTAGATACAAAAACTCCTAGATACAAAAACTCATGGACTCAATATAGACATTGGATTTATGACACACTATAACCTGCCTGACATCTGACTCCCTAGGTACCTGTCCACTTTTACCTGCTACATCCCCCTTCCCCACCCCCTCCCTCCAGCCTGTCTCTTACCCCCTGAGGCCTCAATTTACATTTTCACAGACTGGCTTTCTTGCCTGCAACACAGCCTCTGGCTTCTTTACTATTCCTTCCATCCAGGAACAGCACACACAGCAACTGCAGATGCTTCCTCAGCCTGATGAAGGGTTTTTAAACCCTATAGCTTGCCAAAATATATTTCTGCATAAATATATTTCTAATAAAAGATATCATATCTACTCAAAGAACCTTGTCTGCCTGTTCCTTAGACCAACACAGCTACAACCAGAAACACAGTTAACACACACACGACACAAATTTTGCTTTCAACACGAGTTTTGCTTTCACAGTTTGAGGTGCACTTTCACAGATACCCCTGCACCTATCTCCTTGAAACTTGGCAGGCTTCATGCCCTCAAAAGGGGCTACCATCCCTGCTGTTTTCATCCAATTCTGCAAAAAATGACGAAGTTATAGGTATTTTAGTGATTCCCCATTATAGTTTATGGCCAAATCACTGAATCACACTGAATCAGCACTGAATCCAATTCAACTGAATCGATTCAGGACAGTGATCCAAATCACTGAATCAAATCATTGTCCCCCGAATCAGCCAAATCTGAATCTGAATTGAATACTGACCACTTCATACAGACTTAATATCCACTGTGTCCATGCTGCCATCAAGTCTTGCTGTCCCCCTGCAATTCTGGACTTCAGCAGGAAGGAAAAGGCCTTAAATCAGTGATGGAGATAAAATGAAAGTCACTGCAGGCCCAGTGTGCAGTATTCTGCTCCAGTTTGCTCTGTGGGTTTGGAAAGAAGTGGAGTTAGCAAGAATGAGAAATGCCACCTGTTTCCTGGGATACAGGTTGTAGTCATATTGGTCTATAGGCAAAAGGAATCAGAACTCATGGCAGAGGTGATATCTTTTATTAAGCCAACTAGATATTTGCAAAAAAAAGATATTTATTTGCAATCTTTTGGAAACACTCACCCTTCTTCAGACATAGGAGAATGCAAAAAGTGTAAAATTTCTCCTAGGTGGAAATGAAAATTCATAGTTCATAGGAGAGCTGAAGGTGTTGTAAGACCGACTGGTTGGAATAGTTCATTTTGTGCAAATTAGGCTCAGATAAAAGTTAGAACAGTCTTTTTACTTCATAGTTGTCTGGTGCCACCTACCTGAAGTCCCAAGTGGCAGATCGGGTAGTGGGGTACTTTCCTTGTCTTTCAGTCAGGGCACAATAGAGTTCTTCCCCTAGAGCACCGCTGCAGGCCAGAGGCTGGAGGTCTGACCCTGCATTGCTAATGTCAGTCAGAGCTCAGCCACTGAAGTGAAGGGAAGAAGAGTAAACTCTTGCAACAAAGCAATCGAGACGCTCTCCAAAGGCCTCTGTATACTGCCTCAGCTGCCCTCCTGAGCGGGGCTGGATGAGCAGCAAGTTCCCCAGGCATTTCTCTTTATGCAGGAAACAAGAAGCTGTGTCAAGATAAAACAGTAAAGCCATGTCCTCAAGTGAAAAGTAAACAGCATTTGCACCATCAAAGCATCTAGTCCTTGTTTTTAAAATGGGTGGATATTTGGGATAGAAATTCAAGCACACGTTTGTGTTCAGTTGAGCAGCACTTTGAATCAGAAGAGAAAATACTTCTGAAATCCAAGCACTTCAACAAGACCTCAGGCCAGTCTACCTATATTTCTCTATTTTGCAATTATTGACTGAAGGATTTTCATTATTCCAGATAACCTAGGAGCCCTTTCTCAGAGATCAACAGCTAAGATAGATATTTTATTTTGTCTGACCTAACAGCAATTCTGTGTCCCCCTGGCTTTTCACAAAGAAGCTGTTTTGTGGTTGCAATACAAGCTCACACAACCATAATATAGAAAGTTTTTCAGAACCCATGTCTGTGAAGAAAAACATCATTTGAGAAAACAGATCACTCCATATCAGCCAGCATTTGTTCAGTACACAGCCAGAAGGTGAAAAATTCATGCCCAGCATGAACCTCATTTAAGATTCAAGGGTTGCGCATTCACGAAAGGACAAAATCATCAGCACACACACGTTGTACTAGAAAAAACATTACAATCCCACAGCTTTGTTGTTGGAACAACTGTCACCTCCTCCTTCCTGCCTGTTGTGGTATGTCTTTATTTAGGGCCTGATTCTGTCATCTTAATTCACATTGACTTCAGTGGGCACATATGCAGAGTGATGTATTACTTAGATTGGGTAAAAGCAGCAAAAGCTTATCCTTGGATTACAAACTCTTGCTTTGCCATCTGTCACCACTAAGAACAGTCCAGCTCCATCCTCTTTGGAACCACCCTTCAAGTAGATAAAGGTAGCTATCAAATCCCCTCTCAGTCTTCTCTTCTGCAGACTAAATAAACCCAGTTCCCTCAGCCTCTTCTCAGAAGTCATGTGCCCCAGCCCCTGAACCATTTTCACTGCCCCCCACCGGACTCTGTCAAACTTGTCTACATCTTTTCTAATAGTGGGGGGACCCAAAACTGGACACAGAACTGCAGATGTAGTCCCACCAGTGCAGAATAGAGGGGAATAATTACTTCCCTTGATCTGCTGGTGACACTCCTACTAATGCAGCCCAGGGTGCTGTTAGCCTTCTTGGCAAAAAAGGCACACTGTTGACTCATATCCATCTTATTGCCCACTGTGACCTCCAGAACCTTTTCTGCAGAGCTGCTGCCCACCCAGTCTGTACACCCAGGCTGTAACTGTGCATGAGATTCTTCCATCCTAACTGCAGAACTTTACACTTGTCCTTGTTGAACCTCATGAGATTTCTTTTGGCCCAATCCTCCAAAATGCCTACGCCTCTCTGTACGCCCTACCCTCCAGTATATCTACTACACCCCCCAGCGTGGTGTCATTGGTGAACTTGCTGTGGATGCAATCCATCCCATCTTCCAGATCGTTAATGAAGATACTGAATTAAATCGGCCCCTGGACCGACCTCTGGGGCACTCCACTTGATACTGGCTGCCAGCTAGACATTGAACAATTGATTACTACCCTCTGAGCACAATGCTCCTGACAGTCCAGCCAGCTTTCTATCCACTTTATGGTCCATTTATCCAACCAAAACTTCCTCAGCTTGCTTGCAATAATGCCGTGGGAGACGGTATCAAAAGCCTTCCTAAGTCAAGGTATATTATGTCCACTGCTTTCCCCTCATCTACTGAGCCAATCATCTTATCACATAAGGTAATCAGGTTGGTCAGGCATGACTTGCCCTTGGTGAATCCATGCTGACTGATCCTAATCACCTTCTTCTCCTCCAAATGTTTAGAAATGGATTCTGCTCCATGACTTTTGGGGGGATTGAAGTGAGGTTGATTGGTCTGTAGTTCCCTGGAAACTCCTTCTTCCCTTTCTTAAAGATTAACACTATATTTGCCCTTTTCCAATTGCCTGGGACCTCTCCATGCCACTAAGAGTTTTCCAAGATAGTGGCCAGCGGCTCTGCAATCACATCAGCGAACCCTCTCAGCACCCTCGGATGCATTGTATCCAACCCCAAGGACTTGTACACGTCCACCTTTTCTAAATAGTCTCTAACCTCTTCTTTTACCACAGAGGGCTGCTCACCACCTCCCCAAATTGTGCTGCCTGGTGCAGTCTGGGAGCTGACCTTGTCTATGAAGACCAAGGTAAGAAAAGCATTGAGTACTTCAGCATTTTCCTCACCATCTTTCACTAAGTTGCTTCCACCATTCAGTAAGGAACCCACACTTTCCCTGACTGTCCTCTCATTGCTAACATACTTGTAGAAACCCTTCTTGCTACTCTTCACATCTCTTGCGCTTTGGCCATCCTGACTCCATCCCTGCATGCCTGAGCAATATTCTTATACTCCCCGCAAGTTGTTTGTACAACCTTCCACTTCTTGTAAGCTTCCTTTTTGTGTTTAAGCTCACTGAAGAGTTCTCTGCTAAGCCAAGCTGGTCACTTGCCATACTTGCTATTCTTCCTGCAAATCAGGATGGCTTGTTCCTGTGCCCTCAGTAAGCCTTCTTTACAATACAATCAGCTTTCCTGCACTCCTTTCCCCCTCAAATTGGTCTCTCAGGGGATCCTGCCCATCAGTTCCCTGAAGGAGTCTAAGTCTGTTTTTCTGAAGTGTGGGGTCCATACTCTGCTGCTCTTCTTTCTTCCTTTTAACAAGAGCCTGAACGTGATCATCTTGTGGTCATTGCTGCCCAAGTTGCCATCCACTTCTACATCCCCCACCAATTCTTTCCTGTTTATGAGCAGGAAGTCAAGAAGATCATGGCCCTCAGTTAGTCTCTCCAACACTTGTACCAGGAAGTTGGCTCCAATGCTCTCCAAAAACTTTCCAGATTCCCTATACACTTCTGTATTGCCTTCCCAGCAGATGTCAGGGTGATTGAAGTCCCCCATGAGAACCAGAGCCTGTGATTGGGAAACTGCCATTAGTTGTCTGAAGAAAGCCTCATTTGCCTCATCTTCCTGATCTGGTGGTCTATAGCGGACACCCACCATAACATCATTTTTGTTTCTGTCCCCTCTAAACTTAACCCAGAGACTTTCAACAGGTCTATCTCTAGTTTCATACTAGAGCTCTGAGCCATCATATGGCTCCTTTACATACAGCACAACTCCTCCTCCTCTTCTCCCCTGTCTGTCCTTCCTGACCAGTTTGTACCCATCCATGACAGTGCTCCAGTCATGCAAGCTCCCACCAAGTCTCGGTTATTATGATCACATCATAGTTCCATGACTGTGCGAGGACTTCCAATTCTCCTGCTTGTTTCCCAGGCTCTGTGCATTCATGTACAGGCATCTGAGGTAACTAGCCAATTGCCCTACTTTCTCAGGAAGAATGAGACCTCCCCTGTTGCCTCCTCCTGCTTCTGGTTCCTCCAGGTCCCCGCTTTCCCCACCTCCCCCAGGGCTTTGTTCTCCGTCCCCCTGAAAACCTAGTTTAAAGACTTGCTCACTATATTAGCAAGTCTGTCTGCAAAGATGCTTTTCCCTTTCTTCATCAGGTGGATCCCATCTCTTCCTAGCAGTTCTTCTTCTTGGAACAATATCATATGGTTGAAGAACCTGAATCCCTGCTGGTGACTCCACCTGCGCAGCCATGCATTGATATTAAGCATGCATCTGCTTCTGCCAGGGCCCTTCCCATTGACTGGAAGGATTGAAGAGAACACCATCTGTGCCCCCGTCTCCTTCACCCTTGCAGCCAGACCCATGTAGTCACTCTTGGTCTGCTTAGGGTCACCTCTGGCAGTATCAATGGTGCCCACATGGATGAGCAGTATGGGGTAGTAGTCAGAGGGTTGGAAAAGTCTCACTAATCCTTCCATGACATCTCAAATCCAGGCTCCAGGCAAGCGGCAGACCTCCCGGGACAACAGGTCAGGCTGGAAGTAGAACCCTTCATCCCCAGCAGAAGGGAGTCTCCAACCAGCACTACCCATCACTTCCTCTTCATAGCAGTGATTGTCTTTGACTTCAGTAGCATTCTGTGGAAGGTGAGAGGTGATGCCCACATATATCATATTTCAAGATCAGGGCTAAAGCCCCCATGGATTTTCTAACTAAATTGGGTCAGGAATTTTTCTAACAAAACAAGTTTTAATTGCAAAAATTGGATTTGTCATTGAAGCTTTTCCTAGGAACATACTAATGCCAGTGAAACTTTCGTCAGGAAAGGTTTGTCAGAAAAGAGGTAGGATTGTTAGTAAAACTCAGGGAAGGAAAGAAAGAGAGAATCATTCTAAACATAGATTCATAGATTCATAGATGTTAGGGTCGGAAGGGACCTCAATAGATCATCGAGTCCGACCCCCTGCATAAGCAGGAAAGAGTGCTGGGTCTAGATGACCCCAGCTAGATACTCATCTAACCTCCTCTTGAAGACCCCCAGGGTAGGGGAGAGCACCACCTCCCTTGGGAGCCCGTTCCAGACCCTGGCCACTCTAACTATGAAGAAGTTCTTCCTAATGTCCAATCTAAATCTGCTCTCTGCTAGCTTGTGGCCATTATTTCTTGTAACCCCCAGGGGCTCCTTGGTGAATAAATACTCACCAATTCCCTTCTGTGCCCCCGTGATGAACTTAAAGGCAGCCACAACGTCGCCTCTCAACCTTCTCTTGCGGAGGCTGAAAAGGTCCAGTTTCTCTAGTCTCTCCTCGTAGGGCTTGGTCTGCAGGCCCGTGACCATACGAGTTGCCCTTCTCTGGACCCTCTCCAGGTTATCCGCATCCCTCTTGAAGTGCGGTGCCCAGAATTGCACGCAGTACTCCAACTGCGGTCTGACCAGCGCCCGATAGAGGGGAAGTATCACCTCCTTGGACCTATTCGTCATGCATCTGCTGATGCACGATAAAGTGCCATTGGCTTTTCTGATGGCTTCGTCACGCTGCCGACTCATGTTCATCTTGGAGTCCACTAGGACTCCAAGATCCCTTTCCACCTCTGTGCCATTCAGCAGGTCATTTCCTAGGCTGTAGGTGTGCTGGACATTTTTCCTCCCTAGGTGCAGCACTTTGTGTTTCTCCTTGTTGAACTGCATCCTGTTGTTTTTTGCCCACTTGTCCAACCTATCCAGGTCTGCCTGCAGCTGTTCCCTGCCCTCCGGCATGTCCACTTCTCCCCATAGCTTTGTATCATCTGCAAACTTGGACAGAGTACATTTCACTCCCTTGTCCAAGTCACTGATGAAGACATTAAAGAGTATCGGTCCAAGGACCGAGCCCTGCGGGACCCCACTGCCCACACCCTTCCAGGTCGAGACCGACCCATCCACCACGACTCTCTGGGTGCGGCCCTCTAGCCAATTCGCCACCCACTGGACTGTGTAGTCATCCACGTCACAGCCTCTTAACTTGTTCACCAGTATGGGGTGGGATACCGTATCGAAGGCCTTCCTGAAGTCTACGTATACGACATCCACCCCTCCTCCTATGTCCAGGTGTTTCGTAACCTGGTCATAGAAAGAGACTAGATTGGTCAGGCACGATCTGCCTGCCACAAACCCTTGCTGGTTTCCCCTCAGCATAATTTGCCCTGCTGGGCTCTCACAAATGTGAGCCTTGATAATTTTTTCAAAGACTTTGCCAAGGATGGAGGTGAGACTGACTGGCCTATAGTTGCCCGGGTCCTCCTTCCTCCCCTTTTTGAAAATGGGGACCACATTAGCCCTTTTCCAGTCCTCCGGGACCAGGCCCGTGCGCCACGAGCGTTCGAATATTCCTGCCAGTGGCTCTGCAATGATGTCGGCCAGTGCCTTCAGCACCCTCGGATGGAGCTCATCCGGGCCTGCCAACTTAAAGGCATCCAGTTCTTCCAAGTGACTCTGCACCATCTCAGGATCTACGTATGGAAGTCTGGCGCCTTGCTGCTGCCTCTCTACAACCCCAGTGAGAGACTTGTCGTGTCCCTCACTTAGGAACACTGAGGCAAAGAACTCGTTGAGGAGTTCAGCCTTGTCCCCCCTGTCTGTCACCAAATGTTTCTGCCCATTTAGCAGAGGTCCTATTCCTCCCTGGGCCTTCCTTTTACTCCCAATATATCTAAAAAACAATTTCTTGTTGTCCTTTACTTGGGTTGCCATCCTCAGCTCCATGGTAGCTTTGGCCCGCCTAACTGCCTCCCTACAAGCACGAGCAGAGGAGGTATATTCATCTTTAGTGATCTCACCCTGTTTCCACTTTTTATGTGCTCCCCTTTTGGCCCTTAGGCTGCCCTGGATTTCTCTGGTCAGCCATGGAAGCCTCCTGGCCCCTTTTCCTCTTTTGCCTCGCTCGGGGATCGTCTGGCTTTGTGCCCGAAGGATTGTTTCCTTAAGGCACAGCCACCCTTCTTGGGCTCCCATCCCTTCAAAACTCCTACTCTGCAGTGCGTCCTTGACTAATCGCCTGAGTGCATTGAGATCAGCTTTCCTAAAGTCTAGCACTTTCACCCTACTAGTTACCTTACCCACTCGATGTCTTATGTTTAATTCTATTATTAGGTGATCACTGTCTCCCAAATGGCTACCGATCTGGAGGTCCCCTACCATGTCATCCCCTGTTGCCAATACTAGATCCAGTATGGCATTCCCCCTAGTGGGACCATGCACCTCCTGTGTCAGGTGGAGGTCCTGTACACAGGTTAGAAACCTGCGTGAGCGATGGGACCTTGCTGTCTGCGTCTCCCAGCAGACGTCCGGGTAGTTTAGGTCCCCCATGACTACCGCCTCTTTAGCTTTTATGGTCTCCGAGAGTTGCCTCAGGAGCCCCGCATCTATTTCTTCCCCTTGGTGTGGGGGTCTGTAGCAGACCCCTACCACCAAATCCCTTTCTCCTTGCCCCCCATGTAGCTTAACCCACAATCCTTCTACTTCCTCAACCTTGGATTCTGTCTTGATGTTTATGGTTGATGTATATTGCTCACTGACATAAAGTGCAACCCCCCCCCCTTTCTTCCCTGACCTGTCCTTTCTGTACAATCTATAGCTCTCAATATGTACCGCCCAGTCATGGGATGAATCCCACCAGGTTTCTGTTAGCCCCACTAAGTCATAGGTGTTTAGTGCAAGCAGGAGCACTAGTTCATCCTGCTTGTTCCCCATGCTCCTAGCATTAGTATATAGGCACTTGAGCCCTGAGACTGGTGTCTTTGCTGCCCCCCCCCCGCTCCGAGTCCCAAGGGGCCCATTGTTTCTTACCTTCTTGTTTCTTACCTGTTCTGTAGTGCTGGTCTCCCCATGGCTTTCAGGTTTCCAATGCTCTCTTTCTTCAGGCTGGGCTGTCCTTGTGGGTGTCACATGGTTTGGTGGTCCACAGCTTCCCCTGCCCTCGTACTCCCCTCCCCCCGACAAGCCTAGTTTAAAGCCCACCGAAGGAGATCCACCAACCTAGAAGAAAACACATGCTTACCTTTGAGGGACAGGTGAAGCCCATCCCAGCTGAGCATGTCCCTCGTCATGATGTGCGGGTCATTGTAAACATCCCTGGGTAAAGGGTACTCACCTGGGATATGGAATACTAAGGCTCAAGGTCCTGTCCTGAATCAACAGACTTGATCATAGGCTTTTCAGATCCCATAAGAATACCCTAATTGCTGAGTTGTTGCCCAGCTTAGAGTGAGTTTATTGGTCTTAAAATATTTTTTCGGTTTAGTTCTGTTGCAGAATGAAAAATGTTCTAAAACCATGGAGGCTCTTCCAGGACAGGAAATCCATTTTCTATTCAGCACTACTAAAATCATGTATATAGAATCCCTCTGCATTTCATAGTTTCATAGTTGGTAGGGTTGGAAGGGGCCTAAGCAGATCATCAAGTCCAACCCCCTGCCATGGGCAGGAAAGAATGCTGGGGTCAAATGACCCCAGCTAAGTGATTATCTAGCCTCCTTTTGAAGACCCCCAGGGTAGGAGCAAGCACCACTTCCCTTGGAAGTTGGTTCCATTTAGAGACCAGATCCTGCTCCCATAAAATCACTAGGGGAAATGGTGGAATTCTGATTTGTGATGGTCAACGCTTTCTCAGAGGACTTATCCTTCAAATGTGTTACTTGGAATCAGTACTTGTATGAGTAAGAGTTCAACAGAGTACATAGGGAGTCAGCAATCTCACCAAATGGGAGTAGGGCAGAGGTTGCCAAAATATTTCCATGCAATACTTAATATACTAGAAACCAGTGGGGCCACTTATGAAGTGATCTGCCACTTACCATGGGAGAGGGTATGAGAATCCAGTCCTAAATAAATATTTGGATTTTTTTAACTTCCCCATTAGGGAAGAACTGGGCTTCAAGTATATGTTTGAGCTCCACGCTTCTTTTGGGGGCTGGTCAATTACTACAGATATGCAAAAGAGCAGTAATATATGGAAGAGAACAGCTGTTCTTTTTGAACAAATGTCTTTTGGACATCAGCATTTTTGGTATTGTATTTAAATTCCTAGCTTAAAATTATTCAGGAATAGTTAAATAATGCAATGCATCAAATACATTCTAAAGTAATCTGCATTCTCAACTTCCTGGACATTGCAAATTATTCCAAGTTGTAATTTATAACAGGCAAATGTTAATTTACTTAACCAATATTTTATGAATATGTATTGACTAATCGTAACTCCATGGTTTAGGGTAAATAAATATGTGATTTATGTGCAGCCAAGTCACACAATCAATTTTCAATCTACTGCCTCAAACACAGTATCAGTGTGTGACAGGTTTATTTGCATTGACGTTAGATGTCATAGTTTTATGAGCTGCGAAATGTAAATCTGAAACATTATTCAGTAGCCTACAGTGGATTATGCCTTCAGTAATGTCCACAGCAGAGCCGCAGCATGTTAAAGGCAAGGCTGGGGGAACTGGTGCTAAATTCCAGATAGTTTGGCTTGATCGGGGTCCAGTTCAAGCCCTGATGCTATCAGTTTTGTTCCCATTACATGCCACTCACCAAAAAATATCTTCCCTTTCTCTTCTGTTCCATGCAGAGAGAAAGAGTGAAGCTACACTAGTGGAATGAAAGGGCCTATAACCAGTCTTTCTGCACAGGGAAGAAACTTTAGAGAAGGCCAGGGTAGAGCCTATGCCTAATTCTCATTACTGCTGATCAAAAAAAAATAACCAATATGGACTATACCATCATCAATCCCTGTCTAGAGCATGAACACAGAGAAGAAGCAGACTGAATCCAACCATCTGAGAATTACCATAAACTGATAGTGTGATATAGTCTTCCCTGGGTTTTTTAATGTTTGTTTGTGTTGTTGTGTTGTGTTTTTACTGTGGCATGCTGTAGGACCTTTCAGAGGTTCTTTGCATAAGGAGCGGTGGTCTGTAAAAGGGATCAGAGTGGATGATTTTTAGAAATCTTGAAAACACCCCAGAGTTGCTTGTGAACCCATGCAACTGAGTTCAGTAGCTTGGGAGGCCACTTTGCATCCCTGTGTTCCCATGTGTGGCTAGTAAGGCTTTCTATAGGCTTTCTCAGTGCAAAGGTTTGCATTAGGCTGCTTTGTGAGGGGCTCCATCAAAGCCCACTGAAAAGTTGATGGCATTATATTTCTACTCAACCTAATTCCTTTCCCTGCAGTGCACCACTGCAGCCACACAAAATGGCAGAATTGTGTCACGAGTTAACCGTTTCATTATTTGGCCATTTTTTAATTTTCCATGGGAAGAAAAAAAAAAAACAGAACCCAAGCACAAACCCTCACTGTTAGATAAAGAATGAGAGTTTGTGTTTGGGTGTTGGTTTTAGCCTTTTTTATATTGCCCTATTTCAGCTTCAGCATCTATTTGATCAAATTAAAAAAAGACCAACGTCCGAGTCAGGATCGAATATGGGAAGTGGTTCCTTAAAAAGCAAGGTCATGTGAAGATGGCAGGTTTAAATGGAAGCTGATTTGCAACCTCAGCTACACAGGACCAAATGGATCAGGGAGGCAAAGGGTTAACTTTAACAAAACAAAGCTTTCACCACAAGTTATTCACCTAGCTATAGCAGAAAACTTCTCACATGATGATTATAATGATTCACTTGATAAGTATTTTCTTACTAGCAGTTTTAAAGCTATTTAATGAGGTCATGGAACCCACAAGACTGCCTGTTAAAGAAAGAAGAATACAATGAATGGATGAAATGGTAGAATGAGAATAGTGAGACACAGTCATTAGAAGGACAGGAAAGAGAGCTGGCATTGTAGGAAGTAAAGAACAGGATGGGAATCCTTGTTAAAAGTTTGGTAGTCTCTTCAAAGACCAGTGAAAAGTTTGGTATTGTTGAACAAGGCTGACAATTACACCCCGCCTTTAATTGTATGCTAGATTAATTACGGTATAGACCAAAGCCTAAACCATAGTTTTAATCTGTGAAAAGAAAAGACTCATTAAAAAAAGTTTCCGGTTTTGTTTCTCCCAGACATTGTAGGCTTCAGTTAACAATTTGAATAGAGTCTGCAGGCTGGAGTTAATGATTTGCATTAGCATTTCAGATGGGTTTCAATGTAAATATCAACTCTTTGATGCGTTATAGACATAGACAAAGGTTAGTTAAATGCTTGATTCCTTGTATAGGATCACAGATTATGTCATTTAATAGGTAGCCCACAGCTGGGTGTTGAAGGACACTGGCTTTTGAAAACAGTTCCAGGATGTAATTAATTGGGACAAATTATTCAAAGCAGTTTGGCATTGAAGAAGTTAGATGTGTTCAGAGTGGAGGATGGACTCTCCAGAAAGAAATCATGCATGGATCAGAGACAGAGGAGGAGACCAGGGATAAGAATTGCCTGGAAGAAGGAGAACAAAACACTGTTTTTTAAAGGCTTGATCTAAAGTCTGCTGAATTAAATGAATCTGACCATAGATTGGGCTTTGAATCAGGCCCTTTATTATCATCAATATCTAGGTAATACTGTCATTATATATGTATATCAAATATGGAGCTGTACAATAAGTGAACAAAGCAAAAATATAGTAAGCCTGGCATTAAGCAACTTGAAGTTTACTTGTCCCTGCAAGTTGCTGAATAGTTTGTGATTATCCAGATGCCCTCACCTCACCCTGACACCAAGGGCAGCCAGGGAAAATCAGCATACATGCTGTGTAGAAACATGAGCTTCAAATTCAGCCGCAGTAAACTAACATCAGTGAGAATCAAGAGTCTTCAACACCTTGTAGGAGAGGCTTAGCACCTCACAGAACATGACCTTACAGAGCCCAGCATGCAAGGTTATTGGCAAACATTTGACAGAATCTTTCCTTTGTTTTTACCTTGGCTATAGACCTTTTATATTTGCTTTCTTCAAATAACCTAGCAAATATATTTACGAGCAGGGGGCAAAATCACCAACTGCTTTGACTCCATTGTCTCTGGTAGACCTACCATAGCAGAGAATTTGGCCTGGGAATATTCACTGACACTGCACATTTTAAACAAACATTGAAGAATATGCACAGAGTCATCTTAATTTGTGCTTGTGAGACTTCCCCGGAGAATTAAGTTCATTCAGTCAGTGAACAGGAACATACCAAGTGATCTTTTCACAAGCTTACTTCATAAACCCCCTGGAGCCGAGATAACGAGTGTCCACCATTGCTAGCTCTGGGTTTTAGGTACTTCCAGGTACAGACTTCATATCTGGGTAGTGGGACCCTGCCTTCTGGCACCTGCAGCCCCAAAAGTGCTGTAGCCCTCCTGAACACCCATGTCATTATATATGGTCTTTCAGAGATGTACCTCACTGTGGGCACCCTGAGCCTCTTGATTAAACCCTTCAGGGACATCATAGCATGTAGGCAAGGAATACAGGCTTAGGAAAGGATTTTTTTTTTTAACTACAGTCTGCTATTGAAGGCAGTCAGGAATGACAGCTTTCTGTAAAATAGCAATGAGATCAGTCTGAGCTCAGATGTACTTTGATTCCTGGGTTTGGTCAACAGCCAGAGGCTAGGTAGCCCTTGCATGCCTGGGTTTGCATGTGATTATAGTGGGCGTCCTTCCCAAAGAAGATGTTACAGTCCCAGTCCTCATGTACTTTTCTGTTGGGGGGCTTTAGGCCCCAGCTGTCTCTTCCACTCCCCAGGTTTCAGAGAGTCATTAATTCTGCAGATAGTTCAGTCATTCGGAGAGAAGCAGAAGAGCTGATCGCTCAGCACCAGCTTCTATCATGCTATTTGTCTACACTGCAGTAGTGACTCCAGCGCAGCTTAGAAAGACTCAACCTCATTTCAGACTAGCTAGATCTGGTGCTGGTAGTAGTCTAGCTGCATTAACACAGAGCTCAGTGCAGGTTAACTCACTCTGCTGCTAGACAAACCCTATGGCTGAGAAGCTAGAACAGAAAACAAGAGCAATGACTCCACATACCTAGCCAGGAAGGGAGGGCTATGACTGCGGTGTAGGCGTACCCAGAGTCATTCAACTACGTGGCAAGCCACTGCTACAAAACTGATGCTGCAATCCACAGTAGAGGTTGCAGTAATGCATAAGGGTCTCACTGCAAAATGAAGGTAAGAAGACAAAGTGGAGTCCCTGAAACAAAATGGTGCTCATAAACATGAAGTTCACAATTTGTCACAGACCTCCAATCTGTCACAATTTCCATATCCCCTCCCATCAGCTGGAATTTTTAATTGCAGGTACCATATACATGAAGCAACACTCACAGTTTGCAAACCTAATCCACAGACTGAAATATCTGGAATACTTCTGTGAATTAGCATATAGTCGAGGATCATTTACAAGAGAATAAAAGGGCTAATAAATTCAATAAATAAATCATTCTCTACATCCAATTATACCGAGCTATACCAGAAACCTTAGCTCATAACATCATCTTCCTGAATACCACACTGCATTAGCTAGCAAGCACTTTGTTTATATCATGACATTATGACATATATTCATGCCCTTGGAAATGTAGCTGTATAAACAGAACTCATTCAAGAATAATATTACTTTGCACACATACAATACTGCTCATCTGAGAATCTCAAAATGCTTTTATAAACATTGTTTAATTCTCATAAGACTACCATGAGGTAGGTAAGCAGAGTGAAATAATAAAACCTTGACTCCACCACTTTCAATAAATCTAACCACTTCTAAACACTCAATTCATCAAAAAGAGGAGGGGAAAAAGAAAACATCGTAATGATACAAGTCATAGGAAATAAGACCATTCTATTCCAAATGACACCTCCCCATGCATCTCAGGGGGCGCATCTACAGGAGATGCTGAAAGCACAGCAGACTAATCCTACTGTGCACTAGCACATCACAGTGAAAGCCATGCTAATTAGTCTACTGCACATTGCACATTAGCGTCACCTAAAAGATGTGCACCGGCACTACTGCGGAGTAGCACTGTGAAACCTTTTTAAGGGTGCTGTGGGGTGGTAGGCATGCAAATGCCCACACATGATTCACAGGATAAACCCAGGGATTTCAAGTAGGAATCCATTGTGTCAGATATATTCTGATCTGTCATGGTCTGAATTCTTTGCAACAGAAGAATTGCTCTGGTATTTTTCCATAGTCAAAAAACAAAACAAAACAGTGAAAGGTAGGAGATGGCATGTTATGAATGAGCTCCATCCGAGGGTGCTGAAGGCACTGGCCGACATCATTGCTCGTGGCGCACAGGCCAAGTCCCAGAGGACTGGAAAAGGGCCAATGTGGTCCCCATCTTCAAGAAGGGGAGGAAGGAGGACCCGGGCAACTATAAGCCAGTCAGTCTCACCTCCATCCTTGGCAAAATCTTTGAAAAAATTATCAAGGCTCACATTTGTGAGAGCCCAGCAGGACAAATTATGCTGAGGGGAAACCAGCACGGGTTCATAGCAGGCAGATTGTGCCTGACTAATCTAGTCTCTTTTTATGACCAGGTTACAAAATGCCTGGACACAGGAAGAGGGGTGGATGTCGTATACTTAGACTTCAGGAAGGCCTTCGATATGGTATCCCACCCCATACTGGTGAACAAGTTAAGAGTCTGTGACTTGGATGACTACACAGTCCAGTGGGTGGCGAATTGGCTAGAGGGTCGCACCCAGAGAGTCGTGGTGGATGGGTCAGTTTCGACCTGGAAGGGTGTGGGCAGTGGGGTCCTGCAGGGCTTGGTCCTTGGACCGATACTCTTTAATGTCTTCATCAGCGACTTGGACGAGGGAGTGAAATGTACTCTGTCCAAGTTTGCACATGACACAAAGCTATGGGGAAAAGTGGACACACCGGAGGGCAGGGAACAACTGCAAGCAGATCTGGACAGGTTGGACAAGTGGGCAGAAAACAACAGGATGCAGTTCAACAAGGAGAAATGCAAAGTGCTGCACCTAGGGAGGAAAAATGTCCAGCACACCTACAGCCTAGGGAATGACCTGCTGGGTGGCACGGAAGTGGAAAGGGATCTTGGAGTCCTAGTGGACTCCAAGATGAACATGAGTCGGCAGTGTGACGAAGCCATCAGAAAAGCTAATGGCACTTTATCGTGCATCAGCAGATGCATGACGAATAGATCCAAGGAGGTGATACTTCCCCTCTATCGGGCGCTGGTCAGACCGCAGTTGGAGTACTGAGTGCAATTCTGGGCGCCACACTTCAAGAAGGATGCGGATAACCTGGAGAGGGTCCAGAGAAGGGCCACTCGTATGGTTAAGAGCCTGCAGACCAAGCCCTATGAGCAGAGACTAGAGAACCTGGACCTTTTCAGCCTCCGCAAGAGAAGGTTGAGAGGTGACCTTGTGGCTACCTATAAGTTCACCATGGGGGCACAGGAGGGAATGGGTGAGTGTTTATTCACCAAGGCGCCCCCGGGGGTTACAAGAAACAATGGCCACAAGCTAGCAGAGAGCAGATTTAGATTGGACATTAGGAAGAACTTCTTCAGTGGCCAAGGTCTGGAACGGGCTCCCAAGGGAGGTGGTGCTCTCCCCTACCCTGGGGGTCTTCAAGAGGAGGTTAGACGAGTATCTAGCTGGGGTCATCTAGACCCAGCACTCTTTCCTGCCTATGCAGGGGGTCGGACTCGATGATCTATTGAGGTCCCTTCCTACCCTAACATCTATGAATCTATGAACCATTGCATTAGACCATGACCGGTTAAAAAACATAAATAGCCAGGATACCAGGGACTGCAAGCCAGGACTCCCCTCTCAGGAGTTTATGACATGAACTTTTCTGAGAACCCTCAAGTTCTGGTTTCATTGTCTCAGTCTTGATAGTCCTGAGCAGGCTGGCACCTAACTTGGGACAATGCCTGACAGATATTCATAGCACATGCCTTTTCAACTCAAGCTCTACACAGAACAAGGCAAGAGAAGGTGGCTATGGCTCTTTTATAGTCTTGCAGGGGTTGGAGCACTCACACAAGATGTGGGAAGCATGGATTCAATGACATCCTCCGTCTGATGGGATTTGAACCCACATGTGGCACTTCCTGAGAAAGTAGCCTAATCCCTGGGTGACAGTAGAGATTCTGGTATTCTGGTAGGGGGTTGCCCTCAATCCATCCTGTGGGACAGACAGCTGGACTGATTTCAGCTCCATACACTAGTGGTTACGGCACCTGCCTGGATTAAGAGGCCTGAGTTCCAATCCTTACTCCAATCAACATGTTATATATGATGATAAATAGTGGCACCTTCAGCTGCTTTCATGTTTTGCAATAAAGGACTAACCTGTTCGGCTTCTGGAGAAAGCACATAGTGCCTAATGCCCAGGCTGAGTGTCTCAAATGGAGAGAGGCACCCCTTTGTAGCTCAGGTACTTAAATCATGAAGAAGGGTAAAATTTAAGATACATCCCTTCTTTTAACATTTACCATGCTTTCTTACATACGACACACAATTTCCCACACCCACACCCCCCGTCCCCCAAAACAGCTTCTAGAAAATGCTGCGAGCAATAAATGTGAGAAATGCCACAAGAACAATTTCTGCTGGTTATGGGCAAAAGTGGCAGTCAAACCTGCATGGCTCAGAGGGAGCAGAACAACGAGCCATTTTGGCTCCCTAGCTGCTGCTACTCAATTGCTTATTGCAAAGAAAGATCTTTTTTTTTCTTTATTCTGTCTTTCCCAACAAGGTGCAGAATATATTCTGGGCATATTGTTTGTGAAAAATATGGTGCAATCGGCTAGCAAAAACAGCTCCCTGCTCTACATGTTAGATTTGTGTGGATCCCATGCATTGCACCGAGAGCTTAGATGCCTTACTTTGACAGGGAAAGCTCCACTAGACAGCTAGGTGCCTTATACTGAAAGGCTATTGCAATGTACAGCATGGTGAAAACTAAGACCCACTTCATGGGTCTGACCCTGACTGATTTGCACCAGGATAAAAGAAGTGGGTATGGTGGACCAGAGAATCCCATCTAGGTGCCAAATCTTTCTGAGTTGACTTATGACTTAACCACGTTCTATATCTTCCTGAAGCTCATCCTACCACCTGCCTTTTTTCAGATTTATAGGCCACTTGTCCAGAACACTGGACATAGAAAATAGAGCGGAGGTGGGAAGGGCCCATCCCCTAGTCTGCCCGTACTAGTTTTTTCAGGAAAGAAAAAATATTCCAAAAAAGTAGATGATTTAACAATAAGCTTCATTAAGAAACTTTATGGGGCATATTGTCAGAAATTTGAGTACTGGTGTGGTGATTTCCCTTGATTACAATTACAGTAGTTTACTTAGCGAATGCCAAATCATTGTCTGTACTTGTGCCAAGCAAGAGCTATTTCAGAGCTATTACGGTTCTATCATATTGTGTAAATGCATATTTTATTTAGATTTTATTTAGTCAGTTAAAATACATATTCATTACACCTTAATTTCTCCTGTGGTTGCTAAAGACTATTAAAAACTAAACAATGTATGATTTGATTACCCTTTTGAGGTAACACAGTTTACAGGAAGCATTAAAGATCAGTTAACTATTTTGCTTAAAACCCTTCCATTCAAATGACTGTCATGCCTCGTGTCTTGTGGTCTCCCTAAGCACATCCTGTATTGTTGGAAGAATGAAAATGTTCACCTTTTCGATATAATTGTTAAACACTGTGCAGGTAATAAAGTTCACTTCTTAAAGCCTAGTTTAAGTGTCCCTGCCAAATGGTGCATTTAATAGTCACCGACTGGGAGTAACAGAGAAAATCGGTATCCCATTTTATTCGGTTTTGAGATAATCCCACCAGCCCATGGTGAAATCTTCAAGCCTCGGTTGGCTGTGGCTTGTATAACATCCACAATCAGGGGTGGAAGTGAGAGGGTGCAGTGGCACAGTTGTGTCCCCTTTTTGGCTGTATCAGACATGAGCTCTCAGTGCAGGGTCAGCCAAACCCCTGTTCTAGGGCAGCTCCAGAGGCCAGGCGTGAGTGCTGCTGCTGCACCCCTCGTTCCCTCCTTTCTCTGCTGCTGAACTCAGCTGAGAGGGGAAAGGAGGGGAAGGGAAAACACTAGCAGGTTTTGCTCCCTGTGCTCCAGAGCTATGCAAAAGCAGGGGCTCCAGCAGCACCCCGCCCCCATCAGGTGGTAAGCTGAGAGCCCACTGCTCACCTAGAGCTCGGGCAAGAGCCTGTGCTGAGCGGGCAGCGAGCTCAGATCAAAAGGGAATAAAGGAGCCTCTTTTCTCTGGAGTGGTTTTGATCAAGAGCAACTACACAGTCACCCAGATCTAGGTGGACTGCAGGAGTGGGTGGAGCCAAGTGTCCATCCCTTAATATAGACACCATCTACAAACCTTCCTCAAAACCTCTGCCAGTTGAATAAAGCATTAACCTTCCTAGTGCACTCAACCAGGATGAGAGAGACACTCTACTTTGTGTGTGCAGGCACATAGTTGTCCTCTACTTCCATAGGGAGCTTGTACGTAACCCGTAAGTCCCCAGGAAAGAACAAGTAAGAGAAGCTTAATTGTGATGCCAAGAGAAATGAAAACTGCCATAGAGGCAAGGGAGTCCTTTGTTCTGGTCCTTTTGCCCAGGACTTTATGCATTTTACCCAATGCCAATTTAATGCCAAATGCATCATTTATACCAATATAAATCTGGAGCCACTGTATGTAATTACTTTATTCTAGATTACCGTTCAGTAACCCAGAGCAGTATCTTGCCCAAAGGAATTGCATCAGTGTAAGTTAAAGGGAACTCTGGTCTGCAAAGCATAGAGCAGGGGAGGCCAACCTGCAGCTCCGGAGCCACCTGTGGCTCTTCAGAAGTTAATATGCATCTCCTTGAATCTTTGCATGAGCACATGGTGATCAGCTTCAATTGTTTTATGAACAGCCAAATGGAAACTGGTCACCATGTGCTTGTGCAAAGATTCAAGGAGACGTGTATTAACTTCTGAAGAGCCACAGGTGGTCCCAGAGCCACAGGTTGGCCACCCCTGGCATAGAGTGATCTGAAAGCAAGATTATCACCAACAAACAGCACACCCACTTCAGCCTTCTGGGCTAGACCAATTCCTGGTAAGAAATATGTGGTCACTTGAGAAAAGTGGGCTTTCAGGAGAAATTCGACAGTGCAGGTAGCTGGCATTCCCCCAAGCAGATCAGCTAGTTATATAGCACTGGAGAAGGCTAAGTGTTGTTCGCCTGTGGGCAGTCTCTTTCTGAGGAGGAAGTCAGAGACCAACCAACCCACCTGGGCTTCTTTACAAAAACTGGCATACTTTTCTTGTTAGGAGTTCTGGGTCATACCTTCAAAGAGGTCTTCCCTGCATGAAGAAGCACTGCAATGATGATTGCTACTGAAACACTTTCCGCATGTCACAGTCTGGGCATCTATTCTAGCCTGAACTGGAGGACAGCTCCAGGGGTGGTCACAATGCCACTGGAGCCCCCTCAGCCCGTGTCAACCTGGCTGTCTTTGGGTGGTCTCCTCTTTTCTTTGCATCAGTCTCTAGCTGTGGCCCTTGGTCTCCAGCCTTCAGTCCTTCTCCATTGACCCTGGCCCAGTCATAGCCCAGGTGAGACCAATGGGCTCTCCAGCCCCGTCAGTCTCCAGTTGTGGGCCTTCTTGGCCTCCAGCCCTTCCTGAGCCCTGGCCTCACTGCTAGGCCAGTGAAATCTGATAGACACCCTGGCCCTACCTGGTCCCTGGGCCCTCCACCCTTTGCTCTCTCTCGGAGCCTTCTAGCAGGTGAAGTGGCAATGTGTAGGGGGTGAACACAGGTGCATGTGCACCCCCTGAGATTGGCCTTGCACCCCCTGGAAGTGTCAGCTGCAAAACCGGAAGTGCACTTTCAGTTTCACCACTAGCTCGCTGATCAACAGGTAGGGGACCTCCCCCTCCCACCGTTGGCAGTCTGGTGTCCCCCCAGACTCAAGGCACCAGTCACCCATGAGCACGTGCTCTCTCTCCGGCCTCTATATGTAGGGATCTACCTGAATCACACCAAGGAGAAAGAAAAATTGTGGGCTATTTGCAGCACGTGGCACCTTTTTTTGCAGTCTTTTTGTAGTGCCCTCCTACTGATTGTCAAACGATCCCCGGTGGCCCTTCCCCTCACCACTGATTGGCCAAGAGGGCTGCCCATTGTGTGCTCTTGCCCCTTACCCCTGACTGATGGAGGGAGGTGGTGCCACACAACAGGCAGCCCTCTCAGGCAATCAGCAGGAGGGATGAGAGGCAACTGCCATCTTTGCTGCTCCCCTTCATACCAGCAGGTTCCACACACACACACACATACCCAGCAGGCTGTGAGGCCATGTCACAGAGGCCCTGAAAACTGGGGAGTCAAAATTTTATTTTTAGGAAGTTGGGGTTTTTTTCCTAGTGATTCTGTGCCAAAATCGCAGGAATTGCCATTTTCATGGAGTTCGCGGAAACTGTTTTTTTCATAGCTTCCACAAAAAATATGAAATCACAAATAGGCCAGCTCTCTACTTATATGCTTCAAGTCCAGCCTCGTTATGACTGGGTGACCCTCTAATTACCTCCTGCCACACCTGCAGGCTGTTTCTTATGCAGCCTGCCTCCTCTTAAAATAGCAGGAGCACCAAGCCTTCTGGTACAAAGCCCCTTAGGGAGAAAGTTTCAAGGAGGTGGGACACCCTATGAAGAAGCTGGCTCTCAGCCCCTTTGTGCAGTTTTCCCCATGATTTAGTAATGCAAAATGCAAAAACAACATTGAAAGTGATATTGTTGGGTGATGCAGCTGTATAAAGACTGTAAGTGGTATTTATGTGCCATCGCTACAAAAACGTAATTCTGCCTTTCATGCACAATATCATAGATGTCATAGAGAAGTAGAGCTGGAAGGGACCTCAAGAGGTCATCTAGTTCAACCCCAAGGATCATCTCTATTCAAACCATCCACTAACTTCTTAGCAAAACTACAGTCAACCCTAACACAATACAAGACATAACACCCTAACCTGCCACAGGTAAAGCTGAGGATCATGGTAGCCAACATCCGGCTGCTGCAAAGGTTGTTAAAATATGCTTGAGAGATCCCAAGAAGACAGCCATGCCCCCCACTACAGAGGAAGGCAAAAATACCTGACATTTCAAAAACAGCGAGGAAGGCTCTTTCGTTTGCAAGCCAACAAGGGGTGTCTACCTGATCTGCTGGCCACAATTCAAACCCCCTTGGAAGGCAGCTGAGATTAGCAGATTTCCTTTGCCCCATCTGTGCTGCAATCCCCATTATAGTCCCCATTTTTTACTATTATATTCAGTGTTTGTTACTGATCCTAATACAGCTGCTCTCACAACAAGCAATGCCAAATACCAGAGCACTAACATTAAAAAATTAACCAAACAGAGAAAGAAAGAGCAGGGAAAAGGAGAGCTTACAAATAAAAGGGCCTGGAGATGACTGATCACATCCTGATGTGGGGTATTTCAATAGTACCATAGGGATTTCAAACATCTATCACACACAAAAAACATGTTAAATATACATTATTAAGCCTGAACACTCAGTCACTTTGGTTGTCTGTTCAACCTTAAATTCAGCTCCTTTGTTATATGTGTGAGGTCACGGTCGGCAGGGCTAACCGGACCTTATCGTGCATCCACAGGTGCATCTCGAGTAGGGCCAACGAGGTGATCCTCCCCCTCTACGTGACACTGGTCAGGCCACCACTGGAGTACTGTGTCCAGTTCTGGGCACCCCACTTCAAGAGGGATGTGAACAACATTGAGAGGGTCCAGATGAGGGCCACCCGCATGATCCGGGGACAGCAGGGCAGACCCTACAATGAGAGGCTACGGGACCTGAACCTGTTCAGCCTTCACAAGAGAAGGCTGAGGGGGGACTTTGTGACCATATATAAACTCACTAGGGGGGACCAGAAGGGGCTGGGGGAGACCTTGTTTCCCCTAGCACCCCCCGGGATAACAAGGAATAACAGCCACAAGTTGGAGAGTAGGTTTAGATTGGACATCCGTAACAACTACTTCACAGCTAGGGTGGCTAGGATCTGGAACCGACTTCCAAGGGAAGTGGTGCTGGCTCCTACCCTGGGGGTCTTTAAGAAGCGGCTTGATGCCTACCTGGCTGGGGTCATTTGAACCCAGTTTTCCCCCTGCCCAGGCAGGGGGTCAGACTTGAAGATCTACAAGGTCCCTTCCGACCCGACTTCTATGATTCTATGATTCTACGTTTTATAATGTAGTCTATAAATATGTCAACACTGAGGGCCACTCCCTATTCCTATTTGGCATCTAAATAATGCTTAGGCAGCTAAGAGCTTGTCCACACCACTGCAGCAATGGATCCCGGTACAGGGGGTTCAAGCTTGTCCTTGCTGCCCCTGCCACAACCAACTTCCATTTTACACTCCAAACCTGGCTGTTCTGGGCTCATCTCCTCCCACTGTTCTCAATATAGATTGAGGGTAATAATACTGTATTACTATTATTGTCTCCAAATTTTAAGAAAATTTAGATCTTTTTTCAGCTCTTATAGATGTCATAGACATTAGGCCTGGAAGGGACCTCAAGAGATCATCAAGTCCAGCCCCCTGCCCCAGGGGCAGGAAGTTAGCTAGAGTCAAAGGATCCCAACAAGATAAGCATCCAAACATTCCTTGAATGAGTCCAGAGTGGGTGCCTTCACCACTTCTGGAGGGAAACTATTCCAGGCCTTTTAGGCTCAGACAGTAAAGGGGGCTCCTTATGTCCAGCCTAAAATGGTCAAGGAGGAGTTTATGACCATTAGTCCTTCTTACCCCTCAGGGCGCACTGGTGAACATTCCCCCAGATCCTTATGCACACCCATTACATACTTATAGGCAGCCACCAGGTCACCCTAGATACTCTAGATATTCTTCATTTCCTGTTTTCTCATAGTATTTACCTAAACCCAAGATGACCCTGAATTTAAGCCAACCTTCCAGTAATTAGATTCTATACCTGGAAAATTACAACAAATTTATAAATTTCCATATATGGAATCTAACCATTGAGGTTTAGGTAAACACTACAAGACACCAAGAAATAAAGACTATCTAGAGTATGTTTGGTATACTTAATATACCTCCAGTATTCATTTGGTCACCGTGTATTTTTTAATGTATTGCTGCCCTAACGTTAACTTTATTTAATAAAGCTCCCACTCCCCATCCCGAAGCAACTGATTTTTTAAAAGACTGCTAAACTTTGTCCAATGTAAATAGCTTTTTACAAGAACAGAAAAAGGCACATCACTCTTAATAGAGTCAAAGCCTAGACTGACCCATTACAATGACCTCATCCCATGTCCTGCATCAAATACAGTGCACAGAACTTGGCTGAATTAAATCCTATTTCATTGGTGGCTGCACTCTTAGAAAAAACATCCAATCCTTTATTAAGAAATTTCTAGTGATGTAGAAACCAACACGACCTTGTCCCAATGGTTACTTTTCCTCACTAAAAAAAATACATTTTATTTCTAATCCAAGTTTATCTCGTTTCAACTTCTAGCATTGGATCACATAATATAGCTCTCCCTTTTAGAGCCCAGATTGAAGACCTGCCATTTGTTTCTAGCAGGAAGAAAAAAATTATGATGGAGTTGGAGGGAATGAGAGATAGGGACAATGGCACAGATAGAGGTGACAATTTTCATCTGATCTGGTCCCTGAAGGCTCCCTGCAGCCATGATCAAACAGAAGTACATAGCTTCAAAGTGCTTTAAAAGGGCCTGATCCCACAAAAATCTGAACCCTTATTACATGAGGGTTCAAATGAAGAGGTTTCAGAACAGAGAAGCATCAGTACCCTCTCTCTGCACTGCCTCCCAGCCTGTTGCTGGTTTCAGAATGGGAGGAGGGAAAGGAAATAGAGTAGAGTGGGAAGGAGGCACAACTCCAAGCCACTACTGCTGCTCCCGCTGCTGCCAGGTAGGCAGGGGGTGCCTTGCCATGGTGGCTCAAGCAGCATGGGGCCCACAGGGGCAGGGCAGCAGCGTGGGGAGCCCTGAGCCTGCAGCCTGCATCTGCCCCTGCCCTGTGCACAAATCTGGGAGGGCACCTGCCCCCCATACTCCCTACCCAGACAAGCTGCCTATGGCTCCATCCCGCTCCCCACCCTAGCCCCATGCACTGCCCTGACTGGGCAGAGTGTCCAACCCCTGCCCCACTCCCTCCCTCACCATGGAGGCCTTGATCTGCTGCCCCTCCCACTCCCTTATACTCCCTCCCCCCTCATAGACTTACCTGAAGGGAGCTGTATTTCCTGGCCATGTGCATTTCCTGGCTGTATTTCCTGGCCATGTGCATGTGTGCAAGTGCGCACATACATGTAGAGCCTCTTGGGCATTTATACACATATTTTTTGGTCCTGCAATGTGACAGAGATCTGCTGCTTCAGAGCAGACTACATTAATTGAGTCTGCTCCACACGCAAGCTGACACACACTGTGCTGCATCGCGTGCACTTGCATAAGCGGTGAAATGCACGTCAGCATGCAGAAAATGGCAAGGGGAACCTACCATTTCCCAATCTCCGTAGACTCTGTGAATCCAGGACAAATGCTGTCCCAGGGTCATGCAGGCCAGGGACGGGTGGTCACCCTAGAGCAGAGGCAGTTCAGTCTGCATTTTTTTTCAGCCCACACTGGAGGGTGGGGTGCATGGATTGGAGTCCCCCCTGGTACCAAGGTGGGGGGGCTCCAATCCACCCACCCCACCCTCCAGCACAAAATGGGGAACTCCTAGAATAAGCTCTCTCTGTCCCTTTCCCCCTCCCATTTGGAAAACAATGTAGGCTGAGAGAGAGGAGGGACCATTGCTAGGGGGTCTTCAAGAGGAGGCTGGACAGATATTTGGCTGGGGTGATATGATCCCGGCACCTGTTTCTGCCCAGGGCAGGGGGTCAGACCTGATGATCTGTTTAGGTCCCTTCTAACCCTAAGTACTATGATACTATGATACTAGGGGAAACCAGTCGCAGCCAGCAGGTAGCTTCCCCTTTCCCCTGGAGCCAACAGTGAACTGCTGTTTTCTCTGGGGGATCGCTGTAACTCAGAGCACTTGCTGCAAAGTAGTCTCAGTTACAGCAGGGAGCTCTACTTCTATCTGCACCTAATAACTGGGAGTGGAGAAATTGTTACAGAGAGTTAGAGGGGGAGATAGGGATTTCTGAAGAAGAATTAGCATGATGGGGGTAGATTTGGACCTTCAGTTGATGAAGCAGATTTGGGAGGCAGAAGAGATTCAGAAAAAAATCAGGAGAGATTCAGACTTGTTGGGAAAGAAATCTGAGAATAGAAATGGGAAAAAAAGGAAGAGAAAGATCTAAAAAGGACCTGGAGCTACGACAAGAATTTTCCCTGTGCTGCACTCACCTCTCTACATTTTGTATAAATGTTTCTCTATTTGGAGACCCGTGGTAATTTACATAGTACACAAGGAGTTAAATCAAAATACGTGATCAGGTTTCTAGTAGGGTTGACTTTGGTACTATAATTACCAGAAGAAACATCAACTCTCTCACCTTCTTTAGCCCTTTTCACATTTTTTGGTTAATTTTGTTTGGCTTGTCAAACACATGAAGGCTGACTTATTAATAACGTTCTAATGTGGCAGGTGTGTATTTGTGTGTGGGAAGGTGTCGGTTAAAAGTGACAGTGGAACCTTTTGCTGAAATATAAGGTTTGCTCCCAAGAGGAAGTGCTCTTCTAGCTCCTTTTTTTCCTGGAGCATGGCACAGTGTATGATAGAGGATGTTAATATTAGAAATGGAGCAGATGGCTCCGATTGAGATTGGGGCCATAACTACAACACCGAGATGGGGAAAGAGATTGAAAAAGAAGTCGACAAGAGCAGAAAATTCAATTAAAAGATTCATTTTGAGGAAGCAGGTGTGTGCACTTTTATTGCTGGGAACTTCACATTCTCATTTAAAAGTAACCCATTTATGAGGCTGGTTATGGGCTTGTCTTACCCTGTGCCTTGTATTTTACTAGCAGTGCTGACTTTAAGGAAATCTCAAATGTCACCTGAGTAGTGCTCTCTCTTGCTCTCTCTCTCTCTCTCTTTTTGGTTAACTCTGAGAAGCTGACAGTGTTATTAAGGGAAGGGCTGTCAACCCAGTGATTCTCATTAAGCAGAGCAATCCAACTGCAAAGCACTTTAAGATCCTTAAGTCTGGGAAGCACTATAGAAATTCAATCTGTTACGGGCCACAGAAGCACTTGCGCATTTTGCATTAAGGAGCTATTGAACAAAACGCATCACCAGCATTGGGATCAGAGACCAGAAACCAGGGTTCCCTACCTTTTATAGGAGTACCCTCCTCAGTGAACTACTATGTCAGCCTCCCTTTTTGCTTGTTCTCCTTCCTTCCTCTCAACTCTTTCCCTCTGTACGGCCCAATGAGCCAGCTTCCATTGGAGAGATGGACAATACCTCAACATAGCTCAGCCCATAGCCTGATGGTAAGAGGTGTGAGTCAATCCCCACAACCATGACAATGACTTTTACCCAAGGATCCTGGTTTCCATGATTAAAATGAAGCACCACTATATATACATTAGTGGTGTTTCATTATAATCATGGAAAAATGTGGGTTGTGGGTTACTTTTTTTAATCAGAAAATTGGGGATTTTTTTTTTATCAGAGAAAACTAGAATCCCTGCTTATAACCCCAGTCTTTCACATCCTGGCAAAGTACAAAGCTACTGGGGAAAAAGTTGATGGCCTTCTACCTTGTCTCACTGTAATACAGTAAGGTCATGGCTTCGGGCAATTGAGTCTAGGAACTGGAAGAGGTCTTCTGGGCCCTACATTCCAGTCTCCTGCTTTCACATTCAAACATTTGCTCAAGAAAACCCTCAAAATTACCACTTCAAATCTTTATCTACAACTACAAGGCTCTGTGCTGAAAACACCAAGGACACCTGTAACCAGCTATGGGAAAAAACAGGAAATTTGGGCACTGATAATGCCCTGCTACTGCAATGGTAGGAAAGCAGTTGGGCAATACATGTTTAGAAGATCCTGGAAAAAAGGACCGTGCCCCCACTGCAGAGGAAGTTTTAAAAAAATCACAATCCGTGCCAATTTAAGGGGAAAATTCCTTCCTGGACCTAAATTTGATAATTAGACCCTGTGTGGAAGATCAAGACCCTCTAGATTTTGAAAGCCCCAGCAAGAACATTAGTACCTCCATGCAGTCAAAAACTCCCACCCTTCCTGTGGCCAAAGACCCCATGCCTCAGAGGACAGTGAAAAATAATCCAAAACCCAATACCATTCATTAGAGGAAAAGATTCCTTCCTGGCCCCTACTGGCAACACGCAAAAGCTCAGAAGCGTGAACGCATGGGACTATCAACACCCTGTATAGTACAAGAGCAAATACATGATTCATGCATTGGCAGCTCATGGTCACCCTACAATCAGCCAATGCACCCAGCTCCCTCTTTTCCTCAGTTGTCTCCAGACTATACATCCCCATTTTATAGCCAAAGTCCTTGTTAGCAGCCCTTAAGTGTATGACTTTACACTTCAAACTGTTAAGAAGCCTCATTCCACTTCTAATGCTCCATTCCACAAGGGTATCTAACTCTTCCTATATATCAACGCCAGCTTAGTGCTAGTTGTCAACTCCATAGGACATTTCTGGTTTCAATACCAAGATCTCTGATAAAAATGTTAAGCAGGAAAAGTTTTAAGAGCAGTCCTTGAGGAACACAACAGGTAAGTGCTCCCCAGTCAGTCTAGATACATTTAAACTATTGCATTACCCTTATCCAAGAAGTCTGTTGTCTTGTCAAAGGAAGTCTGACATGATCATCCTTAGATAAGCCTATATTGTATTTTGTCGCATGCTCCATTTACTTTCTTATTACTAGTTAATATCTTTAACTATTCTTTCTTTTAGTATCTGTTCTGAAATCTCAAATGCTATTGAAGTCAAATTTACAGACCTGTTATAGCCTAGGTCACTTTTTTCCTGCTTTTTGAAAATAGAGAATACATTTGTTATTTTTCTGTCATCCCTGAGTTGACAAACTCCATGAAGGTCTGTGCTATTGGAGTTGCTATTTAGCAAGACAATTCCTTCAGTATTCTTGGACAGAGATTATCTGAGCCCTCTGATATTGGGTAGCTTGTTCCCCTACTCCTGCCCTCAACAGCATGTTGACTGCTGTGAATCCCAACCAGAGGAAACGTAAATGCCTCTTTTCAAGGTATACAGATCCAGAACACATATCTTAATTTTCCAAATTCCCCTATTGGCCCGCATGCCTTAATTTTATATAACACAACACAGTATTCCCATAACCAGGTGCCTTTTTGAATATGGGCCTGATCTTTTGGTTCTTACTCAGGGTCATGGTTATAGATCCAGATTTGGTACAATCTGCCTTCTTTTTGCATTCTAGTGACTCAAAGCATCTGTAAATCCAATTTCACCTGAAGAAAAATAAAAGGCAATAAAAATGGTTTCTATCAGCATGTCAAAAGAGGAAGACCAAAGAAGCCATAGGTCCCAGACAACGAATGCAAAAGGCAATCCAATTATGGATGATGCAGAGAAGGCTGAAGTATTTAATGCCTTTTTTACTTCAGTCTTAACAAACAGGGGCAGCTAATAAACAAGCACAGCTGGCAATTGGCAACAAAGATAGGGAAGGAGACAAATAGCCTAGAGTAATGGGAGAACAGGTTAAGGATTATTTAACCTAGATATTTGCAAGGTGACAGGGCTGGAAGGGATGCACCCCAGGGTACTGAAGGAATCGACTGCAGTAATTTCAGACCCATTGGCTGTTGTCTTTGAGAACCCATGGAGGTCAGGTGAGATCCTGGATGAATGGAAAAAGGCGAATAGATTCATAGATGTAGGGTCGGAAGGGACCTTGTAGATCTTCTAGTCCGACCCCCTGCCCTGGGCAGGAGAGAAAACTGGGCTCAACTGACCCCAGCAAGGTAAACGTCAAGCATCCTCTTAAAGACCCCCAAGGTAGGAGCCCACACCACTTCCCTTGGAGGTTGGTTCCAGATCCTAGCCACCCTTACTGTGAAGTAGTGCCTCCTGATATCTAGTCTAAACCTACTCTCTAACAACTTACGGCCATTATTCCTTGTTACTCTGGAAGGCGCTTGGGGGAACAAGGTCTCTCCCAATCCCTGCTGGTCCCCCCTAGTAAGTTTATAGACAGCCCCCAGGTCCCCCCTCAGCCTTCTCTTGTGAAGGCTGAACAGGTTAAGGTCCCATAGCCTCTCCTTGTAGGGTCTGCCCTGCTGTCCCCGGATCATGCAAATGGCCCTCCTCTGGATCTTCTCTATGCTGTCCACATCCCTCCTGAAGTGCAGCACCCAGAAACGGATGCAGTACTCCAGCTGCGGCCTGATCAGTGTCATATAGAGGGGGAGGATCACCTCCTTGGCTCTGCTTGTGATGCATCTGTAGATGCATGACAAGGCATGGTTAGCCCTACTGATCATGTCTTCGCATTATTGGCCCAGGTTCATCTTGGAGTCAATAATGACTCCAAGATCTCTTTCTGCCACCATGCTTTTGAGAAGGGAGTTCCCCAGCCTGTAGGTATGCTGTTGGTTCCTACTGCCTAAGTGCAGCACCCTGAACTTGTCAGTATTGAATCCCATCCTATTTTATTTGCCCACCCCTGTAACCTGTCCAGGTCCCACTGTAATCTGTCCTTCCCTTCTAGCATGCCCACCTCACCCCAAATCTTAGTGTTGTCTGTGAATTTAAACAGGGTGCTTTTCACCCCATCGTCCAAGTCGCTAATAAAGAAATTGAACAGTGCGGACCCAAGGACCGAGCCCTGGGGGACTCCACTGCCCACTTCCCTCCAGGTTGATTATGACCCGTCCACCACCACTCTCTGAGTATGACCCCTCAGCCAATTTGCAATCCATCTGACTGTGTAGGCATCAAGGCCACAGTCGGCTAGTTTTTCAATGAGAATGGGTTGGGAAACAGTATCAAAGGCCTTCCTGAAGTCCAGAAAGTCTACATCCACTGCGACACCTGCATCCAATGATTTTGTGACCTGATCATAGAAGACAAACAGGTTGGTCTGACCAGACCTGCCCCTAATGAAACCATGCTGGTTGCCCTTGAGCATCACCCCTGCTGCTGGCCCATCACAGATGTGCTCCTTGATAATCTTCTCAAAGAGCTTCCCCAGGATTAAAGTAAGACTAACCAGCCTATAGTTGCCCGGGTCCTCCCTCTTCTCTTTTTTAAAGATGGGGACCACATTGTCCTTCTTCCAGTTGTCCGGCACCTGGCCTGAGCACCACGAGTGCTCGTAAAGCCATGCCTGGGGCCCCGCAATAACCCCTGCCAAATCCCTCAATACCCTGGGGTGGAGAGCATCTGGACCTGCTAATTTGAACATGTCTAGCCCCTCCAGAAGTTCCCTAACTCATTCCTCCCTGACCCTAGGCCAGGCGGAGTTTCTCCTGAGTCCATCCTGAATCTCAGTAGGGGAGTCCCGGTCCCTGCACAAGAAAATGGAGGCAAAGGAATTGTTAAAGAGGTCTGCTTTCTTCTCTGGTGCACCCACCAGATTGCCAAGTATATCCTGCAGGGGTTCCACATTACCCGGTGCCTTCTTCACACTCCCTATGTATTTAAAAAAGGACTTTTTGTTATCCTTGATCCTTGATGCTAGCCCTAGTTCCATATCTGCCTTAGCTTTCCTAACAGCCCCTCTACAGACCCGAGTGGTGGAGGTATACTCCTCTTTGGTAATAGCCCCTCCCTTCCACTGGGTGTACACCTCCTTTTTGGCAATCAGGCATTTCTGAATGCCCTTGGTGAGCCAGGGGGGCTTTTGGGCACTCTTGCCCCCTTCACTTCTTGTTGGGATTGTCAACCCTTGGGCTCTGAGTATCGTCTCCTTAAGGAATGACCACTCATCTTAGGCACCCAGTTCCCCTACTGTCCAGGACCCCAGTGCCTCTTCCACTAATCTCCTCAACTCTTTGAAGTTGGTCCTCTTGAAGTCAAGGGATACTGCCTTGCTGCAGCCCTATCTTTAAGAAGTGCCTATCTTTAAGAAGAAAAGAAAAAATCCAGGGAATAACAGACCAGTCAGCCTAGAAAGATCATGGAACAGGTCCTCAAGGAATCTATTGTGAAGCATCTAGAAGAGAACAATGTAATTAAGAACACCAGTGTGGATTCACCAATAGCAGATCATGCTGGACCAACACAATTTCCTTTTATGGTAAGGTGACAGAGTCTGTGGATGGGGAGGGGGAGTGGGAAACAGTGGATACCTTGACTTTAGCAAGGCTTTTGACACTGTCTCCCACATCATTTTCATTAACAAGCTACGGAAATACAGACTAGATGAAAGTACAGCAATATGGATGCATAAATTGTTGCATCGTAAAGCTCAATGAGCCATCAATGGCTCAATGTCTAGTTGTGAAGAGATATCAAGTGAGGTTCCCCAAGGGTCCTTCTAGTCTGGTATTGTTCAATGTCTTCATTAATGGTTTGAATGGCAGGATTAAGTGCATACTTGATGACACCAAGTTAGGAGGAGTTACAGACACTCTGGAGGGCCATACTATGAACCAGAATGATCAGGATAGACTAGGGAAACAGTATGTAATCAATTAGATGAAAGTCAACAAACACAAGTGCAAAGTCCTCCACTTGGGACGGAATAATTGTATGCATAAATACCCACTGGCAAAACAAGATAGGTTGAGGGAGATTAGAAAGGGTGATTATAGAAAGGATGGATCCTGAAGGATGATTATAGAGAGGATGGAGATAGGCTTTTCTCTGTGGGCATAGGGGACAGAACTAGGAGCTTGAGCCTCAGGCTGCAACACAAGAAATTTAGGTTGGACTTTACAAGAAATTTTCTAACTATAAGGATAGTCAAGCATTGGAAGTGGCTACCTAGACATATTGTGGTATCTCCATCCTTGAAAATTTTCAAAAGCAGGTTGGACAGACATTTCTGGAACAGTTTAGTCAGGGATGATCTCGCCTTGAACAAGGGGCTGGACTGGATGTCCTTATGAGGTCCCTTCCAGCCCTACTTTCCTATGATCCTGTGACTAAATAGCACAAAGTCTTGAACACATACTACTCAGTCCAGTCAACAGAACTGTGTCTTCAGTTGGCTGTTGGGCCCCCCATTTCAGTGGATGAACTGGAAAAGACAATGGCAGGCTGAAATAATACACTTTGGTCCAAAGTGAGTGAGCCAGTACTTCTGATCCAGCTGCTGCTGCTGCCATGATGCAACCCAGCTACTGCTTAATGCCACAGAATCCTTCCACCACTGAAATGCCATAAATCATCACACTACTGATATCTGGACCTCATCGGGCAGATGAAATCACTTGGTAGGCTGAATATGGCCTGTAAGCCATAGGTTTCTGACCCCTGAACTAGAAGTCAAAGTACCTCCCCTGAAAAAATAGAATGAAGCCAACTTTGTATACTTGAGAGAACTGGTTCAGGTACATGGAAATGTTTCATTTGCTACCAAGCATCATAATGCTGAGCAGTATTAAAATGTACTCAGACTCCCATCTACACTTGGTTACTTTTGATAGAAAAATAAATCAAACAGTCTCTTAAAAATGAAGTGTTAATATAAAAAAAATGTTCAGGACCACATGAGACGCATTATCAGACCCTCGCAAAGGGTTTCACAACCTTTAACTACTCTTGTCTGCTTGTTAAACTGAAAGGCAATAAATAGGAGTCCTGTGACACATGGTATGTTCATATCATTCCATCAAAATGGCACATATGATGGCACAAGCTCTTAAGACAAAGTGATTGACACATCATCTTAAATAGCCTCTTAGGTACCTTTTTTGAAACAATCAAGTTGGCTGTTCTATCTCATTAAACTTCACTATTTTGGTACCTTATATTAGTTGAAAGAGGCACTCTACAGTATCCTTGAACTGAAGGCATTTAAAGATCATTCTTGCAGATGGGAATCTTGATCAGATATGTGGCACATGCTGTCGAAGGCAGTGGAAAAGAGGCAAGAGAAAATTATCATCCCACATTACTAGTTAATGGCATCAATATTATCAAAAGGCTGCTGTGTTCTAACTGGATATTACATTAGGCAGAAGTTTGTAGTCTTAATGCAAAGAACTGACTGAATCACAATGTAAAAACTTAAATGCACTGAAGTGCTAACCTACTTCAGTGGTAAGGCTAGGTTTATTGCTCTGCTGCTCCTCCACTCAATGCTAATAAATAATGGTATTAATAACCCTTTTTACATATTATATTGGAGATGATATCATTATAAAAAACTGTTAATTATATTAGTAACACTATGCTAATTGCATTAACTGGCACTGTAAATTTATAATATTATAAATATGCTGTCCTTGAGACAATAAATTATAGTATATCACATTAAGATTGATATTGCTGGAACAATGTCATTCTGTTTCATCCAAAAAGTTATTACTGGAGAATAAGGACCTTCCAGATGTGAAGTCTTAAAAATAAATATTACCACATTTACATGAATGCAAGACAAGGTTTTTCCTCACAGCTGATCATGGGGAGAAAAGCCCCTCCTCTTACAATCACACATAAGGAAAACTCACTACATACTTTGTCTAGTGTGTCAAGGAGATAGGTGCAGGGGCTTCTGGGAAACTGCACCTCAAAGCCTTGAAGGCAAAACTCTTGTCACTTGTAAGTGTGAAGACACAGAGGGGTGAAAAGAGAAAGCATGGTAGCCCCTCCTGAGGCCACAAAGCCTGCCAGTTGCAAGCAGTTAGGTGCAGGGGTTTCTGAGAAACTGCACTTCAAGTGCTGAGAAGCAAAACTCATCACATGTGTGACTGTGCGTGTGTGTTAAAGCATAGCAGAGTGAAAATAGCAGGCATGGTAGCCCCTTCTGGGGCCATGAAGCCTGCCAGGTTTCAAGGATATAATTGTAGGGGTTTCCTGGAAACTGCACCTCAAGCTGCTGACAAGCAAAACTCGTGACAAGCCTATGAACTACACTTCATCAACCTAAGTACAGAAACTCATGGACTCAATATAGACATTAAATTTATGAAACACTACAACCTGCCAGACATCTGACTTCCCAGATACCTCTCCACTTTTAGCTGTGCTGCTCACCTGTGGGGGAGGAGGAGCCTGGCTGGTGGATGGCATGCTGGCATGGGACAATGGATCCCTGTCTTCCACCTCCCCCTGCCTCCACCATTCTGCCCCCCTGACTCTTCACCAGCACCTCCATCCACTGATCCAGGCTTTGGCTGCTGCATATGTTCCCCTTCACCCTTGGGTCACACATGACCGCCAGCACATGGACCGTACTGTACCACAAGGGATCAAGCCATTTCCTGGTGCCCTCCTTCAGCCGCCTCACCAGTACCTGCACATCTGGTGACAGTGGCTTGCCCCAGCCAGGAACATCAATCCCCTGGAACTTCTCCATTTGGTTCTCAAGTTCCCTCACTACAGGGATCACCTGGCTAAGGAGGGCATCGCCAGTGCTGAGGGCCTCGGTGGCCTTGAGGAAGGACTGAGAACCACCAAGATCTGGGAGATCATATCCCACTCAGCTCTGTTAAGGGGGCCACTGATCGCAATCTCCCCGAGCAAAGCCATCTCATGGATGGCTTTCTGTTGCTCCACCAGCCTCTTGAGCATCAGGTATGTGGAGTTCCACCAAGACTTCACATTCTGCATGATTTTGTGCTGTGGGATGTTTAGCTCTGCCTATTTCGCCCACAGCACCTTGCCACCCTTGATGCTGCAGTGAAGTAGCCTGCAGGAAGTAGCCTGCCACCTTCCTGCATTTAGAAATGACAATGAGGTGGAATTTGTGGGCCACACAGCGGATGCCAACAAAGTTGGCATCACGGACAGCATTCATATTGGCCCCACTGTCAGTGACCATGAACCCGCGGGTGAGCTCGCTCTGCCCAATGAGCCACCAGGCAGTTCATAGGCCCCATGATCTCTGTTGCCATGTGGGACTCATCTATCACCTCCGCTTGAAAGAGAGACCATCGACAGCCTGACTGGTTGTACCAGTGCCCTGTGAGGAAGAGGTAGGCATGATCTCCACCCTGGCTGCTCCAGATGTCCAAGGTGAAGTGGCAGGCCATCTGCAGACTTGCCTTGCACAGCTCCTCCCTTATGTATTCCCTGCATGCCTCATGCAGGCAGTGCACCACCATCCTGTTGAAGGTGGTGCATGCGGGCATTTGATAGGATGGGGACATGAGCACAAGCACCATGAGCCACCTGAACCCTGGCTGCTCAACTAAGCAGAAGGGCTGGCCATCCACAGCAAGAATCTCCCCAATGCTGTGGGTGATCTCGCTCGCCCTTGTAACACACACCCCTTTCTCTCTGCCTTTCCTCCATTGTTCCAGGGTGGCCTGCCTCTGCTTCAAGGGGTTGGGAGCTTTGGAGAGAGAGGGGGACTTCTTTGTGAGCATGCTCCCACTGGTGCCAGGCTGAGGAGGAGTAAGGGCAAGTGGGTGGTGCCTGCAGAGATGCATCAGCATCCCCGTGGTGCTCATGTTTTGTTCCCTTGCCCTAGCTAGTTTTGGCTCAGCAGTGCAGGCAGATAGCATATGTGGGATCATCTGCCACCTCAAAATGATCCCAGACTACATTACCCACCCACTTCTGGGGTGTGGGTCCATGTGTGGATGCTGCCTTTTCCCCCTCCTCAGCAGACAGAGGCACAGCAACAGGAACAGTGGACTCAGCTGAGCCACTTCCTTCTGCACCCTCTACCTCAACCTCCTCCAAAGTGCCTTCTGGGGAAGGAGACCTGGCTCTAGGGGAAACTTGAGGGGTGTGGAGCACAAACTCAGATGATTTCCCCTTCTTCCCCAGAATTTCCCTTGCTATAGCATTCAAATCCAGATCCAGCTCTTCCTCTGGTACTGGAAGGCTCAGCATGGGAAGTGAAATGGGGATGGAAGAGACTGTCAGGCTGGTGCTGCTGCTTGTTGTCATGGTGGTGTGGGGGGAGGTGGTGGTGGTTATGAAGGGGATGCAGACTCAGGGACAGGCGGTGGCGCTGACACCGCTGCCCATAGAACTAGTGGAAGCCTCATGCCTGCTTGTTGTAGCAAAGAGGCTGCGTCTCAGTTTGGTGGGGGGGGAACTTACAGCTCTCCCTCTACCCCCTCTTCTGCTCCTCCCTGAAGGCTTGCCAGCTGCCTTTCCAGCATGCTTCATGGTGTGTTTCATAGTGTCTTTGCTTTGGTGTGCTGGAAAATCTGTGTGTTCTTCTGTAATGTAATCTGTAATGTACTCTGATTTATGTAATATATGTAGATAATTGCATATGTATGTGTATTTATGTAATGTATGCATGTATTTATGTATTTATATCATCAATAAAATATATAAATGTATGTAGTGTTCATGAATAAATTCTATACTATAATATGCAATATATGCTGTGCTTCCCTGCACAGTGAATGGAATGTACACTGTGAGAAAAAGCATACATTTCTTTTCTGGAGGAAAAGAATCAAAATAGACTAACAAAAACAAAAAGAGGATTTTGGGGGAGGAATAAATTGAAAGGAATGAAGGAATGTAATAATAAAATAAATGGGTATGGAAAACAAGAGATATTGGGGAATCCCACTTGGTACGAACAGGCAAGCAGGAAATGATAGTCTTTGTTGTTTGACACTGCTGAGCTGCTGGAAGACACAGCTCAGAAGCATTTCAAAACAAACAACGCAGCTTTTTATGCTGTTTTTCCATCCCTTCCCCAGAGCACTGGGATTGGAAGGGACCTCAGGGAAGTATCACAATCCCTGGCCAGCTACACAGTCAATATCAGAGCAGTCCTCCCCTGATCTTCACCCTCCCTCTCCTTTCTTTCTGTTGCTCTGCAAGCAAGCCCAGCTTCAGCTTTGAAATTCGAAACGTTTCAAAACTTTTGAAAGATTTTGACTGCCCTCATTTCATTTTGAGGCTGTTTCAAAGCCTTTCATTTCATTTCGATTTTGCCATTTCAAGCTCCAATGTAGTTGAAATGAAACAGCCAGTGAAATTTTGCACAGCCCTAATTGTCATGCCCAAGGTTTTTCCCAATCTTCCCTATATATGACATATCTTCTTAATGGGCGCATCTACATGTGGGTTTTAATGCACAGTAGAATATTTTATTGCGCATTAAAGCAAAGAATAAAAGAGTGCCAAAACACTAATGTGCAGTAGTATAGGCTACTGTACATTAAGCATCATCTAAAAAGCATGTGCTTGCACTACTACACATTAGCACAGCCTAATGCACATTAATTTAGTACCTTATATTGAAGGTACTACATTTAATGCACACTAGGAAAAGCACATTAATGCACATGTAGATGTACTCAATGTTATTCCCATCAGGTATCAGCAGTAACATTCAGTCTTCCCCACCCCTTCTACTGTCTCTTTACACAAGAAACTTATAAAGTAAGTATACACAAAGATTTCCAAGTCTCCTAATTCCCTGGCTTTATATAGCTCTGTTCTGGCTACCCTCTCTCTTTTACATGCATATTTTTAAATGCATATCTGCCTCTCTACCCTCCCTATCTGTTATAATGATGGTGGATACACCACTCCGCTGTAAAGGAGTAAGAGTATTGTTTTCACCACAGCCAATTTAGCCTTGAAAGAGAACATACTACTACTCCATGATCCCAAGATCTGCCTCACTCTTATCTTTAACTTCTCCCATGTCTTTGTTCCTTTCCCTCTGGCATCCATTTGGATTCCCAAGATCTTGATTACACCTTCTACCACCCGTAGCCTAACTTCTCCCAACCCTCCAAATTTTCCACACCCATCAATGTATTTTTCATCTTATTTCATTTTACTCCTGACAATTCACCATAATCCTCAGTATGCATCAATACCTTCTCAATCAATACATTGTCCTGAGACACTATGTTCACATCATCCACGTATAACATACATTCAACTTCTCCTGCTCCTGGTACCTTCACACTGCTTATCAGCTTATCATCATGAATTCTTTACCCCATCGTGCATACAAAAAGATAAGGGTACAGAGGGCATCCCTGTCTTACTCCTGTTTGTATGAAGAATGCTTTGCTCAGGTAACCATTTGCCAGTACTCAACTTTCTCCTTTACTGTGTAGCACTTTGACCCAGCCAATCATCTTCACCGGAAACCCCGGCCTCCACAATGCCTCAAATATGAAATGTCATTCAACCCTATCATAAACTTTTTCCAAGTCTAGATTCATTATTACCATATTTATTTTCCTCTCTTGCATATCTAATATGATACCTCTCATTAGCCATGGGGTCTCAGTTATCCTCCTCTCACAAATGACACACATTTCTTCTTCTTGTATCACATCTGCTAAACAGTCATGCATTCTTCTGGCCAATACTTTTGTAATCAATTTATAATCTATGTTTAAAAAAGGCTATTGGCCTCCAGTTGCCTAACACATCTTCCCTTCCCTTCTTGAATATCAAAATTACCACACCTTCTGCAAAATCCTCCCCTATCTCCCCATCCTCTATTATTTCCCTGTATGTTTCTATTATATCTGTCCCTAGCCATTACCAAATTTTTTCATAGAATTCTACCAGAAGTCCATCTCTTCCTGTCACCTTCCTGCTCTTGCAAGCTTTTAAGCAGTCCTCTACCTCTCTCATACTTAACTTCTCTTCCAATTTTTGTTTCTTTCCATTTTCTGTTCCTTCCTTTATCCCCCAAGGAACACCATCACTTTTCTTCCATCCACTCCTCTTTTATACAGCTCTTTATAAAATTCTGCTACTGTGTCCAACACCTTTGCACTGTCTTCTATTCAGATCCCTTCTTCAGTTCTCACTGCTTTCAGTTCCTTCCTTCTTTTCCTCAATTTTGCTGAAAAATACTCTCACCATCCTTCCCCCTTCCATACCCAAGGAGCTCTGGTCAGAAAGAGTTGCTCATCCATTTTCCTTTTGAACCATAATTTAGTCTATTGTTTTATGTCTTCCATTTCTTCTTTCATTTGTGCTCCTCTTGCCACCTCCTTTAATAATTCCTGCTTCCATGCCTGCAGTTCCTCTAGTTCTTCCACCCTCCTCGTCACATCTCTTCAACCAATAATTTTGAAAAAATCATTTGTTCGTTATATCATAGTCTGCCACTCCCAGACACTTTTCTAGTATCTCTTCAGAGTCCTCCATCCTTTATACAGCTCCACATATTCTTGACAGGTCTTCTCATCTTGTAATACTTGAACATTTAGCTTCCACATCCCTTTCCCCCTACCTTCACTTTTTTCTAAACTCTTCTTTCTCAGCATCCGGTGATCATTGAAGGACACATCTAAAATCACCTTCTTTCCAACCTGTGAGCAGCAGTGCCTAATTTGATTTTTTCACCTGGACTGTCCATTCCAGCCTCTTGAGTGCCAACTCTGAGGGCCGGACAGTTTGGCTCTCAGTAATTCCTGCTCATAATGCACACCCTCCAACTCACCCGCCACATCTTGATCTTTTAAGAAAGAGGGAGGGTCATTGGTTATGTGTGATTACTTCCACAAGTGACTCAAATTGCTGGTCCTCAGGGCTCCTCCTCCCGTTTACACCCCATCCACACACCAACCAGTTACAGAGTAGCCAGGCCACAGTCCTTCTCTCGGGAGGGACATGGAAAAGTAATGCAGCCAGCAGTCAGCTTAGCTTGCTGTGGTCAGTCATGACTTGCAAAGCTGGCAGGCTAAAGAGCCCACCCGGATCTGACTTAAATCAACTAATAGGGCCATGCAGTCTTGTGCCTGTCCCATGTGGAAGCACTCCTCACCTGCTGTGGCTCGTCAACTGCCCCTCACCCCACTTTATCTCTGGGGTACAAAAACTATGCATTCATATCAGAGCTGAGTAACGGGAGCTAGGGGTCCTTTCCCCTTGCAGCATCTGCTATCATCAAGCTCTTTCACTGCTCCTGGGGCCATCTGGTAAGTCACATCAATTTAATACAAATTATGTTAATGGTTCCTAGCCCATTCCCAGCCTGAGGCTTAATGCTTCAGCGCCAAAGCAGTTCTTTAGTCCTCAGCACTTATGTCCAGTGGGCCAGTCTCGTCTGTTTTTAACCAAGGCCAAAATGTTAACTCAAAATGTAATTCAGTCTCCCTCCCTTTGGCAAAATCACTGGGGTTCTGGTACTCCCAGACACCCCAGGGAAAACTCACAGTCACCGCTCTAGTGCTCCTCTGGATGAGGTGACACTGTCCGCACTGAGCCACTCTTGCTTTCCTGTGGGCTGGAGACTCCTCCAAGCCTCCAGTCTGGTGAGCTGGCTTCCTCCCTACTCACTTCACCTGTGCCGGGGCTTGGCTGGAGCCGGGCTCCACACTCCATCCTCCAGGCTCCTGGGGCTCTCCCTCTCTGCCAGCACAGGGTCCAGTCCTATGACATCTGCCTCACCATGCCAGCCAATCCACAGCTGACACAAACTGATGAATCAGGACAACCATGGCACTCATGGTTCTGCTTCCTGCACCACTGCCAATCTTGCAGGTAGGTGTCCACCCTCGTAGGTCCCTGCTGTACATACACCTGATTGAATACAAAATCAATCCTCAATACCTGCCTCCCACTCAGTTCCATCCTCATAATCACCTTCTCACCAGCCCATGCATCCTTTAAACCTTCTTTTGTTATATTAATCAGTACTTTGGACAAGCTGTCTAGCTCTCCTTAAACGGGGTGATCATTCCTTCTCTTTCAACAGGCACGTATATGTTAAAAATCTTTAACACCTTCTTTTCAAATTTCACCACCATCCATTGCAGTCTCACTTCCACAATCACCTGCACTTGCCACACTTCCATTTCCTCACTCCTGAGCAAAATTGTGACTTGAGCCATTTTGTTTACATCCAAGCCCACTCACCAGGATGAACCCCATCCCCACCTCTTTACAAAATGCTTGTAACCCCTCTCCCATGGGATTCCATACTTTTGTAAACATATTATATCTGCTTTTACCCCCACTCAATATTGGCGTAATCTTATCCAACCTCTTCCTTGATAACACACTTTGGAGATTTATAGAGGCAATACACAAGGTCATGGTTGTCTACATAAATTTCACATCTTTACCACTTTACAAGTCTTTGGTGCTTGATGTTGTCGACTCTAATCCTCCCCCTATTCACATCCCCATAGTCTTTGCCAGTCATTTTATTGCTTTATCATTTAACAAGGGATCCTCCTTCCTCTCTCCCGCAACTTTCCATTTCTCTCACTCCTCCTTCCCCTCTCCATTAGTCCCAAACCACATTCACTTTGATAAGCTTTTCATCAATCCATCTCCCTCCTCTTCTCTCTCTTTGTCCACCTTCTTTGCAAGCTTTGTAAGCATGTGATTTCTTTCTTTTCCCAATTTAGCTCTCTTCTTCTTTCTCCTGCTCTGTCCTCACTCCTCCTTCTCCTTCCTGTATTGTTCTCTCCTCTTTCCCTTCTCTCTCCTCTGTCTCAAAGTCACTTGTTCCACTTCTCTTTCCTTCTTTCCCCTCTGTCACCAGCTGTGCCATTTTGACTACTGAAATTTCACTCCCTTCTTCCCCAGCTCTTCCTTCTTGTGATGTCTCCTCCACTGTCATGTATTCCAACTTAATATCTTCTTCCATACTTTACCTTTCCTGTCTCTGCTGCTTCTCTGTAGATCTAGCTTTATTTGAGAAGAACCATGGGCATAACCACTGTAAGTGTCCTTCTTCTCCCAAATAACACACTTCAGTATTTCTTGGCACTCTGCTGCCTTGTGCCCTTTCCCTTCACATCTATAGCATAATGTGTACCAGCACTATGTGGACAAGTGTCCTTCCTGCCCACATCTGCTACAGCAGTGGCCACCAAATGGTAGAGCTCAATCGACTGGTCAATCAGGGAGGCTCAGTCCCCTCAGACTGAGATCGAAAGTCAGAAGCTCTGCGATCAGGAGTGGTGGGATGCACGTGGGCAGTGGCAGGATGCACATGGCTGGGCTGAGCTGCACCCCCTGCTGCTGGGGCCAGGCCAGGGGAATGGGATAATCCTCCTCCATGCCACTTGGGTGAATGGGGCCCTAGCCAGGCCAGGTTGAGGAAGGGTCAGAGCCAGGCAGCTCATCCAGGTGCACAGGGGGGGCTCCCACTGCTGCACAAACCCTGGCAGAAGCCCAAGGGGCATGTGCCCCCCAGTCTGTGTGTGGGGCGAGGCAGCTGCCCTGGAATCCTGATCAGCAGGGCAGTGAAAGCCTCAGTTTTAAACTCAGTGCCCATTTTTGGCACCAAGTTTAAAACTGCAGCTTTCACATTAGCTTCCCTGGGACCTGGAAGTGGGGCCTCTCCACCAATGGGGCTGGAGTGGGGTGAGGAGAAAGGACTTGGGTCATGCCAGGACAGCCAAACCATGCCTGGGGGTGGCACCACATCTGGGGGAGAGGGGGCCGAGCCAGGCTGGGAGAGCCACGTCCCACCTGGCAGGGGCGGGAGGGGAGGTTGGGGCCAGGTCAGGCCAGGAGCACTGCGCTGCACTGTGCTTTTGAGGGCAGTGGCACTGGGAGGCCCTTGGGGGCTATAGCCCCCCCCAAAATTCATCTTAGCCCCCCCACAGCCACCTCTCCCAGTGCCGCCGCCTGCCTGCAGAGACACAGTACAGCGCTCCTGTCCTGGCCCAGCCTGGCCCTCTGCATCTGTGTGGTTGCATGGGATAGCCAAGCAGCATCTCCCTGCAGGTCAGTGTAACAGGGGCCGGGTGGGCAGCTCATGTGGGGGGGAGAGGGTGGGAGTGGGCTGCCTCCGTGTAATTGACAGTGTGGAAAGGGGGAGGGCCTGTGAGGGAAAGTGTGTGTGTGTGTGTGTGTGTGTGTGTGCGCGCCTGTCCATGTCCATGTGCAGAGAGTGAGAGTACAGTGTATGTACCTGTGTCTATGTGCACTTACGTGTGTGTATACATTTGGCCTCAGCGGGGGCAGAAAGCAGGGAGAAGAGGAGGGCATGTTCCCCCCAACCCAGTGCAGTCCTCCCAGCCTCCCCTGCCAGCACTAGGAGGGGAAGGGGCCCCTCTCCGCCCCCACCCGCCGCCCATAGCCTAGCTCCAATTTTGTGCTTGCCCAGGGTCCCGGTATACCTTAATCAGCCTCTGCCCCCACCACACTGACCTGCTGGGTGGTGGGGCGGACAAAGGGGGGACAGCAGTAGATCCTGGGTTGCTCTTTCCTTCAAAAAGTGATCTTCACCTTAAAAAGGTTGGTGACCACTGTGCTACAGAGTTTAGGCTGTCCAAAAGACATTGTAAACCCTCAGTGTGGCACTACTTAGATTACTGGCAGCAAGTGCATTATCCCACCAAGACTCCTCTCATCTGCCTTCATTATCACTGGAGCTCTCCATGATCCCATCCATATACCATATTTAGCATGTATCTTCTCAAAAAAGATAAATTTTTGTACATAATTTTTTGTTTCTATCTCTTCCATCTCAAGCACATCCGTGTACTTTTGAATAATTATTTCCTTTCTCTTGTCTTTTCTCTCGCAATAAAACTTTTTCTCCTTAAGGTCTCCTCTCTCACCTGCTGCTAAGTCTTCCAAAAATCCTCATAACCTTCTCAGCTCCAATAGGAAATTTCCAAAGACTTCTGGTCAGGAAAAGTGACCAGGCTATTCCTATGTTCTGCTTTAACATTCATCCAAAACTTCAAACAATATTTTTTCTATAAATTCATATTTATTCATCGTCCAACTTCTCTGCTCTCCTTCCCCTGTTACTACTGCTCTTATTCTCAGGCATAGATTACCTACCGCTCCATTTCTTGCTTCCTCTCATCTTCTTTCTCTTGTCAGGTCTGGCTTATTCCTCCCAGTAGTCTTCCTTCAATCACTGTTTCATTCCTCATTTCTCTCTCCTGACCTCCTCTTCTCTTCTTTTCCTGTTCTTCCTGCTTTCTGGACCCTTCCCTTGTTAAACCTTCCTCCAAAACTACAGATCCTACCTCCAAAACCACCAATCCCACCACACCTTTCTTTCCTACCTTCTTTTACCCCTTCTTCCCCACCTTCACCCATCCTCCTGGCATTAATCAAAGCAGTAAAACCAAGCCTTCACCCAGCCACTATACTTGAATACTTGAAGTATTTCAAGCTAAGAGAGAAAAGATGGTGCAGCATTCAGAGTATTCAGTCTTGGAGTTCTGGATCTAATCCCCTGCAGTGCCACAGATTTCCTGCATGACCTCAGCTGGAGCACATGGTATCCAGCTTTGGGCCCCACACTTCAACAAGGATGTGGACAGATTGGAAAGAATTCAGTGAATCGTGGCAGACTGAAAGAACTAGGGTTATTTAGTCTGCAGAAGAGAAGATTGAGGGGGGATTAGAAAGCATGATTATGGCCCGATCCAGAAAGGGAACTTAAGTGACTCCTATTTAAATACCAGTGATTTCAGTGGGATTTAGGCACGAAATAGGAATTAATCACTTAAATACTTTTTTTTATCTGGCAGTATCTTAGTTTCTTAGCCATAAAATAATTATGATAGTGCTTTTCTACCTCATGGAGGTGCTGCAAGGATAAATAAACAACAGCTATGAGAGGCTTCAGCAGTACAGTGTTGAAGGCCATGAATACCTGAGAGAGATTCCATAGCCTTTCATTACCATAGTTGAACACTTTCCTTAAAATATAGATGACCTTCACTGCTCTTACAGTGGCTCACTATCCTTCCAGCCTAGCCCCGAAGGAGTGCAACATTAAAATCCAAAATATTTATTCATGTTACGTTGTGGTAATGGGATATGTAATAACCGACAAGATAAATATAATTCTGTGCTTTACAAATCCAAACTGTGCCCCAAAGCTCAAATATCTAGGGACAGACATGACACTTGACATTCAATTTGAAAAGCAAGGTAGCCTAATGGAAAAACTTCTCCATGTGGATAGGAAAAAAAAAGCAGCAGTGGTGCATTTTATTTGATACGGTGGATTTGCTTGGCTTTATTTTCATATTAATAAGCTCATCTCATAAAAGTAGAATGCAAATAGAAAGATCAGCTATCATCAGAAGAGATGAGTGAACATTTTTTTAAGATCCTTGTTCAGAAAAAAAAAAGCCATTACTTTAGTTCTGTTAAAAATAAATGTACATTAAACAGTATGAAATTGCCTAAAAACATTACAAAGTCCTGAAGGGACATGGTGATGCTTAAATGTCAATACCAGATGAATAAAAAGGTCTGATTTTTCATGAAGCATAATCTCATTCTCAGATGAAGATACCATCATTTTCAATTTGTGGCATTAGATATTGATGTGGAGCTCTGACAAGCAAAAGGCAGGGGCTTTGAGGCAGTTCTGTGGGTCCTTTGACATCTGTGCTGTTAGCCCTTGCTGGCAGAAGAAGCATTGTTCATTATGGTTTGGGAAGTTGGGAGTGGATGAGCATCTTCTTGTACTAATAGTATTTTTATAGAATATTACTCATTCTAATCTAACCTCATGCCCTCATATGGTCCCCATTTAGGAGATGCTTGAGGACACCAGTAGTGATATACCTGTTCTCATAACGGTCCTCAGAAGTACAGTCTTCTGCTGAGAACCACAAAGGAGTTAAGAAACTTGTCTAAGGTCACACAAGGAATCTATGGTGGGAAAGAGAACAGATTCTTGAGCTCCCAGATCCCAAACAAGTATTATAACCATTGGAGTATTATAAGCTCTAGATAAGAAACCTCTGGGAAGACACATCACTCCATGTACGTCACACAAAGAATAGATGAGGAGGGCCCTCTCATCCTTCAGGCTAATGGCTGAATGATTAGGGCACTTTGCCAGGACGCAAAAGATGAAGGTTCAAATTGGGTGAGGAGCACTTAGAACCTGGAAGCAAGTTCTGAAAGTGGCCTGAAATGCTACTTACTGTAAGGACCGGATCAGAGGCAGCCTTGCCTCGTGGGTAGGCCACCAGGGGAGGACTAGAGACAGGAGCTGGGAGACCCAGGGCCACACAGGTGGGCTACCAAATCCAAGGGGAAATTCGAGAGGTGGAGTCCAAGTCAAAATCTGAACCAGGGACCAAGTTACCAATGCCAAGGGGAACCTCCAAATCCAGAGTCCAGAAGCAGAGCCAAGCAGGGTCAGAAGTCAGAAAACCAAAGAGCAGAGGTCCCTCGAGGCTTCCCACAGCAGTGCTCAGGCACAACTGGTGGCAGGCCTGCAGTCCACTGCCACAAGTGGACTTAAATGAGGAAACTGCTCTCCACAGCAGCCATTCAGGAGGCCCTAACAGTGGCCAGCTGGTTCATCAGCCAGGGTGGGCCTGCCAGTTACAGCCTCCAGTAGATTTGGCCAGCTAGGCAACTAGTCCTGGCTGGGCTGCTTGTTGGGGCCTCTGACACTTGCATGACTAAAGTTAAATGGTTAAGTGCTATTTATCCATCTAAAAGGTGAATCTAGATTTGGACTTCGATATGTCTGTGTGCTGTACATTCCAGATGGCCTGTGTCCCAGGTGAACAAAGGAGACAAGATGGGACTCTAATTATGTGGCAATGTGTTTCTCTGACTCTTCAACTCGTAATTGTTTTCAATTCACTGTTTCCTGTATTTCAGCAATATGTGGAAGCCCCCACTGAGCTTGTCTGTCATTCCTACTAGATAGTAAATAGTCTCATGTAGGGAGAGAATGACGGGGAGACAGACTGGACAGGCAAAGTAAAGAGAAGAAACTGTGGTAGAGAAAGAGATGACCAAGATCACCCGCAGCATGTCAGTGACCAAGCTGGTAACAGAGCCCAGGCCTTCCATCTCCTAGATCTGTGCCCTGTTCAAAAAGACTATATCCCATTTAAGAGATGGCTGATAATTTTATACATGGCAAGACAGTGGTATAGACAGATCCACTATGTGGTTCCCCAGCTCAAACCCTGTTTATGAGGATTGAAAGTAGTGCTGTTTACCTCTACAGACCATGGATGGAAATGGCAAGCATGGACCAAAAGCAGGGTTAAAATTCTATTGAAATGGGATATTCTTTGCTTTATATTCACATTGTTTTTTCATGCTTTATTGATTGGCTTCATTATTTATCTTTTAGTTTTTCCCTAATGAAGGAGGAACATAAACCTAGGCATCTACAGAAGCCACTTGAGAGGAAAAAAATATCATATTTGAAAGAACAAAGTATCAATTATTTAATCTGTGGACAGATCTAAACACTTTTATTACTGTTTTTCAAGAGCAAAAGAGTCTTCATGGTTCCCTGATTGTGAGATGTCTCTGTATTTTGAGAGATGAGAAAGCCCCTCATCTCACAGGTATGTATTGTGTGTTCGCTAAAGAAATAAAACAGTAGGCTGAGTTTAAAAAAAGAAAGAAAAGATTGGATGTATTGTATTCTGCCTCTTTATCTGGACACACTAAACCAAAAAATATAATGATATGATTTTTACTCCAGTTGTGCTGTCCTTATGCACATTAATAAGCTCTAACAAAAATAGCCACTGATTAAAAGATGTAGTTGTCTCCAGTAAGAGGGAAGTGGAATTAATGACCCAAGATATCCCTGGTAGTCTGTGTTCCTATGATTCAATGGAACTGCACGCCTCAGTGAATGCTCACCAATTATATCAGCTGTCCCATGATGTACTGACTCATGGCTGTCCCTTACCATGACCTGTGTCCAGCAATATAGTCACTACTACTCTACGGGAAGAACTAACACACCTACTACAGAACGAGTGTTTGTGTTCACATCACCCTCTAGCCGCCAGCCCCGAAGAGGCTGCAAACACTCAGACAATGGATGACACATACAGCTCTGTAATTGGGAATCCTTACATTTTTTTATATACCCAGGCCCCTATATGCTGAGGCGGGAGTGAGGAGGAAAGGCTCTTTGCTCATCATTAGTCCCCATCTGGAAAAAGGTTCAGACGTGCAATACCCAGAGTTAGAAAAACCTAAATCAATAGCAGCTACTCTGGCTCTGGTTTTAAGAGCAGGGAATGCAGAGAGCGTGGAAAGGAGCGATTATGGGGAAAGAAAGAGGGAGCGCTCCACTATGGAGTCCCAAAGCCGAACCAGCTGAAACTTCATTGAGTGTATCAGCACTGCGGTTCTCTTTTCAGAGGTGCAAACCGAGGTGTCCTCAGACATTTTTCAGAGGCTTCTAATTATTCCGCATCTACTGTGAGCTTCTCCCTAATTACTGTTTTTGTATCTCTCCAGGGCTTCAGCAAGGATGACAGTGTTGTTTGCAAACCTGAAGTGACTGAAGACACTCCTAATTAACCCCTGGATGCACTTCTCTTCCCCTGAAAGGCTTTCCGAGTTCATTACTAAACCTAGCTTGGAAAATCTTCCAGTACAGAGGTTTCATTTCTTCAAGACCAGGGTTCACATGGTGCCCTCTGGATGGAAACGTGGGATGTGTGGGCTTGCCTGAGAAGCTGAACTTCTCACAAGTTCAGTCTTTGTTCCAGTAACTCCAGCGTCCCAGGAACTCCTAAGGGCTCATTAAAAGCTTCCCTTTCTATAACAAGTTTTTCTGCGACTTGATATTCCCAGTCCTGTCTGATTTGGACTAAGTTTTTCTGGCCAAAAACAGTTGACCTTTAAAGGGGAAAAGTACCTCTGGACTAGCTGCTCCTATAAACTGCCTGACCTTCTGCATTTCATTCCCTCTTTCCTACATCTTCATTTTCTAGCCTTATCTACTTTCTTCCTTCTCCTAGGTGTGCAACTGGTTAGACTGGCAGGAGCTGAGGAATAGTTCCTTCTACCAATCCAGTCTAGAAATCCCCCTTCATTTCATTTTTAACTTTCCCTTTGGGCAAAAGCCTTCATTTAATATTGTTTTGACATGGGATGTGATGGCTACCATATTAAAACTAATGTACCACATTACTACCATATTAGAAGTACCGAGCTGTTTCTTGGCAGAGTTTTTCAACTGTGTTCACTGTATTCCCTCCACTTTTCTGGTTGTGTTGTATTCTCATGCACAAAGATTTGTACCGTAGCACTTTGGGAACCCCATCTTCCCAAATTCAGGGCACTCCTTTTGCTTTCTAAATCAGATCTAGTCCAAACCTGTGGTGTCTTCACCTTTGCTACACACTTTTCTTTTCATGTCGTATGTGGTTGGTGTTCTGCATCCTTCTTACTTTGTGACATGTATTTTCAATTGCTCCTTTACTTCTGTATTATCATATACAGATTGACTGGTGTCCGCAGGCATTAGCAGGCATTCTTTGGATACCTCATTTATTCTGGCTACTCTCATGGATTTTTCTAATGTCAAATACATCAGATGCCATGGATCATCTTGGTTCAGACTGCTTGCAACTATAGAGAGGTTCACACAGAAATGCAGGTTAACTAAACAGACCTATTAACAAGGCACTTTGCCCTCAGCAGCTTAGTTCAGTGTGGAGACAAACAGCACAGGGACTCGACTCAGGGGCTGGATCCAAACATGCAGGTACATGCATTTCTCTGGGGACAAACAGCAGCAGCATAATATTTGCTATTCGTACTTGTTCCCAGGGAACAGCCATGCACATGTGCTCTGGAGCACAACACGTTGCCCTGGGTGATGTAGGGGACACTGGGGCCAACACCTGGGCTGGCCCCAGGAGCCTTACCTGGGGTCCTGGGTGCCTCCCAAGGCTCCATCAGCAGTGATCCAGCATCAGCGAACAATCAGACCATGGCTCCAGCTGGCCTGGCTCCAGGTTCAGGCAGTACAAGTAGCAGACACATGCGCCACCCTACTTTTTTTGCTGTGGGTTGTTTTGACATCAGGATCTCCCAGTGTCAACTCTCCCCCTGAGCTGCTAATTAGCAGTTCAGGGAACACCTGCACGTGCAATGTATGCAGTGCATGGTGCCACGGATGGATCTGTGGCACCACATACTACACGTGCGCTCGTCTGGATGCACTCAGGGGATTTTTCCAGTCCTGTGTTCTTAAGAAGCTATAGCTTGCGCTCACTGTCTGTGCTGTCCTTAAAGGGCAGAGCACTGGTTACTTCCTTCTGCGTGAATGCAACAGAAGTCGCTACATGCTCTACCCAAATTAAGCTGTCACTCGACACTCCCCCTGGGAGGCAAGTCATAGGGGAAAAGGGGTCCAGGAGAGATGGCTGTATTTTAAGGAGGCCCTTTTAAGGGAACAGGAACAAGTTCTCCTGATGCAATGGAAGAATGGGAAGTGCAACAGGAAGCCAGGCTGGCTAGACAACAATCTCTTCAAGGAGCTGCAGACATTCTGCAGGGAAGGGTTAGGATCCAGAATGACTTGGATAAGCTGGACAAATGGTCTGTAACCAATCAGATGAGATTCAACAAGGACAAAAGGGGGTCGGACTTGATGATCTCAGGGGTCGGACTCGATGATCTATTGAGGTCCCTTCCAACCCTAGCATCTATGAATCTATGAAATGCAGAATCCTCCACTTGGGACAGAATAATTATATGCAAAATGCAGGCAGAGGAATGATTGGTTAGGCTGCAGTACTGCAGGAAAAGACCTGGAGATTAGGACTGTGCAAAACAACTAGTATTCACTTCGAATTTGGATTTGGCTGATTCAGGGGACAGTGATTCGATTCAGTAATTCGAATCACTGTCCCAAATCGATTTGGCCAAATCTGATTTGGAGGGTCAGCTGCTGCCGAATCTCCGAATCGTGCAGGCCCATCCCCGGCCCGCTGTTCCAGCCCTGGCAATGGCTGCCCCGCCCACCCCAGCTTCCAGCACTTTGAAAAAAAAAGCCCCAACTCACCAGATGCTGAGAGGTGGGGGAGCAATCCGCGCTGACCCCCACTGCCCCACACTGACCCCCCCCACTGTCCCAGCCCCCCCCACCATGGGTGCCCCACCTGCCCCAGCTCTGGCCCTTTAAGGGGGGATTACCCCCCATCCTGGCAGCACCCAGTGAGTCAGGGCTTTTTTTTAAAGGGCCGGGAGCTGGGGCAGGCGGGGCAGCCATGGGTGGGCTGGGGCAGTTGGCGGGAGGCGGGGGCACTCAGAGGGGTTGGGGAGCAGGCAGGGGATGGGGAGCAGGCAGGGGTCACCCCATGGTCACCTCTCTCCTCCTCCACCCCCCCACCCCTACTTACCAGCTTCAAGTCTGGCTCCTGCTCCCTGCTGCAGTGGGTGGGGACTGCCCAAATCATCAAAGCTCTCTGAATCTTTTCCAAAGATTTGGAGAGCTTCGAATCAATTCAGACCTTTTTATTGGTCCCCTGATTCAATTCGGATTTGGAGATTTGGCCACCGAATAAGGCCGAATCTCCATTGAATCGAGTCACCACCCAAAGCTTCTCACAAACCTACTGGGGATTATGATAAGCCATAAGATGAATATGTATCAACAGGAGCTCATATGCCTGTCAGAACCCAGTAGTTGAGTGCCTATGTCACAGTGGAAGGTTTCATTGATTTGATGCATATGACGCAGTGGAATTTCTTGCCACAGTAGAATTTTCCGCTACGGTAGAAAACCCCGGTGCAGTAAAAAGTTCCCGCCAACTTTATGCAAATACACACACCACCATTGACTAGTTCTAAATTATTCATATTTGGTGACTCGCGATTGGCTTGTTAGTCATATAAAAGTTAAAGCAGTTTCTGCCCAAGTCGGAGAACTCCGCGCACATCTCGGAGTGAACTTGGCAGACTGATCACCCACCAACGACTCCCCGTCGTTGACCATCCCGACGTACCCCCGTGCCCTGCAGGCCCGATAAGTCGTTCATGTCAGTTCATCTGACTCAGAGAGCTCACGTTTGCAACTGTAACCTAAGTCAGTTCTGCTTCCCGCGCTGTGTACACCGACGGCGTAAGTAAATAATCTCTTTGTTCAACCAATACGCTTCAGTGCCTAATTCCGCTCCATCAGTCAAAAGTACCCGCCTGCCATTTTGGGGCTACTGGCCACAGCCTGGCCTACCACTCGACCGCCACAATGCCCCAACAGGAATATGAGCCAACAGGAGCTCAATGGGGAGCCTACAGGAGTGTTGCAAAAGCAAGACAACAGCATTTGGGTTATATCACCAGGAACATCACTTGCAAATCAAGGGAAGTGATTCTTCTGCACCATTCAGCACTGGAGAGGCCTCATCTGGAGGACTGTGTCCAGTTTTGGACCCCACACTTCAGAAAGGATGTGGACAGATTGGAAAGAGTTCAGTTCTGAGTGGTGAAAATTAAGGAGAATCAGCGATTCGACCATAGACACATTTTTATATGTTTTTGCACCCCCTGGTGCAAATTCTGTCAAGTACACTGCTGAGGGTGGGAGGCAGAAAGGCCCTCATGGAAGGGGCAGGGCTTAACTGGGTGCCAGAAAGGTTAGCCACCACTGTCATAAGGTTTCCTACACAAAAGGCAGATGGTAGGTAGCCAGGATTGGGCCACTTAGTTTACTTTTCAGTGTTCCCCTTTTGTCGCCATGGACAAAACCCAGGTATGAAACTTACCTCCCATTAATACACGAGTGTTTATTGGAAAGAATAAAAAGTGAACATCAGTTGAAATGTTATTTTTAGGTTGTTTCTCAGGTGTCTCATATTTTACTCCCCTTAGATTAGATTGTCACAACTGAAGGACAAGAAGGACAGCAGGGTACGATTGATTAAACTGTCACCTGCCAATAACAAATTAACCTACCCTGGCAGGACAGTTCAAGCAAATTTGCAGTGTTGCTGCCACTGGCAATGTCTCTCTATGCACAGTCTCAACTGACACCCCTGAGGAAGGCAAGGAATAAAGTCACCAGAACATAAAAGAGGTGCCTGTCTTATGCACAACCAAATGGAAGAAACTGCTGATCAAACACGGGATCTACACTGCACTGATAGAGGAGCTGATCCCAAAGTTCCCCAAGATTTAATTCTCTCTGGCTCCTTTTGCCAATCTTCACTTCTATGAAAAATGGATATAAAACACTAATCAGGAGAGCAAAGGAGACAAGATCAGACCCATGACTTCACCTTCACCTCTCTTTCCTATTAGTTCTCTTGAACAGAGGAAGGGGCCAGTGTGCCAATGAGGCAGAACTTATTTTGTTATGTCAAAAATACATCAAGGGTGAAGAAAGTGCAAAAGCCTTGCAGTTCATGCTTGTATATGAATAAGCATCTAGAAGCTCAAATGCTTATCTGAACTGACCTCCTGGGATTGTAGACTCAAGCTAAAATAATCTTGCATGATGTCTGGCACTTCTGATTCTGGTCACATCCAGAAATACGGCAAACACATGCATTTCTCAGAGCATTTCCAGTTCTAGCCAGAAGGAAAAATACCACAGACCTCACAAAACGCATGTCAAACATATCACATCATTTCTTGGCATGTCCTTCATCTGTTCCTTTTTTCTGTTTACATGGAAAGATCGGCAGGACAAAGGCCTTGGATCTCATTATCCTCTCACTTAAATAAGTTCTCATAGGTATAACTCCTCAAGCTAAAATGGATTTACTTTTGATTGACACCACTGTATTCCTAAGAAGAATCGTGCCTCTTAGCTTCAGCTGTGTTACTTGCTGTCCATACCAAAAGAAACAAAAAGAGGATCAAGCCCAAAATTGACCCACATATGTCTCCAAAATGACTAGAACAAGCTTGATCCATAAAAAAGAATAAATAATAAAAAGTAAATTGTTCTGGAATCTTGAAAAGTATCAGTGTAGTTGGGTTTAAGAAACAGGAGAGGATAATAGGGTATTGGCTTCTTCCCCTGCAATAATTCACTATAATATGCAATGATTTTTTTTAAAAGCAACATTTTCAAACATGAGGGCCAAGAGTAGACTCCTAAACAGTGGCAGTCCTGGAGGGTTAGAGCCTTGGAAAAAATCAGGCCTTTTATTTAAAGATCAAAGTCAAAACAACTTTATAGGCATCTAAACAGCATTTAGGCAAAATTTGGGTGATCTACTTTGATCCCATTCCAGCAGCTGCAAAAGATCTTAGGTGCCTAGATTCATAAGATCCATGTGTTTTTGCCTGAAAAGATCCCTAGGCATCTCAGCTTAGGCTATTATGAATTATTTCTGGGTGCTAGAGGGCCACTAAGCTTGCACCTCTTGCCTAAGATCCATTGTAATTGATGCTGTCCCACATTTTGCCCAAATATCTAGTGGTTCAAACACTCATCCAAAAGCAGGAGACCTGGTTCCCTGTCCTCCTCAGGGCAAAAAGACTTAAATCCACATCTCCCACTACCCATAAAAGAGTTCTAGCTACCATGCTCTCAGCTAGTCTAGGTGGGGGATCTTTCCATCCTTCATATATAAGCCATGTTAAGGGGTAGCCAGATTAGAAGCCAAAAAAAGAGCAATCAATTAAAGCACTGGCAGCTGGGACCAAAACACTAAAAAGCCTGTTTGTGACAGTTTCTTCAAGACCCACTGTGTTTGACACAGGCAAGAAACACGCATACACGCAGGCTGGGAAACTGAAGACCTGTACCACACTGTTCCATAACAGAGATAAGGAGCTCTGTCATGTTGGCCAAGTCACAGTGCCTACCTGCAAGGCCCTTGGGATTTCCAGTTTTGGGGAACAGACCAAATTAGGGGAATACTGGTAAAATTAGGATGTATGCATGTGATGGGCTTGTGAAACAAAGGAATATACTAACAGAACAGAACATGGACAGTATGACGACCGAAGGGAGACCAATCAGCAATGCCCAAAGATGAAGAGTCATCAGAGGAGAGAAAGAATACAAAAGGAAGGATTTTAGAGCGGCAAAATAAGAGGGGAACCCAAGGCCACTATGGCAGAAGGCATGCCACCAGCCCATCTCACTCACCCCACTGTGGGGGGGTGGGCCTTGGCCTCCAACCTCCAGGCTGCTGACATCTGACATTCAAGAGAGAACCTCAGAGTGAAGTTCGCATACTGGACAGACATGCCTCGACTTTGTGAACCCTGGGACTGGTAGATATAGAATTGTTTGCATTGTTCTTATCTGCCATCACTGTGAATCAAAAAAATTCACCTATTATAGAATGGAGAAGTTGTGTTTGGTCTGAGGGTTTGGGTCTGCCCGAAATAAGGTATCTGGGTCATAAATCTAGTGCCAACCCTGTGATATATTCTTTGTTATCCTATCTAGTACTATTTAAATGATGTCACTTTGTGTGCTTCCTCATGTTTGGGGTCCCTGCTCAGAATAATAATGTGGTGCTTGCTCTCTCCTGCAATCTAACCTTCTCACCACTGTAGAGTACCTCACCTCCCCTCTGGGTCCCAAACATCCTGAGGTGATGGGAGCACTTATTATACAACCCTGAGTGAGATACCTAAGCTCTGTGGAGGTCAGACATAACCCTATACCTAGAATTCCCTATTCACTATCTCAACACCTAGCTGTCTGGACTCCGGATTGCCCTGAAGGTGCTTATGACTTCTGCTTCACTGTGAAGGGAGCCTACAGGAATACATGGCTAACTCCTCTTCTGCTTTTCCACTTCTCCCCTATGTGAAATTAAGAGGCTAACTTTAATGAGTTACAGAACTAACTCAAGATGTTCAGATTGTTAATCCAAAATCACTAAATCATAGAGAAGTAGGTCTGGTCTCCACAGGTCATCTAGTTCAGCCCTCTGCCTGAGACAGGATGATTCCTATCCAAGCCAATCTATACAAATCCATTGTCTAACCTCTTAGCAAAACTACACAGTCACCCCTGACACAACACAAGACTTAACACCCTAACCTGCCACAGGTAAAACAGGGGGATCATGATAGCCAACTTCTTGCTGCTACAAAGATTGATAACATACACTCAAGAGAACCCAGAAAGAGGGCCACATCCCAGGCTACATAGGAAGGCAAAAAAACCCCACAGGTCATACCAATCTGACCATGGAGTAAAATTCCTTCCTGATTCCAAATATGGTGATCAATGGGCACATCTACATGTGCACTTTACTGCTCAGTAGACTAATCTGGGCACCATCTACGTGTGCACAGCAATTAGGGCAAAGTAGACTAATTTACTGTGCCATCAGATAGTCCCATCAGACACAAGTACCAAGCAGCAACACAGTAAATTACTGCACTTAAACTCACATGTAGGTGGTGATGGAGTTGGCTGGGGCATGTGGGTGCTTCAGTGTTGGGCTAGTCGGTAGGCCGACCCACACTGAAGTACCCTCATGCCCAACCCAGCCCCTCTTTAGCACAAGGAGCCCCAGAGCTGCTCCAAAGGGGCATGCTCCAGAATGGCTAACTGAGGCACAAGCAGCCCCTTCACTAAAGTACCCCCAAGCCTCAACCACCCCCACCCCCTCCTCCCACAGCACACAGAGCCTGGTTGGAGCAGCCCTGGTCTGGAAGGGGATCTAGGGGGGCAGCTGCTTAAATAAACTCAGGAGCTAATTGCTTCATTCAAACATGCTCCCAGGAGCAAAAAACTCCAGAGCAATTAGCTCCGGAGTTTAGTCTTGCTAAATCCATTAATTGCAGCTGGAAACATGCCCAGTCTGACCGTGGAACCACTGGCATTAAGTCCCAGGAGGAACATCAGCACACCCCAATCACAATCTCCAGCCTTGGCTGCAGCTAACACCTAATGCCTCTGAGGAAGCTTTAAAAAAACCCTGACACAGTGCAGGAGGACTTCCCTCCCAACCCCATGAGACAGCCAGTAAAGCCCAGAAGCATGGAAAATATCCATAGTAGAACATAGGCATAGCTCCTCCTAGATCATCCTCAACCAGTAGCTCTCAAACCTCTTCTTGAACACCTCCAGTGATGGAGAGTCCACATCTTCCCTAGGCTGTCTAGTCTACTACCTCACTGTTCTAAATTTGAAGTAGATGCACACAGAATTTACTCATTGGAGTATACTCTTTATCCACAGAAACAGCTAATTCAGGATGCAGGGAATTACCTAACTGCTTTCTACATCTGGGGAGAGGTGGGATTTGAAACGGACATGCTTCCTCCACATTTCCTATTGGCTGACTTAGGCACCATAGCACATTAGCTATGGTGAACCCCTATCCCTGTCTCCCCCTTCAAGGCCTGGAGACTTGAATGCCTATCTCAGGTTTTAAATTTCTCTTCTAGAGTATAGCCCTAAATTTAAGCTCAGGTGATGCTCTATGTGCGCTCAACTAAATTGCTTTTTTTTTTTTTTTAAATCTAGGTCTAATTGCTTAACTTTAGGCATCTACGTTTAAAAATGTAGGCCTATGTTTATGACATATATAATTTGATATTTCATGAGACTATCTAAATGTACCGTAAAACCAATTAAATATCTTTCTGTGCATTTCTAAGCACCCGTCTGGGTATCAACACACCTATGATCTCTCTCCATAATTTACTAAGGGCTGATACAAAGCTCTTTGAACTCAATGGAATGAATTCCATTGACTTCAATGGACTTTGAATCAGATGCACACTCACTGGAGTATATTCTTTAGTTAATGTTCTCCACAGAATATTTTATTACTGGGAATATTGATCTTTTAGTTGGAGTTATTTTTAATTTGTTTTGAAACTTTGGAGAACAGAAAATACAATATGGTAATTTGCCTGAGAAAGCAGCTAGAATATAGCAGACAAGCAAACACCCCAGGATTCTGATTCCTGGAGTTTCTGTTTCTGAAAGTTATTGAAGATCCAAACTTTTGAATGAGTTTGTGCCTTAAGATCTAAGTGCCTGAATCACAACTCATCCCAGTTATAAATTCAACCTGTCGTCATCTTTTTTATCATCACAGAGTCATTCAACCTTTGTCATCTACCAGGCACATACAAGTAACCGCAATAGGGGAAACAGCTTGTCTGGGCATCAGTAGAGAAGAACCTGTTATCCCTATACAATGCAAAAGACAGAGCATGCCTGCCTTGAGTAAAACAATACAACACAATTCAATTAGGCATAAAATACACCGCTAATGGCCACTTGATTTTTCATGGTTTAAAATGGACAGGCGCACTGAGATTTACAGTCCCCCAACCATCCATTTTCCATTTGGTATAAGGGAAACTGCACTTTCTTCTGAGTTGGAAAACTAACTCAGAAATTGTGCTACTATATGCATCAAATAAATACCTGCTGATACTAAGCTGCAATTGTTTTCCATATTTTGGATGTGCACTGTGGGGAGCAGGAGGCCAGAAGTTGGGGGAAGAGGACCAGTCATTGATACAGAAGAAAAACAGCTGACTCGTTGTTTCAGGTAAGTCTCTAGCAATCAATTAATTGCTTGATCAATGCAGCATGATCTAGGCAGCTTAATTGAAGAGAATTAGCACTTAAAGAAGCTCATTTCTCCAGAGGGGGACCACTGCCAGTAAAGTTAACAGCCTTTAGAAATGCAGCTGCCTCATTTGATTCAGGAAGAAAAACAGTGTGAAATCAGATATAAGTACATCACAGATAATTGACATCCAGAGTGATACCCTTCAACAGGAAGTCTTCAGACTGCAATTTCACTGACACCCACAGGCTCTGGTGGTGAATCTGCCAACATATATATGTTCACATTTGGAGCCTAGCAGTGGGAAGGTATGAATTTTTTATTGTACTATTGCAATGTTGAAGCTGATTCTTCCTGAAAGGAGTAATGCCCTTTTAAAGACTAAAGAAAAATATCCCTGCAGGATTTTTTTAATTATGCTCTTGCGGTAACTACTTGTTAGCCACAGTAGAAAATGAGTTATATTAAATATTGTTTATATTTGAACAGAAGGGTACACTGAACTGAGATTTCCTCACTTCATTGCCTTGAATTGCCTTGCATTGCAATCTCATCGCCTTCACATGGGTACCTACCTAGTGCTGTTTAATGATTGTGAAGGTGGACAAAGGCTACAATGGAACAAGATCTCCAATTGTCTTGGCCTTCTTGTCTCTGAATTAAGAACAATGAAGACTTACAATGACAACAAGAGACAGAAAAGTGGGAGCGGCAGAAACCGCGTGTCAGGGACTAGATCAAGACTCCAGAGCCGTGCACCCTGGAAGAAAAACACATTCCAAAGTTGCAACAGAGTCTCTCGATCCAAATCTGTCCCATCAGCCATCCTCAAACCCACAGATAAGACAATCATTCTCAACTGCTGAAAAACAAAACCTACTGCTATGTGCTCAGGAAGGGAATAAAATAACTGCCCTGAAATCCTAACACCAGCCACAAAATACATGCTTACTAGGCCTGTGCAAATAGGTAACTACTTGATTCAGACTTGGATTTGGCTGATTCAGATTCAGCCAATTCGATTCGGAGATTCAAATTGCTTTTATGATTCGATTCAGCTGAATCGATTTGGAAAAGATTCGGCGATTTGGCCACAAGGTATAATGGGGAGTCAATTAAATATCTATACCTTTGCTATTTTTTGGCTGATTTGGATGAACCTTACACAGATGGTAGCCTTTGCTGAGAGCAAGGCACTGGCCAAGTTTCAAGCAGATATGTGCAGGGGTTTCTGGGAAACTGCACCTCAATCTTGAAAACAAAACTCATGTCACATGTGAGTGTTAAGCCACAGTGGACTGAAAACTGCAAAGATGGTAGCTCTTGCTGAGGCCAAAAAGTCTGCTACATTTTAAGGAGATAAGTGCAGGGGTTTCTGGGGAAACTGTACCTCAAACTGCTGACAAGAAAAACTCATGACATAGGTGACACTGCGTGTGTGTTAAGGCACAGGAGGGTAAAAACTGCAGGCCTGCTAGGGCCTGCTGCAGCCACAAAGTCTGCCAGCTGTCAAGCTAGGATGGCTTATCTTGTGTTTTTATGTTTTATATGTTGATTATGAGAAAAAAAGCAAAATAGTTAGAAAAATACCTCTTAGGAAGCTTTTGGGTTGAAAAACCCTGTGTCAGGCTGATGAAGTACGTGCATTTGGTGTGTCTCCTGGTCCTGGATGGAAGGAATAGTAAAGAAGTCACAGGCTGGCCTGGCATGCAATGCAGGCAAGAAAGCCAGCCAGTCAGTGAAAATGAAAATGAAGGCATCACGGGGTAAGGGACAGGCAGTAGGGGGATGTAGCAGCGTAGGTAAAAGTGCAGAGATGCTTGGGGAGTCGGGATGTCTGGCAGGTCGCAGGGTTTGGTATCATCACCCCAGCTTGGTGTCATCTGCAAACTCGCTGAGGATACACGCCATACCATCTTCCATGTCGTTGATGAAGACATTGAACAAAAACCAGGACCAACCCCTGGGATACTCCACTTGATACCAGCTGCCAACTAGACATCGAGCCATTGATTACTACCCTCTGAGCCCAGTGATCCACCCAGTTATCTATCCACCTTACAATTCATTCTTCCAGCTCGTACTTCCTTAGCTTGCCTGAGATAATGTTGTAGGAGACCATATCAAAAGTCTTGCTAAAATCAACGTACACCACATCCACTTCTCTCCCTGCATCCACAGAGCCAATCTTATCATCATAGAAGGCAATCAGGTTGGCTGGGCATGACTTGCCCTTGGTGAATCCCTGCTGACTGTTCCTAATCACCTTCTTCTCCTCCAAGTGCTTAGAAATGGAATCCCTTTGGATCTGTTTCACAATGTTTCCAGGGACTGAGGTAAGGCTGACCAGCCTTTTGATCCCTAGATCCTCCTCTTTCTTAAATATGGGCACTATGTTTGCCCTTTTCCGATCATCTGGGATCTCTCCTGATCACCATGAATTTTCAAAGATGATGGCCAGCAGCTCTGCAATCACATCAGTCAACTCCCTCAGCTACCTTGGGTGCATCCCATCCGGCCTTACCAACTATACAGGTTTGAACGTTCTTAGACTTTGCTGAAAATTAGTTACATGTTAATGGGTAAGTGCTCTAACCACTAAGCTACTGTGTAGAAGATAGGAGCCAGCTTCTCCCCTGGTAGCTACATATGGAAAGAAAACAACTCTAACTCTTTTTGTGAAAAGCCCAATCCTGTTGCTGTTAGGCGTTTTCTGAGCATGCCTAAAATAATGCTTTCCTGTTTCACAGGTGTGTTGTGAAGCTTCACTAGTTACTTGCAGATACTTCAGATACAAGATGTCACATAAAACTATCTGAAGTATCTGCAAGTAACTAGTGAAGCTTCACAACACACCTGTGAAACAGGAAAGCATTATTTTAGGCATGCTCAGAAAACGCTTAACAGCAACAATATTATTTCCAATAACTTCAAGAAACAGATACCACCAGCAGTCTAGTCCCCAAAGGTCTGAGAACCTGGATGTGATTCTAGATGCTGTTAGTTACCTATGGTAGTAACAACTCCACAACCACAAAATTCCTTTATTCTCATCATAACTTCAACATCACTTCCCTAATCTGGCTATACCCCAGAGACCAAATAAGCAGCTATGACAGAATATAGGTTTGGGGAGGTCCCTTTCAGGTTCATTATTCCTTTTGTTCATGTCACCTATGCCACCTCCGATCACTTGGACAGAGATGAAAGGCAAAGGTGACTTGGCAGGATATAGTATATAGAAGACAACATCAATGCACTGAGATACATTAATCTGGAAAAGTTCACGAAAAATCTCCAACAGCTAAAACATTATTGTCCACTTGGCCATTATTCCCAGCCCTGCTCTAAATAATCTGTGTGCTTTCTTCCAGTTTCAATCCACCTCAACACAGATCTAGTTGCTCTCATCTTTCTAAAAGATCACAAAAGCCTTTGCATTTCCAAACAATTTCATTTTCAATTCAAAGTATATGGCATAGCCCAATGTCCTGGTGGAGGGAGAGACATAGCTGGCATGTAAACCTAGTGTATCCATTTGAGGCAGTCAATATTGTTTAGAAGCATCTTGTCTAAATTGATCACTGTTCAGTACCGGTATGGCAGTCACACAGTTCCTCCCCTTGCGAAGAGTGTGAGCCTTCATGATGCTGATTACCTTTCCAACTGACGCCAATCAAAGCTGTGATTACCCAGCACTGCTGAAAGTTAGGCCATGCCTGAAGAGGAAGTGCATGTTTTTAATCACATACTTTTTATACTTATTTTACGAAGCTGTATCATGCAAGGAGAGAAAGTAGATCTAACTTGAAAGAATGAGAGGCATTGAAACCTAAACACCCTCTAGCTTCCTTTCTGTTGATTAATTTGCAAACAGTAGCCTTAATGCCATGAAGTTTAGACATATACTTGCCAATCAAACGCGAGGGAGATTGACCCTTGTGAACAAATATCTGTTTGGCCTCCAGTTTCCACTGCAAGTCAAAACATGTACACCACTTCATTTGAAAATCTGCCTTGTTAGAGGTCATTGCACATTTAAACCTGAGATACAGCCTAAAGAAAGGCAAAAACATCTGTTTTTTGGTAAAAGTCATCTCCGGGTGGGGAAAGCAGTCACCAGTCAAAATGGTATCAAGCCGTTCTGAATCCTCACATTGTAGTCAGGAAATATTGAGTCATCCTAGACAAGGCTGTGCAGAGTAACTGTAGGATATGGAGAAGAGGCTCAGATTGTGGCTGGCTGAGCATGTAAATTATTAATGTCAGATGATGAGTAATAATGGTCTCTTCCCTTTTTCTTCTATTCTTTTTCTTTTACCGGTCCCTCATTCCTGCCCTTCCTCCCCTCCTTCCCCAACACACCTAACCCCTCCTATCATCAAGCAGCAAACAAAAGGCTCAACAAAGTGATAATTAAGGAATGTCAGCTATCCCTGAGTTCGTTTCCTTCTATGTGACACCACCATTCAGTGATGCTTTGTCTATACTCGTTGAATCAGGAAATTGTCTGTCTGTGTGTATACAGTGTTCCCATCCTGACTAGTGGCTTTGGGTACCACAGTAGTATAGTCATTCTCATTTATTCATTTTCTCCCCAATCCATCTCTTATGCACAATAGAACAACTTCAGTAACTCTGCACCACTGAATAGCAGATGTCCAGAGAGAATGCCTGATCACCAGGCCATGTGGTTTTGAATCCCATCAGGCAGAGGTGGGAACTGAACTCCAGTGTAGTGCATTCTGAGGGTGCATTTTAACCACTGCATGTCAATGCTGAACATAGGCAGTCAGATCTAGTGGTTAGGCCCTGGGTTGCCAGCAAGTCTGGGGCCAGTTGTCAAGTCAGAGCATGGATGCCAAAAAATAGTCAGAAACTGGCCAGAGTCAAGGAGGCAGAGTGGTGGTCAGGAACCATCCAAGACTGAGCCAGAGCCAAGAAGCTTCAAGTCCTTCAGAGCCAAGAAACCTCAAGTCAGAGGCTGAGTCATAGTTGGGCATATATCAATGGTCAAAATCCTGACATGGATACCAGGAGTGACAGTAGGGACCAGAATCAAGGCACAGTACCATCATAAAGGCAGCCTAAAACCTCACCAAGACATGCTGCATAGGTAGTTCACCACAGGTTAGCCAACTGGTTTAAAATCTGTGTTTTGGCTGAGGTCAGTTCCATACCAGTATAGCAGACAGTAAGTAATCAGACGCCTCAAATATGAAATGTGTAACCACTCCTGGGAGCAGACCAAAACCCTGGACTCCCTGATCCCAAGACTACTCACTGGCCATAGAGCTCCTTCTTGCTTGTTCTCCTATTGGTCCCATGGCTCTTGCATTCTCAGCTGCACAGTGGTCCATCTTCAAGAATAGGGGTGGAAGGTGCCCATCCCAAATTGTTTCATAGCCCAGTGTTTGGGACACTCTCCTGTGAGTGTGGTGTAGGCCTCCGACGTGGTCAAGGACTGAAACAACACGATGACAAGTGCAGACTCTGGACCAAGCATACGCCTAAATTATAATAGTATGTGTTTAAGCTTCCATTTTAGCCATAGTCTAACCAAATATAGTTTTATGACCGATATTTGTGTTGAGCTTTCTTAGATAAGTTGTAAAAACAAAGCCACCTTCTCAGTGAAGACTACAGATAAGGGAAAGGAGGACAGTGTAGAGCACCATTCCATGATAGCCAAGGGAAGGAGATAAGAAATCCTCCCACCTAGAGGGAACCTTCACAAGAACATAAATTCAAACTGACACCTAAGTCGACAAGAAAACTGGTTCAGTTCAATACCAAAAATTTCAGTGAAACAAAGAAAATTGAAGAAAGCCAATCGGAGAACAAATATCAGAATAAGACATCTATAAATCTAGAATATAGGCTTGAGGGAAAATGGGGGAACTCCATAAATTCAAGAAGACCTGTTGCCAGTCTGTGTTCGAGCTGGTGAGAATCTGTATTATGTTGTTTTATTTTGTGAGGTAGCTATATGGGCATTGGAATACATATTTATCCTTGCGCTTTTGGGATGTGAAAATAAAAGAGGCAAGAGAGAAATGTACTGCCCTCTTTTTTTTTTTTTTTTTTTGACTGGTTGGTGATTAATTAAGGGAACTGGAACTATATGTTAATTTTGTTTTTAAAGGATAAGCATTAAAGGCATGCTATGTCATGGGTTTTGTGTTGGGGTTGACGGTGTAGCTTTACTAAGAGGTTACAGTGGATTTGTTTAGGATGGTTTGCATTGGGATGATCCTGCTTCAGGCGGGACATTGGACTAGATGACCACTGGAGGTCCCTTTCAGACCTCTGTGATTCTAAGGGGATTGTCACTGTACCTTAATTCTGGGGTAAGCTTGCAAAAGAGGTCCTGATCACAGGCAGGCTATAGCTTCTTCTCTGCAGAGGCTGAACAGTAAGGTGCTTTTGGTAACAGTAGGAGATGTACATTTGAATCCTTCCAGATTGGAAAGGCTCTATCACTTGCTTGGGAAATGCTCTAAGCATTAGGCTGCCCTGCAAAAGGTGGACCCAAGAGCCATCATCACCACCATTTCTTAGGTCCCTCCCCTCAGAAGAGCACTCTAGGCATATCCCCCACTTTAGTGCTCAACTTTATGCTCTAGTTCCTAAACCAAGTTGAGCCAGCTGTCTGAGCTTCAGCGAGGAGTGGATAAGGATATTCAGACACAGAGCTCTGTTTAGTGTTTCCCATCAGCTTGCTCTAAGCAGCTCTCCGCTCAGCATCTGGGCTCTCAGCTCTTCAAAGGCACCTATCTCTCTCTTATTGACTGTATAAGGGGCCAAAGTGTCTAAAGTACTTCCTCTTGAATTTCCCTTCTGGGTCCAGGCACCTAATTTTTAAGCATGCTGAAAGCTAAAATGGAGGCACCTACCAAGCCAATCTTGATTTTTGGCCTATGGGTGTAAACGGATGTTGTATTTCTTTTGGGAGAAAGTCTTCTGTTCAGGGACCCTCTAGCCTATTGTGCCATGTTAAATACCTGTGAAGTATGAAGATAAAACGTGTAGGTCTGCAAGTTAACCATGAGTCATTTAATTTAATTGCCAGTCATTCCAGAGACAAAGCTGTGTGCACTCCCTGGTCAATAAGCAGCAATGCATTCTGGAAGGGCTAGGTGTGTAAAGGGCTGTGCAGTAGGCCTGTGCAAAGCAGCTAGTATTTGCTTCGGATTCAGATTCGGCCGATTCGGGGGACAGAGATTTGATTCGGTGATTCGAATCACTGTCCCGAATTGATTCAGCCGAATCTGATTTGGAGATTCGGCTGCAGCTGAATCGGCCAAATCTCTGAATCACACAGGCTCCATCCCCTGCCCACCCCAGCTTCCAGCTCTTGGAGGAAAAAAAAAGCCCCCACTCAGTGGCTCCTGCCCAGCAGGGATGGGGAGGGAACCCTGCTGCCCCCCACTGCCCCATGCCATGTGGGGGGCTCTTCCATGAGCCCCCTGACTGCTGTCCCCCACATAGTTGCCCCACCAGCCCTTTAAAAACAAAAAAACGCCGGCCTCACCGGCTCCTGCCTGGAGGCAGGACGTGATCCCAACTGCTCCATGCTGTGTGGGGGCTCTTCCACAAGCCCTTCAAAGCCCCAAGGCCACTGCAGCAGCCAGTGAGTGCAGGGTTTTGTTTAGTTGTTTTTTTTTAAAGGGCGGAACTGGGGCAGGTGGGGCAGCCATGGGGGGAGCTGGGAAAGTGGGTGGGGGTTAGGGGGCTAATGGCAGAGCCCCCCCATGTAGTGGGGGCAGTGGGGATTGCCCCCCACCCAGCAGCACCTGGTGAGTAGGGCCTTTTTTTTTAAACAACTGGGAGCTGGGGTGGATGGGGCAGCCATGCTGGGAGGGGGGCTGGGGGAGCAGGCAGGGGTCGGGGGGGCTGGGGGAGCAGGCAGCCCTCAATGGCTTGCCAAAACTCAGTAAGTGGCCCTCTGCCCAAAATAATTGCCCACCCCTGACCTAAGATCTATGGCAGAGGAAGGATATGAGCATTCCCTCGGGTCTTCTGAGACCAGAGCTATAGGACTGATCACTAAACCATCCTGTCTGTCCGTATTGAAGGCATTCTGTAATGAAAGTAAAAGCACTACCACGGCCAGGTCTCTGTATCTGTTTATTTTAGATAACTGGCAAATGTCCAAGGATTCACCTATTTCATTTTCAGTCCATCTTCATCCCCTTCTTGCTGCTTTCTCCCTGTTTGTTTGTTTGTTTTTTCACCTGTTGGATGCACTGGACATTCAACCTGCTTACTAGTGCAGAAAGTATAGTAAATAATACATACATTTCAGGGAGGACTCGGTTGCCTATAAAATTGTTTGGGGTTTTTTTGTGAATTATGCATTGCTGTTTAGTATCCCTGACATTTTTAGCAAGTGTAATAAAACACTTTTATAGAGTTAGAGAGAACTGCATGTCAGCTTAAAAAAAAAAAAACAAAAACCAAATGGAAGACATAATTGTTTTATCTACAGTAGATTTCTTTAGTAGATTTCTAATGAAATATAGAGACTGTTTTCCTGTCTAGTAGGCAGGACTAAAAACCAGAAAGGTTCCATATTTTATTCAGCGAGTGAGTAGATTAGAAAATAAGGTACAGGAGAGGAAGGATGAAGAAATCCTCAGTAATTTTTCCCTTTTACTCAACTTGGGAATACAGGAATACTATCATGTTTGCTACCACTTTAACAGTAAGCAGTTCTCATTTGGCAAGATACCAAAGGCCAGATCACCAGGTGGTGTAATCAGCAGTCCTGCTGATATCAAAAACTATGCTAGTTTATATTAGTTGAAGACCAGACTCGGAGATCTATAGGCCAGAGCAGGACAATTCATCGATTCATAGAAATTAGGGCTGGTCGGGACCTTGGGACCCCAACTCAAGACAGGATTCTCCCCCACCTAAATCATCTCGGCCAATTTGGCATGTACCACTTTTGATTGCTGCTTAAAAGCACGAGAGAGGCAAACCACCTTTCCTCCCAAATGGTTCCCTAGACCGTGATCACATTCAATGCTATGGCACGGTTCCTGTAAAGCAGCCTCTTTCTTTTTCCAGACACATTTTTGAGGTTGCATTTTCACATCCACAATGGACCTGCGGGCAGAAATCTGAGGCTTTCACTTCTAATAGCCTTTCCCAGCAGAAATCAGTCTTTGCCACCCTTTTTTTTTCTTTTTTTTTCAAATGGTCCCTTTGCCAGGAGAGTTGGCACAAAGGCACACACCAAAGCTCTTCTGGAGGAAACAAAAATGTCACTTAGAGCTAATTTTCTCTGTTATTAGACATTTGTATGGAAAAGATACCTCCACTTTGTCATTCGGATGTACTTCTGCATTTGCAACCTTCGTGCCACAGGGCTGCTGCCACAGAGGAACAGGCAGTGACGTGGGCTCTCCAAGGGCTGCTCTTGGTACCCCATTTGCTCCCCTACACCTGGGGGCAGGGCTGGGCAGGGCTGCAAAGCCCTGAGGGTAGGGAGCCTTTCCACCACCCCTCCTGCTCCCTAGATATCGTACAGGACATGGGGCTGCACTGGACTTCTAGGGCTGGGTAGGAGCTATGCAGGGCTGCCCCTGCTGTGGCAAAGATTTGTGAAAGGGAGTGGGTCACACTGGCACCCTCTCCTTCCCTCCCCACCCCCCCCCCCCCGTAGTCACACCTGGGGATGGTACCTGGTTCGCCTAGGCTTAGTTACACTGCTAAGGTTTAGTTCTTTTCCTAAGCTACATTTGTTTGAGCAGAAAGAAAATCTCCAAATATGAATCAAGTATAACTAAAGCAGTGTCTTCCTGAGTCTGCAGGAAATCTGGACCACACTGCTGCTACCATAGTCATGGCCAGATGTCTTTTCTACCCACTTGGACTGAGTTGATTCAGAAATTATTCGCTTTTCAGCTTTTGATGATGCCTGGAAAACCTCAACGCTCCCTAAATCCCACTTAAAGCAATTCATTTATTTGAAGTGCATTTATCTGTCCACAATCGTTATCAAGGAGGATAGCATCAGAGGCTTTCTTGACCATTCACTCCTGGAGTATTACCATAACATCATTTGAGGTATAAATGTCTTAAAGCATCATTCACTAGAAGATAAATGAAGCCCATGGAAAACCAGAAAACCTAACAAAGAGTCTGTCCTCACAAAGCAAATTCACACTTCAAGGTAAAAATAAATAGCAGTTGTTTAAGACCATTATGAAAGGTGCTGGTCTTAGGTTGCAACAAGAGAAATATGGGCTGGATATTAGGAAGAACTTTCTAACTATATAAGGGGCCTGGTGTTACAGGTTACCCAGTAAAGTTGTAGAGTTTCCATCCCTGGAAGTTTTTAAGAGCAGGTTAGATAGACATTTGGTGAAAATGGTTTGAATAGGGATGATCCTGCCTGAAGCAGGTTGAAGGCAAGGTAGAGACCTTATAGTCTCTGATCCAATTAGTCTAAGTGACCTCTTGAGTGTAGTGATAATTGGGTTCAATAAACACAGGCAGACATGAATGAGAAGAACTAAACAACAACCTTTAATTGTGGAGCAGCAGGCAAACTTTTCTCTGCAGACCCTCTGTCTCCCTCTAACTAACAAGCTACTCCCTAACTCAGGGACTGACTCCCAGTTCCTAACTTCCTCAGTCTCCAGTGCCAGGGAGCTTCTTGAAATTATATTTCTATCACTACACTGAGGACTTTCAGCCCATTTTTAATACGATTGTACAACTTGCATCACAGGCATTTTCTAACCTGAATGACTACCTTTTGTCTTAGCAATGTATCTGCATTTCATAAGCAAATGATATGTACTCTGATAGGTATTCACTTTATTTTGTGCTTGCATTCTTCCCCCTCCCATAAGAAAGATGGCTTATTTTTAGGAGCTTTGCACTGAAAGAACCACATTAATTTTACTTTACATATTACTGTCTTACATTATTTCCATGACATTCCAGGCAAACCTAGTTTGATTTTTTTTTTTTTAAGGGTTTATTTTAAAAGAGAAAAAATCAGATTTTTATACTAAATTAAATGCACTTGAGTTAAAATAAAAAATCATTACATAAATGGTCCGTGCCCTACATACCTAAGGGACAGTCTTCTCCCTTATGTTCTATCTTGATTCCTAAGGTCAGCCAAGAGCAACCCCCTGCAAGTAGCATCTGCATGCCAAGTTTATTTGGCAAAAATACATGGGAGGTTGTTCTCAGTAGAAACTTCTCGGCTCTGGAAGTCTCTGTCCTCTGTGGCCCATCTGAACCCTGGACATTACCCAGAAGCAATGTATGACCATTTCTGGGGACAGGTTTTGGCTGGACTGGTTAAGCTTTTTGGCTGCTGTCTGAGAAGTTTATTATATTCTATTTAATTTAATATACACCTTGCTTTTAGTGTAAATTGCCCTAAGCCTTTTCTGGGGAGAGCAGCATAGAAATCTATTGAATGAATGAGTGAATATTGAATTTGAAATTATGAGATTGATTGATTGTTTGATTATTAAATTCTAAATTTACTAGAAATGACTAACATCCTTTAATTAAACTTTAAAATAATAGCCAAGTGCTGACTTTTTATAGAAAAAAGTCACACCACTGAATCGGTGGAAGTTCCTGGCTAAACATCCGGAACCAATTTGCTGAGTTTGCCAAATCAGGTTTTGACAGCAGTGGCCCTTTCTATAGACAGAAAATATTTTCTCCAGTTCAGTTTAATCAACTAGCTCAGTTCAATGCCTCATTCAAAACTGAGAAGCCAATGGGAAATTCAAAAAACAGGAAGGCTTGTTTTCCTCCTCTTTTTTTAAGGATAAAAATGAGTTGTAAGGACATAAGCTCTACTCCTTCTAGAATACTGAAGGACATGGAGACCTGAAACGATCGGTTCAGTTGACTAAAAATGACACTTCATTTGTTTAATAAATCGGCTAGTTTAAATATGAAATATGCTTTAACTATCCAGTACATTTAAAGCTAGTTTTATTAAGATTTTTTTTTAATGCTGTACTTTTGCTTTTTAAATGGAATCCATCCAAGCACAGCTAGACACAAATCATAACCAAGGCATTACTCATTATCCAAAAGCAGGGAAAAAAGATAACTCATTCATAGTTTTCTAATATAAGAAGACAAAAATTAAGGCTATGACTAAAAGCATAATTGCTTAAAAGAAATTTAAGCAATAAAGATAAGCTATTGCTTATCTTTCTGGTTAGCATAAATACTACTGAGTTTAGTGAAAACTCTGTTTACTCAACGTGCTGTTATGGTTATCAATCACTGAGTGCACTTATATGTGCAATTAATGTGGAGCGATTAAATTCCAGCACATATCACATCACAGTTTATTGCTCTCAGGCTGGCAAGGGCTGCTCCCACTCGGCTCAAAGTGCTGCAGAGGGGCTGGTGGGGCATGAGGGTGCTTCAGTGCCGGGTTAGCTGGCAGGCAGTCCCCCAAACTGAAGCACCCTCATGCTCCAACCAGCCAGGGCAGTGCTTATACTTGCAGTACTGAAGAGTGAAAAAACTCCACAGCAGGAGAGCACTTGTGTTTACAATTTACAAGCACTATCCTTCTGTAGAGTTAATGAGTTTACTCCAGTCTAATAGTCTAATGTAGACAGGAAACGCCTTGTGTACATATACCCACAGAGAATAAAACCTTTCACTAAGAAAAGATACAGAAACAAAAAAAATATTAAAATTGATCATTTTTAAATCTAGGAAACCTGGATTTAATTGTGATTCAAACTGCTGGAAAGAAGGAGATGGAGTTGCTGCTGTTGCCACATGGTTTTTGTAGAACAGCAGTAGTGAGAATACCTGCCTGCTAAGGGGGAGACCTGGGTTATATCCCCACCCACAACCTAAAGGGATTCTAATCCACATCTTTCACCTCCCTGGAGCATGCCCTAGCTGTAAGTCTATAAAATAGTCTGAGTCAAAGCACTCTTCGCTGCTCCTGTTGTTGTCCACATTTCTGCAAAAGCCATTGATGGGGCTGCTCATGTTAGCATGAGTTAGTGTGAATAAATGGTGTAAAATCAGACATTATTATTATTATCATCAGATAGGACACATCACCAGTAATCAAAGAACCATAGACTAAGACTGAATGGGACTTCATTCCCGTGCCCCAAGGTGGGAATAATTATTTCTAACCCAATCCTGAAAAATGCTGATCTAGCTTTTCTTAAAAACCTCCAAGGATGGAGAGACTCCACAGCCTCCCTTAACTCTCCTAACAGTCAGGAAAATTTTCTTCATATTAAACCAAAATCCCTATTAGCTCTTCTTGGCCATCCCTGCAGACAAGGAGATGGGTTCATTACCTTCGTACATGCAACATGTTTTAAGTAATTGAAGACCGTTATCATGCCCATCCTCAGTCTTCTCTTCTCTCTCTAAACAAATATAGTTCTTTCACTCTCTCCTGATACAGCATGTTTTTTTGGTCTTCTCTGAATCCACATCTTTCATCAAAATCAGTGTCCAAAATTGCTTACAGATCTCCAGCTGAGGTCCTGTGCTGAGTAGAGAGGAAGCATTACTTCATGTGTCTTTCATACAACATTCCTGTTATACTCCTCAGCATGGCACTAGCTTTTTTTCACAACAGCATGTCGTTGCTGACTCATGTTCAATTTATCATCCACTATAACACCCAGTGGTTCTTCTGCACAGTGCCTGCCTAGGCAGCTGCTCCCCACCTTGTACTTTTCAGCTGATTGTCCCTGCCCAGGGGCAGCACTTCGCACTTTATTCAATTGCATCAGATTTATTTTGAAGCATTTCTTCCATTTTCTCCAATTCGGTTCTAATCCTATCCCTGAAAGTGCATGTAGTCTCCTAGCTTGGTACTACTGGCAGATTTTAAAAGTGTATTCTCTATACTCTCTAGTCCAATGCTGCCCAAACCTTTTGCCTGGGAGGCCGGATTGACAATACCTGGTCCACCCGCAGGCAGAATCCAGCCAGCGCTCCCAATCTGGCACCTAGGCAGGCATGGCGAGCACCATCTTGTTATACAGGGGGGTGGAGGTGAAAGGCAGCCCCAACTCAGCCCCACAGGGCAAAGGAGCTTGACTCCACCAGGGAAACAGAAGGAGGTGTGGCCAGGTCCTGGGAGGGAAGGGGATATGACCAGGGCCCAACCCAGACTCATGGGGGGAAGGCGTGTGGCCCAGCCCCAGTCCAGAAGTGAGGGGGCATGGCCCAGCCCTGCAGGGGATGGAGGCTTAGCTTGGCTCCAACCAGCTCCTCAGGGAATTGGGTTTGGAGATTTACTGGAGGAAGCATGGCTGTTTCAATGACCACTACTTTCCAGGTGCCAAATTTCCGGACCCATGGGAAGCCCCATGGGCTAGATGCAATGTCTCCATGGGCTGCATTTGGCCTGTGGGCCAGAAGTTGAGCATCCCTGCTCTAGTCCATCCAAGTAATTAATGAAAATATTGACTAGTCCCAGACTCAAGACAGATCCCATGGAATCACACTTGGTCCATCCCTCCAGTTTGACAGTGAATGACTGATAACCAGTCTTTGAGTAGAGTTTCCAACCAATTGTGCACCTACTGCATAGCGATTTCCTCCAGACCATACTTCCCTAGCTTGCTTATGAGAATAACTTGCAAAACAGTATCAAGAGAAATATGACCAGAGAAGAGTACCATCTATGTAATCATAAAGAGAAATGTAATTACTCATTGTTTTCTTGTAAATGTAAAGATTGCTGAAACAAGCTATTGAAATCGGACCTCTCTGAACAATGGATCCTTAAATTTTACATCCAAAGCCAAATCTGGGTAAGAATATGAACTGAAGCAGACTTCTGCCCAACTCAAGTTTTGGAACGTTTAGGCTAGGATTTGATCCTAGATAGGAATTCAAGAGTTCTGGTCCTGGTTTAATTAATCAAAAATATATATGTAGTAGAAAGCTATAACAGATCACGCTGACTGTTGATATATTGGTATTATTTTTAACCCCAGGAGGCTGTCGGTCAAAAGTGAGGAGCACCAGCAGGGCTGGGAGTGAGGGGCAATGGCATGGACAAGGCTCCAGGATATCAGGGCTTCTCAGTACCACAAAGCAGTGTGGGGGACAGCCACAGCTGGACCCACATCCTGGTGAGCGGAGGTGGCAGGGGGAGCTCTGATTTTTTTTTCCACCATAAAAAGCCCAAAATCAAATGCCAAAATGTATAGGTATTTAAAATTTATTTTATTATAGTGATTGAGGCACTAGTAAGTTTCCAAATTGCTTTAAAATTGTAAATACAATGTTGTGTTTAACTGATACCTATATATATATGTATATATGGTGGCATTTCATTTTAATTGTGGAAAAACATAGATTTGGGGGTTTTTATGAGCGGATTTGCAGTTTTTTAAATGGAGAAAACCAAGATCTCTGCTAATGACCAACCTCCTCATTAACAAATACCAAATCAAAGGGTAGATCAATGCATACCTTTTAATAATTGTTTATTTATGATCATAAACCCAGAAAAGATGGGGAATTGAGGAACAGAGCAACCAACAAGAGATCAAGTTCTAGCCTCACACTCCTCCTGCCAGACCTGAGAATGTTTTTGTACTCTGTGGCAGGGCACCTTTGGTGCTTGCCACTTTAAGAGGCTTAAGCAAGCTGTGAAGCAGCCAGCAGGTGTGGTGGTCACATGACCACAAGAGGTCTCCTGTATTGGAGGATGGTACTGGGCAGCCTCAGTATAAACGCAGGCCCTCAGAACTGAGCTGGCAGTTGCTGTAGGGATGCCACTGGAGTAACATTGCCCAGCCAGAGATCTGCTGCTCCTAGAACACCTGGAGGTCAGGGTAGGAACTATGGGGATGGAGGAGGTTCCTGGTCCTGAGGCATGACCTGAAACTACACCCTGCTGGGGTTGGGTGGTATGGTGGGGCTGGCTGTGATGGGGCAGTCTCCTGGAAATGCCACATCTTTGCCTCCCAAATGAAAGGTGAATATGGGGTGCTAGAAAGCCTCAGTCCCCATGCCTTGCAGATGGCATGCCTCCCATGTCTCACAGATGGCATCACTATATGGCTCTGGCCCCATAGTGAGCTTCACCATATGCCTGCCTGATGTTCAGACCCAACCTGGATCCCTCCTATTCAGACAGCCTAATCTCTGCCCTCATTCTGGGCTGCAAAACTCCCTAGACCTCTTTCCCTCTCAGCAGTGGTCCCCTCTGGGACCTTTGGCCTCACAAGCCCCAGCCTCACCTCTAGGGCAGTCAGAACCCCAGGCCCCTGGCTCTGGCTGTCCCTCATGGTGGGCATCCCTGCCCTTTGACCATTCTGGTCCTGGCCCAAGCATGGGGCCTCACAGTGTAGGGGCAGAATGGAGCTGTGTATTATGTCCTTAGCATCTGGCAGTAAAATGGTCAGCATCCCACCTTGTAAATAACTACTTATTAAGTTACAACAAAGGTGTGGCAGGTGAGGCAGGTGGGCAGACTGCCCTAGACAGGTGGGAGGCCCAACGTTGGGACTGGCCTTGTGATGGCCCCCTGTCACACATTCCTTTTGCTGATCTGAATACTAGTTTAAACTTTTGTTTAGCTTTCCAGTAAAGTGATGCTCTTGAAAAAGAGAAATAAGTGTGCTCTCTCTCTCTCTCTCTCTCTCTCTATTCTACAACCCCATCCTATGTAGTAAGCTTCCTTTGTCCTAATTTGGGGTAGAAAACTTTCTTTCAGTGAGAACCTTTTTCCTTACTGATTTTAAATCTCACTAGGTACATCTACATGTTCATTAATGCACAGTAGTTACAGTGCATTTAGTTTAGTACTTGCATAATGAAGTACTAACTAAATGTTCAGTAACTATAATTACTGTGCAGTAGTGCCGGCACATGGTTTTTTAGTGACACTTACTGCACAGTACCCTGAAACTACTGCACAGTAGTATATTAGCACGGCTTTTGACTGGCACACTATTGCGCACTGTTATTAGGCTACTGAGCATTAAGTATCTCACGTAGACATGCCTGCTGGGCATGTCTGATGCTTAATGTGCATTGGAGTAATTCTACTGCACACTACCATGCCTGGCAAAAACCATGCTAATGAGCAGTAGATTTAGTCCAATGCACTTTGAGCATCACACAAAAAGCATTGCTCTTTCATCTGCACTAATGCACTGTAGTACCCATTATGGTGCATTAAGTTAGTACCTGTTATTACAGGTACTAAGCTTAATGTGCCATAATTAGGGAAAATTAATAAATGTATAGATATGCCCACTAACTCATAATTGCTCCCATTTTCTTTTGTTAACATAAGGTTGTTCACAGTAGTTGAGTTGTTTTTGCTGCTTTTAGTGGCAGAGCTAGTTTCTATGACATATTTAGAGTCTATTTTACTGCAATATCATCTAAAAAGTGCCAGGCCCATCTATAGCACCACATAAAACAATTTTCCCTTGAGACACCAGCTAATTTCATTTAGCCCTCAGCAAAGCTAATACAATTAATTAACAGAAAGAACCAATGATATATTGGGCTTAGACAAAAAAGTAGGATGGAATTAACTTTTCATTTTCTTTTAAGAAACCACACTTCAGTATTGAAATGAATTTTGGTTTAACTAGTTTCCAAGTTAATAAACTGTAAGAAGCCTGCAGTGTTTCAGAGCATAAAAGATCTGATGCCTTGGGGGTTAAGTGACATCACTGTTTCTTATCTGGGCAACATGTTGTTATCTGGGACAGATAAAGTTGAAAATGCAAGGAAAGTCGGAAAGGATCCAATGAGGTTACAAAAATACTGGTTTAGCCTTTAATAAGAGAAGCATGCTTTCTTTCAGAAACATGAAATAAGCTTTTCAGAGACATAAAAGAGATGCAGATAGGACGCGTCCCTTAGAAAGGAATAGAATTTTTAGGAATTAGTTGTCCATTTGAAAGAAAACAATTACCCGGCATTCCAGTATCCCACCTCCAAGAGAGATTAGCCTTGTTAGAGAGAATCATAGAAAAATAGGGCTGGAGAGGACCTCAGAGGTCATCTAGTCCACCCCCTTTCTCAAAGTGTGATCATTCCTGTCTAGACCATTCCTCAAAGGAGATATAAAAACACCCAAATTTTGAATCTGTATGCCAAAATGTTTTAGAAGGAGGAGAATGGCTAAACTGTTGTGGAGAACCTATTCCAAATATAGCTTTAAGACCCATCCATGTCCTCCCTCATGTTGGAAGCTATAATAAGGGAATATAGCACGTGAATATAGATTACTCTGTAATAACTGTTCACGTGCATTCTTACACCCCAGTGAAAATGTGAGGTAGCTTATCCCTCCATCAGACAGACGGCCTATTCCCATTCATGGCAATATGGACATGCACACAGGAAGTGACCATGGAGTAGCTAACTCACTGTAAATTCACTCCTGGCTTACATCACAGGAAATTGTTCATATGCCCATACCAGAGGTGCAACTGGTAAGGTTTGCACCCTGGGCAGCTGCTGTGAGGAAAGATGTTGGCCCAGCCAGCAGCCAAGGGGTTAACACAGCAATCATTGGGTACACAGACCCTCTTGCATCCCCTACTGCAGCCACCCTCTCCATGGTTCACTCCTGTCACACTGGTGCCCAAGGCAGTGACTGCAGTAGGGGGGCTATGCTACACCCCAGGCTGCTGGCCACACAGACACCTTCCACCACAATAGCAATGTCCCCCAAACATCATGAGGCTGACAAAGGGACATGGGCTGACAAGGTGACTAGGGACACAAACCCCCAGCTGCTGGCCTGGACCCCTAGGTACTAACAATGCCAATTCCAGAAAAGTATTAGAGAGAGTCTAGCGGAGGGTAACAAAAATGGTTAAAGGGCTGGGGCACAGGATTTATGAGGAGAGGCTGAGGAAACTGGGCTTATTCAACCTGGATAAGTCAAGACCAAGGGAGGATTGAATAGCAGCCTTCAACTACCTGAAGGGTGGTTCCAAAGAAGATGGAGCCGGACTGTTCTCCATTGTGGCAGATGACAGAACAAGGAGCAATGGTCTCAAGTTGCAACAAGGGAAGTTTAGGTTAGAGATTAGGAAAAACTTTCTCACAAGGAGGGTAGTAAAGCCAGGCTACCCAGGGAAGTGGTGGAATCTCCATCTGTAGATGTTTTTAATAGGGGTGTGCGAAACGGGCCATGTTTGATTCAGATTTGGCCTGAATTGGGGATAGTGATTTGATTCATTGATTCAGATCGCTGTCCTGATTCAATTTGGCCAAATCCAAATCTGAAGATTCAATGCTGATTCAGAGACTCAGCAATTCAGCCATAGACACAGCTTTAAATGTTTTTTTCTACATACCTCAAGGTACCAGGTATGACTTGTGAACGCTGCTATGGTGGGGCGGATGGAGCATCCCACAGGAGCACAGTGGGGCCCCCCATGTGCTCAGAGGCAGACCCAGAAGTGAACCGGAAATGCTTCTGGTCCACTTCTGGGTCCACTACTGAGCACACTGGGGATTCCCCCGCGCTCCCATGGGATGCTTCATCTGCCCTAACATCTCAGCATTCATGAGCCACCCGGTACCTTGAGTTATGTAGAAAAAACATTTAAAGCTGTGTTTATGTCTGAATTGATTTGGAGGGTTCCAATTCAATTCAGAGAGATTAAAAGGTCTCCTAATTCAATTCAGATTTGGCTATTCGGCTGCCGAATCAGGCCAAATCTCCACTGAATCAAATCAGTGACCGAAGCTTCTCACAGCCGTAGCTTTTAAGACCCAGGTAGACAAAGCCTTGGCTTGAGATAATATAGCTGGAGATAGTCCTGCTTAGAGCACAGGGTTGGGTTAGACTAGATGATCTCCTGAGGTCCCTTCCAGCCCTAATTTTCTATGATTCTAAAGTAGGGCAGCACTTTCTTTAAATCTGTTCTGGCACCCCCTGAATAATAGTGGCTGGGGCTTATTCCCCAGTCACCCACACCTGATTGCACTATTGGCCCATACCAGGCACCTAATGGTAACATTGTTAGTCCAAATCATTGTCACATTTTGGTTAAGTTACAAAATATGAGGAAACATAGCAAAATAGTTGAAAGTATAGGAGTTTCCCCTTTTGGTGATATTCTTCCCCTCTAGCCCAGCTGGGATATATCATGTCCTCCTGATGAAAAGAATCCTAGCATTTGCTTCTATAACATTACAGGGGGCTGAGATGCAAGGCTCTGATGCCTCTTCCAGGTTTAATGCAGCTACATCAGTTTACACCAGCTAAGCACGTGCTCTCATGGACATGTGTATAGATAGTGGTAATTGCTTGCAATTAAATCCCCAATTGCTTAGTGGTCCAGATAACCAGATATTTCAGCAGATTTTGCAAAGACACTATTGACTGTCATGAATATTTATTTAAAGTGTCGATGCTACCAGGCTTAGAAACAAGAACAGAAAAAAACATACCCAGCCAAGTTTTAAACTGGTTTGGCTTTAAACCAGTATCATTAATATTAATCCTTACAAAAAAAAAAAAATGGCATTACTCCTAATCTGAGGACACAATTCCATCATACAGCTCTCTATACAGGGCTCCAGAAATAAAGGGAGACGCATTTTATTTGCTAGAGGGTATGGTGAAAATAGTATAGTTTTAGCCAATAGCTTCCAACTTCCCTTGCAAGGGATCCAGTGGGTCAAGCCATTTTCCCTCTGGGAGGTGGTTTGGCTGGATAAAACTCTGAATAATAAAGATTATTTTTATTTTAAAATCTCCAGTGTTGCTGTGATTACACTAAAACCTGTATGACAAGCCACTTATTAGGTAACTGTCTTTTCTTGGAGACTTCCCCCAGTGTATTTACATCCAAGGCACAAGATTACCTTACATTGATCTGAAGACCATCTCTGCTATTGGTCTTTTTCCACAAGTCCTTATGTGCCTTCTGTAGTGAATACAAAGAAATGGCATGCATCATCAGGACAATAATGAAACTGCTGCTTGATAGTTAATGCCTCCTTTGGGAAGAGCTTTCCCTTGGGATAAGGACCTGCAAGTTTTAGATGAAGGGTGGTTCTTTTCAGCCATCCTACAGAAGATGGAGTTATCATGGCCCTGCTGTAGAACTCTAGAGGATTGTCAGCATGTGGATCTGCCAGCTCACTCACTCAGAAGGAGCTCACTGTCATGCCCAAGTGTTCCTGCACAGCCTTATTCTTCTGCACAAAACAGTTCCTCTGCCCAGGCAAGGATACTGCTCCAAAGATCTGTCCGCATTGCCTCAGGGCCTCATGCATCTCTTTCAGCCCTTTGTAAATAGGGGTCTACCCAACTCAAGGAAGCTGCCGACCAATTTCATGGGCAGACTACAGGGCCGGCTGCCTTTTTTTTTTAGGGTCTATCATGGCTAGGGCCAACACCACACCTCTGATTGGCTGAGGGACCCTGGCTGCTGATTGGCTGAGGGGGGCTGTCTGCCATGTGGCCCCACCCCTCTCTGCTGATTGGTGGATAGAGGTGGGTCCACACAACAGGCAGCTCTCTCAGTCAATCAGCGGCGAGGGGCAGGGGCAGCAACCACCTTGGGCTCCCCTATGCACTAGCAGCCCTCACCCCCCTGCCTTCCTCCTTTCCCTCCCCCTCCCCATGGGCTGTGCTGTCTGGCTGCAGTACCATGAGGACTTATTTTGAGTAAGCTTTCCCATTCTTTTTGGATTTTGCAAGCAATGCCACATCTCGCGTTTTCCAAAATATCCATGAAATCACGATTTCAGTAGGTCTCTATTTATAAGAAATGCCTGGCCACTTTCCTCCTGGATCTACTAATTGTGCAAGGTTGACTGGCCCAGGGTTCCTGGTCCTTAAAGAGGCAAACTACACCATTGCAAGGATGAGTTACAAGGCTGGAAAAATGAACACGTGCTCTACTAAATTCTATAGGCTTTCAGTAATATCCCTGTTGCGTGTAATTGGTTTCACAAAGACTTCTCCACAGGTTAGCATGTTGAGATCAGAACACTTCATATACCGTATTGGAATTGCAATGTTATACAGCACAGAAATAGTTACTTAAGACTGGACTGGGGCCCTTCTCTGATGTGTCTAACTAGAGAAGAATGAGCATGAAACCATCCAACAAACACATACACCAGTTAGGGCAGTCTACCCAAGACCCAAGCCCAACACAGAATGCACAGAGTGCCCAAAGCAGAATGCATCCTATCCAACAGCCAACCAAGAGCAAAGGAGGGAGGCAGCCAGGAAGGAGAAAAAGCCTTAGTTATGCTTCTTCCTCATATACCAGAGTACTTTGCAAGGTACAAACAGAACATGAGCCACACTTTATGAAGAGCTGAGGTGACTTTTTAGAAAGAGGGAAGCAGATTCTCAATAACCCTTCCTTTGAGGTTACCCTCAGCCAGAAGCAGTTCCATGTGATCCTGTTAGAGTAGTAATAATTATTTTCTAAGTTGTGCATCCCTGATCATGCAGTGTGAGGACTCCAGTGCACTGGCAGAAAAAAAAAAGTAACTTTCACACAAAATCAATTTCCTTTAATGGCTCAACCAAAGGTCTGACCTGAATCCAATTGAAAATCTCTGGGACTTCTGAGAAATAAAAATAAGTGACCTCAGATGTCAAGGTGCAGAGCAACTCTGAAATTGATTACTCAAGTGTGGAATGACACACCATCTGCCATTGTCAAACGATTTCTATATTTAATGTTCCTGAGTCAAGTGACATGGGCTATTGGGTCTGGAGAAAGAAGAAAAATATACATTGACAAAGGTATTTCGGCAATGATGATACCTCTGATGACCTTTGGGAATAGACTAAGGGTACAGAAGAATTCTTCCTATTCTGTCTTTTCTTTTACTTACAGCCTCAATTATCCATATGCCATAGGATTGAATGAACTCGGTGTAATTAAAAGATATCAGGGGACACAGAAATGCTCCAGATGATGAAGGGTTTCAGGAAAGTGAGGAGGTACTCCCAGAACAAGTTCTTTGGACCAGACTCTCTTACCCTTCACCTAGTCAATAGTGCCTGACTTCTGAAAGACTTCCTGGGAAATAAGGGGAACTTCTTGTGAAGGCAAGAACTATAGTCCCTCCTGGTCTCTGCTCTCAGAACAGTGCAGGGGTTCATGTTTTAAATGGTTATCTAATGTAAAATGCATAAGAGAGACGTGAGCACATATTTCACAGTTGGGGTCTATGGATACACTGTTGGATGAACCAGAGGTTCGGGCCTCATTAGAATGACTGGAAAGGCTAAATTGCTAAAACTCCCAAGATATGGTATAGTTTGCTCAATGTAATCAAAGTGAATGGTACCAGGTCCTAAAACATTTACTTCAATAACCAGGGTAATCAAGTACCTGGGAGAATTGGGAGCTGCACAACAGAACTGAGTGAGCAAAACCAATGGTTTTGTGTTTGATACAGGACTAAGTAATACTGGAAAGGGCTTGTTTCAGCACAAGTAGAGGTGTATCTGGCCAGTTGTGTGCACTGATAGTGCACTTTGCAGAGGCGGCGGCAACGGCCAGAGGTTTGCTGCAATGGGAGATGTCATACCCTTTTTTGCCACTGAAATGTGGGGAGCAGCCATTTAAACACCAATTTTTGGCAGCAAAAAAAGGAGGAGAGAGGGATAATTCTCTGTGACCCTTTCTCCTTCAGCTGCTTCTGCCAGTCTCTGCCCCTGTACTGCACGCAGCCCAGGCACTGCCAAGCCCGTCACTGCTGAATGGGAGGTGTGTGGGGTGGGGTGTAGTAGGGTGGATTGTGAGGGCAAGGCACCCACTGGGTCCATTCTGCCCACCTATTATTATGCTACTGGATCTAGGCACCTGCATAATCAATTGGGTAATAACAAGGATATACCAATGTGCAGCTTTAGGCAACTGAATCATGCAATGAATAATAAGCAAGTAAAAGATATAAAATACCTGATTGTACAGGGCCCTTAATCCCTATTACTTAGTGGAGGGGCTGCAGAGCTCCATACAGCAGACCTATCTGGCTTCAGTGCCACTGGTAACACCACAAACCTGCAGATTGCTAATGGGAAATCCTTGGGCTCCATTATGCAAAGGGGAGTGCAGGTGACTTGAAGGGTCTAGCTCCTGGGCTGAGGAATCGGTCTGGCCCAGACCACAGTGGGGTGAGGAGCTCCCTGAAGGAGGGCTGTAGGCTGCTGACTGCAAACTGCAGAGAGTAAGGCAGTCCTAAGGGCTAGCGCTGGATACCCAACTGGCCCTGGGGGTTTGTTTGCATATGTCTTCTGAGTAGTGGGTGGTTAATTAGTGTGGAATTACTAATGTTTTGTTTGTAATTTGGGAAAATAGAGTCAGGAGGCATGAGGTGACTTTGAGGGGAGTAGGGAGGCCACTATGGGGACTTGGTGAGGGCACTGTTCATTCAGCTGATTTGGAGAAGACTGAGGCCCAGGAGCTGAGTGCAGAGAGTGAGTAGATTGAGGGCTGGAGAGAGCCTGAGCAGGGCAGAGTGAGGCACCTAAAGCCTCACTCTGGTAATCTCAGGCATGCCTCCCTAACCTATTCTAATCAAGATCAAGACATGGCAGCTGAAGACAGAGCAATGCCCTGGTGAGCCAGAGTCCAAAATGGGGTTAGATGGCCACCAAAGGATGCCAGAGCTGCTTTGGAGACTGGAGTCCATTACACCAATTTATGTAAGAAACTTTGGGATTAAGCCCTGCTGCCGGAGATGTGGTCAGTTGTCTGACAGTGATCAGAGATTATTCCAGTAAAAAAAGAAAACCTCACTCCTTGTGTGTTGCATGCTTGAACTTACAGACAAGAGGTTGTGCTGGCTCCAACCAACACCACCACCAACTGACTGGAAAGCACCCTAATCTCAGAGGAAAGAATAATCTCTTCTATGGGTAGATGCCAAATCACTTACCCTTAAAGTGAAATAATGCCCCAATACTGTGAGTAAGAAAGGGGTTGGAACCCTGGCCCTGAACCTGTAAGCTACTTGTTAGTGGCCCTCTAAAATCTCCTATTCACACAAGGCCCCCCATCCCCCTGCATAGCTGTACTTACTGCAGCAGGCAACATTTATTGCGTTCTTTATACTATGTGTATCCAGTGTCATATTTGACAAGATGTTTAATTAAATATAGAATCTGAATAATTCTTTCTCCATATGGATAAAACATTTGTATATAAAGTCACTGTGGCTGGGTAACTTTGGTGCCTGCCACTTTAAGAGGCTTGATCAGACTGTGAAGCAGCTAGCAGGTGCAATGTGGCCTAATGAGGCAGTCACATGACCACGGGAGGGTTCTGAGATTGGAGAATGGGGCTAAGCAGCCTCAGTATAAACCCAGGCCCTCAGGACTGAGCTAGCAGTTGTTAGAGGAAGCTGGAGAGAGGACATTGTCAGCCAGAGCTGCTGCTCCCAGAACACTTGGAGGTCAAGGGTAGGAACTATGGTTATAAAGGAGGATCCTGGTCCTGGGGAATGACCTAAAACTATACCCTGCTGGGGCAGGATGGTGTGATGGGGCTGCCTGTGGTGGGATGGTCCCCAGGAAATGCCACACCAGTTGTCTCCCTAGTGAAAGGTGAGTATGAGGCACTGTATAGCCTCAGCCCCCCAAACCTGGTAGGTAACCCCTTAGTAGGGACAGGCAGGGTCCAGGCATGTCGATAGACACCTGAGGCCTGAGTGGGCCATAGGCTGAGTTGGAGGCCCAGGTAGATCAACAGATTCTTGAGGCCCATGGGGTGTAAGGCTCAGAAGCCCCAGGGAGGGGGCAGAATAGTAGCCTCAGTAAGGGGGCAGTGTGGTGGACCATACAGGGACATGTGAGGAAACAGCTGAGTAGTAGGCCACATACAGTAGGGTCTATATGGGGGCCTGATGGGCTGAATATAGCTCAGAGAGTAGGGTCCACACAGGTGGGCCTGAAGGGCTGTACAGGAACTACAGAGTAGGGTCTGTGAGAGGGGCCTGAAGGACTGTGCATAGGCTGGCCCCGGTAGTTTGATAGGCTGAGCCCTATTGAGGAGGCACGAGTTGAAGCCCCAATGAGGGGGACATGTGGCCCAGGTAAGTCTCTGGATGCTTGAGGCCAAGTTTGGGTCAGAGACTGAGAGCAGCCCAGCAATGGGGCCAGGGGAGTTAAGAGTAATTCAGATGCCATCTGCAAGGCATGGGACATGGTAAAAGGGAGGTTGGAGCAGTGTATTACACCCTTGGCATCGGGCATTAAATGGGCAGCCTCCCACCTTAGGAACAACTTATTAATTACATCAAAGGCGTGGCAGGAAAGTCAGGCAGGAGGACTGTCCTAGACAGGTAGGCAGGCTGATGTTTTTGAAAGGCTGCTGAGATAACCCCCTGTCACAGTCACTGTTTCTAAAATGATTCTTTTGCTAAAACAATGGAGTTCATAATACAGTTATATTTTGCTGAACATGAATAACAGGAAAGACAAAAACAGTGAATTGATTGTAAAATAATTGCATATACCACTTCATCTTTGCTGTCTCCTCAAGTAGACAGGACTCTCTGCAGAAAGATTTCAGTTGCATATGTTGTAATACATGCCTCTACAGCTTGTTCCTCATGAAATAAAATGACTTTCATAAAGAAAACACTGGTACGATGTTCACAAAGGTGAAGCTTCAGTTTTAGGAAGGTCAGTTTGCTCAGGGCCAAGTCACAAGACAAGTCTTCTCTGGCGTTTGTAGGACGATATATCAACTACACATCAGAGCTGTGCATAAAAAAAAAAACATACCGTCACAGAGCTGTGCTGGAGGGAAATAATCTTGCCAAATCCCCATTGGCAAAACAAAGCAAAAATGGGTAATAGCTGAAAATCTGTACAAAGCCTATAGATTTGACTGGTTTTCTGAGTTCTTTAAAGCTAACAGAAAAGAGGACTGAGGAAAGAAAAAAAAGAGCAGGGAATATGCATCTTCACCTGCCACTGGTGATCACGTAACACATTTACATATGGAGTAGGCAAGAAAGCGGGACTTCGCTGCACATGTTGTCTCTCCACACAGAGAGAGACTCACTCACAAAGCATCATTTGTAGGCAGCACCTTCTCTGTACACACCACCGTTCTGAATGTCAAGGCAGCCCCATGATTAGAACATGAGAGAAATGTCATATGCCCCGAGTTTTATTTCTGGCTCTTTTACTGTTAAGCAGTGTCACTGTAGACATTTCGCTTACTTTTGTGCCCCACTTCCCCATTTGTAAGATATAGGAATAAGAACAGTTGCCTAATTCACAGAGAGGTTACAAGAATTCATAATCTTTGGAAGGCATCTGACTCCTTGGGTGAAAGTTGACAGTATAATACACTGTAACCGTTAGGACCCAGCCTGTAGACGTGCTTGCTAGGTTTGGGTATAGTCTATATTTCTCCGTGGTATTGGCTAGGATGCATAGGAACCCACTGGTAGTTTGCAGTAATCAGATTTCCAGCTACTTCTTTGGGGATAAGCTTCATCTGGGTTGTTGTTTTTTTTTTCCTCAGGCACAACTAACATTAGAGGGTGCATCTACACATGCAGTTAATTCAAAGCAATAAACTCCAGTGCTTATTGAGCTTGAGTTTATTGCTCCCAGGTGTATTGTTTGAACATGTATCCAGGACCACAGCGTTTTGAGCTGAGTCGGAGCAGCCCCAGCTGGTAGGAGGTCTGGGGGGGTCAGCTTGCCAGCACAGGGCTGCTCTAACCCAGCTCACCATGCTGCGGAGGGGCTGGCTGGGGCACAAGGGTGCTCCAGTGCAGGGCTAGACAGCAGGCAGCCCCTGCACTGAAGCACCCTCAAGCCCCAGGCAGCTGTGTCAGCATCCACATGTGCAGTTCTGTGGAGTAAAAAACTCCACATCAAAATAGTACTTGTATTAACAAGTACTACCTTGCTGTAGATTTAATTAGTTTACTCCAGCCTAAAAGTACTAACAACTAACAGAGTTACTTTGGGTGTCCCTGTCCATGGCTTTGTGCTGTGCCATAATCATCTGAGTTTCACACAGCTACCATTGCTTGGAGGAAACCTATTCTCCACCTCTGATTCCCTGCCTCCCTCACTCCTGAGAACCACAGAGGTATGGAAACCTAGAAAAAATACAGGAATAGATTTGGTCTCCTTGCAAACTCAGTGCTCTCCTTGGACAGTCGGGCATACCAGTGAATACACACACTGATGTGTATTCCCTTACAAACAAATACAACTCAAGTGCCCTGGATTTCTTGTCCAGTAACAAACCTGTCATTTCTCTTGACCTAGAAACTGGTTTTGGAGGAGGTGTTTAGGTTTGGTTTTATGCTCTAGAATAGGGACAAAATGTGCTGTTAGCTTTACAGCTGTCAAATCTGACAGTGCCTGTATCTGGGCTAACGTCAATGGAATATATCACAGGATCACCTGCTGTTGCCTGAATGCAGAGCTGAAGCCAAGGCATCCATTCTCAACGCTGGGTTCATTGAAGCCTGTGATAATGTTCTATTATGCTAGCTTTATTTCCATTATGCCTAATGTCTGATGTAAATATAATCAATTTGTCATTGGGATGTTTATGCATTAGACTGCACTGTTATTCAGAGCTGTACTCTGATGGACTTAAAGAGCAAGCTTTTTACAGTATGTGCCTCAGACAATTAGAGAGCAGCTTTATTTGCAGAAGTACTTTGCAAGGAGACTGAAGTGATTTAAGTACACATCTCTTCCACAGCCAAGTGCCCCTCCCACCCTTTGAACCCTAGCATGGAAAGATGCACATAATATTTCATGTTAAGCGGACTCTTATTACTTGCTTACCAATCTTAGTACTTCAGTTTAGAGCCAGTTGGGAATTTTTAAGAAGATAGTTTTATGTCAAAATATACTGATTCAGCAAACCAGGGATTTTTCAAACTTTTGTCAAGGGAAGTTTCTCCTGCCCAGGGTTGAATTTATGATCAAAACAAGGGAGGGGAAAGCTTCCTGCCTCCGAAATACCAGACCCCACCATTTAGGGCAGGTTCAAGTCCCCACACAATCTGATGTATGTCAGGGGTTTGAATCAAACTTTCTCAATCCCAGATTAGCACTTTAACTACTAGCATACAGAATAAGTGTCTGGCTCAGGTGCCGTTTATACCAAATTGAATAGCTCCGTAAAAAATATCAGGAACCTCCCAGAAAAGCCAAGCATCTGGTTAGAGCACTCCCCTGGGACATGAAAAATCCATGGAAAAAACTGAATAGGTTCCTGTTCATCTCCAGTTTAACAGGCCCAGATCAGGACCTCGCATGCTACTGATTTACCCTGGCAACACCTCAGTGGGGCAAGCAAACAGAATTATCCCATATGACAGATAAGAAATTGAGACAAAAAGAGAATATGGGCTGTGTTCTTGCAGCATGTAGTCTCTTGCTCTATAAGCAGTTCCACTAAAAACTCCCTAGAAATTGGTACCTGTCAGTTGAAATATAGTGGCAGAATCTGGCCCTGGTGCCCCGGCACACATTACGCTTAAGGTATGCTTACCATATTTACTTGAACAGAAGACAAGTCTGATTATAAGACAACCCCCTCAATAATTAGATTCTATATATGAAAAATGTATAAATTTGTTATAAATGTCCAGGTATAGTATCTCATTTGTTCCCTCCTACAACAGCAGAGAAAATAAATCTGGGGGATCAGATAGCTCTTTGCTCTCTGCTTCCCTGCAACTTTTTTTGCTGGCAGCCCCTTCCCCCTCCTCTTACTGTCAGACCCTGGCTGTAGCAATTTGCATACAGTACCTATAGACTTAGTTCATCCTGAATTGATGCATGTTACCTTTTTTTTTTCTTTAATGGCTGCAAGTTTTAGCACAGGTGTTTCATAAACACACTTTTGAGCAGCACTTTGGCACTTATATTTAGTATAAACCAGGGCCAAATCAGCTCCAAATTCATTTGGGCAAGTTCTGAAATTTGACTGAGCTGAGTATAATCCTCAAGTCTATTTGACGCTACCACTGGGCAAGTATCCTCCTTCCCAGACCCATCAGTCTGTAGTTAGATATAGTCCCCAAATCCATGAGAGGCATCCTATGTGTAAACCCCCAGCCTGGAAGCCTTGGCATTAAGATGCCCCCTAGTTTCACTTGCTTCCAGCCAAAAGGCCAAGGGGCAAGCTAGTGGGAAACTGCAAAAGAAATACCCCCATTTTCTATGATTCTGATTGCTACAAAATGTCTGGAGTGCAAAGGACAGGCCTCACCTTATAACTTGAACTTTAACTTGACTGTTAAAGAAATCCAGCATCACCTCAAATATGCAAGCGGAGCCTTCAGATGCCTGGGGAAATGAGTGTTTAAACATGGCAACATCAGACCTAAAACCAAGCTTATGTTTTATCAAGCAGTCATGATTCCCCACCTCACTGTACGGAGCTGAGATGTGGACCATATACAGGAGACACCTCAAGTTGCTGGAGAAGTACCATCAATGCTGCCTGTGGAAGATCCTTTGACACCAATGGGTAGATATGCACTAACATTAACATCCTCTCACAAGCAAACACCGCAAGCATCAAGGCAATGATCATTCAATATCAATTTTGGTGGGCCAGCCACATCATCCAGATGTCTGAGTCCAGACTCCCAAAGCAAGTTTTGTTCTCCCAGTTCATTCAAGGTGTATGCTCAAGAGAGGAGCAGAGAAAATGTTTCAAGGATGTCCTCAAGGCCAACTTGAAAAAATACAACATTGACATCAACTTGTGAGAAACTATCACCTAGGACTGCCCCAAATAGAGGAAGAGTTTGCTGTAAGAATCTCAGTACTTTGAAACCTTACAACAACAACAGAAGACAAAAAAATGGGAGCAGCAGAAACAGTGTGTCACAGACTGAACCAAGAATGCAGAGCCACCCACCCTGCGTGGAAACACGTGCCTGAGCTGCGACTGAGTTTGTCAATCCTGGATAAGCCTCATCAGCCATCTTCAGACCCACAGATAAGACAAGCATGAATGACAATCATCCTCAATTGCAAGGGGTTGCAGATGATTTTGTGAGATTTCGTGGTATGCAATTATAAAACGAGGGTCTTTTCTCCCCATGCCAACTGGGGGAAAAAGCCTCATCTGGTAATCGAGGGGAAAAAAGGTAACTAGTTAATCATGTCTTAAGCTGTTACCCAGCCACATACTAATGCAAATAATGATACGATAAAACAAGGAATAAGCCACAATGTGTAATAACTTTGTGGCTGGTTCTTATCATGCCATTAATTGAACATGTTGCATTCCGTTCTCGTAAATAAACTGACAGGCTGTGATGTAGATGATTTCACAGTCAGGTGGGTGGCAACTGGCTTAGGGGATGTACCCGGAGACTGGTGGTGGTTGGGTCGATATCGACCTGGAAAGATGTGGGCAGTGGAGTCCTGCAAGGCTCAGTTCTTGGACCGGTGCTATTCAACATCTTCATCAGTGACTTGGACAAGGGCGAAGAGAACACCCTGTCCAAGTTTGCAGATGATACCAAATTATGGGGCAAAGATAACATACCAGAGGGTAGGGAAACCAAGCTCCAAAATACCAGGGGGTCTTCAAGAGGAGACTGGACAAGCACCTAGCTGGGATCATCTGACCCCAGCGCTCTTTCCTGCCTAGGGCAGGGGGTCAGACTCGATGACCTACTGAGGTCTCTTCTGACCCTAACATCTATGAATCTATGAATGTGGCCAGGCTGGGGCTCCTAGCTGCAGGGGCACAGCCCCAGTTAGCTGGTGGGACTCCCAGCCACAGGAGATTGCTACTTGCCAGTGCAGGGGGAGCCCAGAATCACAATCCTGGACTCCCCCTCTATCAGCAATAAGGCATGATGAGATCTCAGTCCCACCATTACGCCTCCTGCCATGCACATGTGGTATGGCAAAAAGTGTAATTGTTGGTATTGTGCATCAGATCGCATCATGCCTATACTTGCATGTCTTCCAGGCACCTAAGTGATCTGGCTAAGGTAAGCCAAGAAAAGCCAACAATGGAGGCTGGAACCAGGTGGAGACACTACAGTTTCTTTGCATTCGCCACAAAGGAAGGTCTTTCTAACTGTCCTACTGACACCTCACACAACTGGGCACCTCTTCACTGTCCCTTACTAGAGAGTGATTCTTCCATAGAACCTCCCTTCCAAGGACAACTAAGGTTGTGCTTAAAGTTCAAAGACAGACAGTGGCTATTCAATATTGTCAAAGACCTTTCTGCTTGGGCAGGGAGAAGTGAGAGAGGAAGCGCTGTTCTAATTATTCTTTCCTGAATAGAAATTGTTCCTGAACTGGACTGATTTGCAATTATAATATCCATTCATTGTGCACAATACATCAGGTGCTACTTCAGAAGGCATGTGAAAAATAAACAGTTGTTTTATCTGCTTTGCTTACCACTATACTTGCCATGGCTAGTAAAGTTTCCTCTTTTATTTCCTTTGATTATGGCAAGGCACAGAATGTTCTGCACAGATAAACTACAGAAGATTGCTCTGGACATTTCTTTATATTCAAAGGCAATTATTTCCTTTAATTTCACTTTATGAACAGCCTCCAGTCACTTGAAGACCTTGAAAAGCACCCACAAATGTAAAGAATCACAGCATTTGCTTTAACCGTAGAAGCAATTAACTCTCCAGCAGTGTGGAAAACAGCTTTTGAGCTGTATTTATTGATGCATAGATTTCACTGTAGTGTGATATTTGAAGACAAATTGCTGAGCCCATAATTAAGACCGTTGAGGAACTGGCAAGTGAAATACAATGATGAAAGACCAGCTGAAAGGGCAAGTGAGTTAGATTGGTCAGGATGATACAATCTATATGACCTCAGTGCCCTATTCCTGCTCATTGATTTCCCAATTAAATACAACTTTTTATTCAATCAGTTAGAGTATACTGCAGGTTATTGATGCACTGCTAGTAAGGAAAAGCAATGGACTGAAGATAAAACAGTAGGTGAACACTGCCTCACTTTAGCATTTTATTAACCTTAATAGGGTCATGATGAAGATTATGCTATTCACTTGGGTCTTCCCTTTTCTATTTAAAGTGTACTTGTTCCATGTAAGATACAGCCCCAAGGTCCCAGGGTGCAGGGGACTGAGAACCCTTAATTGCCCTTTATTTTCTTAGGGGATATGGTTCTCAACTTCTACCAGGATTGGACCCTTAAGTGAACTTATGCAGATAAAACAAATGGTATTAATAAAGGTAGTGGAATGATCAATTATGTTTGTAAACAGTAAGAGGAAGAAACACCCTACAGGTATTGTAGATGGGGTTGCCTTCCTCAGAAGCAGTGGGTGTTGGCTGCAGCCAAGGCTGGGGATTTTGACTGGCATGTGCCAATGCTCCTGCAGGGACTAAAACCCAGAGGTTCCTGCTGAGGGTCCTGACCCTCAATTCAGAGTCAGACCAATCAATACATTTAGAGTTGGGAAGGAATTTATCCCATGGCCAAATTGGTACAGACTGTAGGGGGGGTTGCCTTCCTCTATAGTGGAAATGTGGCCCTCTTCCTTGGATTTCTTGGCCACATCCAGACAAGCAAAGGCATGTGCTTGCAGCAGCACGAATAGTAGCAGCATAATTTTGTGCTGCTACTTTGTGCCACAGCACGTGCCCTTGCACTTGCCTTTTGTTGTGGGCTGTGCCCAGCTTCTCATGGCTCCCAACTGGGCTCCATATGCTGCAGTGGGGGCTGGAGGGGGCACAGGGTGCCTCAGTGCGGATCTAGCCAGCAGGCAGCCCCCATGCTGAGGCACCCCGTGCCCCAGCCAGCTGGGAAGCAGTATATGGAGACAGTGGAGTAGGCAACCCAAGGTGCACTGTTGTGCTACCACACCGATGCACGCTGTGACAGGGTTGATTGTCTACCTTTAGGAATAACTTAGACAAGGACTTGTATGGGATGGCTTGGATAGGGATGATCCTGCCTCAAGTAGGGGGACAGACTAGATGACCTCCGCAGGTCTCTTACACAGCCCTATTTTTCTATGACTCTAAAACAGATGCTTACCAGCTAGAAGAGAGAGAGTGACCTACTAGATACAAAATGGCTATATTCAGGGTGTGACTCTTTGGGTCAGACATAGTTTAAGTGCCAGGATTGTGGCATTGTGAGGAAGAAAAATATTCCAATATAATGGACACAACCATGGCACATGGAGGAGGTAGGATAGACCACAAGGTTACCAGGAAAGGGCTTTGTAGGCAAGGAACCTGCTTTAGGTTTTAACTAAGATATAATCCAATGCTGAACCTGAACTCAAGGTAAGATTTCATTTGGACAGTCCAGTTTGGGCCTTTTCTTCCTGTTAAGATGGCAACTCTTAATCCTAATACCACCTAAAATCTTTCACTCTCTTCCAGGTGTTACAAAATGAGTTGAACATGTGTGGGCTGACAGATGCTAGATTCTTCTGATTGTTCATCTGAATTTGGAGCGTATGTTGATAGGCCAATAAAATGGCCACCCATCTACTTTCCACATTTCTCATTCACCTTGGAATTTCACATGCACAGTCTCTATGTCTTTAGAGTGACTATGAGTCTGGTTAAAAGGAGTACTGCAGTCTTGTTTGCCTGTATGTGCTCCTGTCTCAAGGTGAGAATGTGTCTTCTTTGCAGAAATGTAAAGCAATTCCCCTTCAGGCCAGTAACATGTTCAGGGGACTGACTCTAAATGTCAACAGAATTGGAGTAAATTGTGTTATCACATTCAAATGAATCACTTCAGTGGTGCTTTATGATCTATGGAACTGATCTTGCAAAGACTTATCCATGTGCTTAAATTTATAGGCTGCGAATAGAGCTGTTGACTTCAGTGGGAGGACTCGTAACACACAAAGTTTAGCATATGTAAGTCTTTGCAGAATCGGGCCTAGGGGCCATGACTTTATTACCAAATTGGGGTGTCGTGGGTTTAGGCAGCTTCTCACATGGCCCAGCTCCTGTTTCTAGAATATGAATGGTTTGAGTGATTGAGTTTGCTGTCTGCTGAAAAAGTGACACATTCAGACAAGTATAAATCCTCCTTCCCAACAGCCCCATCCCTCACTTTCTGCCTGCAGTTTCTTTTTCATTGCCTTCAGCAAATATGAATCACTGATGAAGCTGTGAAAGTCAAAGCAAACCTCACGTACCTTCGAGAATGTACAAACACAAAACATTTTGCCTTGAAACTCTGTAGGAAAATGAAAGAACAACAGTTTAGGGCTCTGGCTGATGTTCTCTCCTCCCCCATCTTTGAAAAGTATTCTCCAGTTCATTCTGCAAGATGGGATAGTCCTTCCGCTACTGCTCAGTGTTCGCTGTCCATGGTATTTTATGTGTCCTCCATTATCATTCAATGCTGGTCTATCTGTCCTCGCAGCTTCTTTCAGAGGTAGAAGGGCACTAAGATTTCCGTTTCATAGATGAAAAATTAAGGCACATATGGATTAAATGACTTGCATAGAGAGTCAAAGATAGATGCCCAGAACTGTACACTGTATTTCAGATGAGGCACTAATACTTCTTATATCTGCTGATACAACTTAAGACTGTGTTTGCCTTTTTCATGGGTGCATCACACTGACAGCTCATAGTCATCCTGTGATCACTAAGATCCATCCCTTTCTCACTCACTTCTAACTGCTAAGCTCCCAATTTACAGCTGAAATTATTATTATTGTTATTATTCCCCAAGTGCATATTTCATTTTCTACTACTGAATTTAAGTTCAATAGTCCAGTCCTTCTCTGTACTGACAGTGCCTCCCAACTTTGTGTCAATACATCTAATCAGTACATTTCTATCTTTGTGCTAAGGTCATTAATGGAAAAATTAAATATGATCAATCCCCAAAATAATCCTAGAGGACTTTCTCTACTAACCTCCTTTCAGCCTGTTACCTCCCCTTTCAATATTATCCATTGTCATCTTCCCATGATAACCAGCTTTGCTAATTATTTCTACAGTATCACTGTTACTAAATGCTTTACTGGAACCCAGTTGGCAAGATCTATCACATTTCCTTTGTCCAGGAAACCAATTATCTACATCTTATCAAACAAAGCTATCTGTAGTCTGGCATGACCTGTTTTTTTGATAAGCCCATGTTGCAATCTACCCCATTTTCCTTTTATTCCTTTTATTTTTCCTTCAAAATGATTTTCCAAAGATTCACTTATCACGGAGTCCAAAAGAACAGATCTGTTGTTGCTCAGAACACTCACTCCCCCTGTCCTGCCTTCTTCAATATACTCTACCACATTTGTTATTCTGTACTCATATGGAACCAGTCTTGATAGATTTATTAAAATACTTGCTACAAGACTCATGTTGCAAGTCTTTCAAAATTCTGGGATGGAAATCATCCTTTCTCCCCTCAACTTCTGTGCAGTATGCCCTTCGAAATGAGCTTGTAGTTTGATTGTTGTAATTTCCCTTCCCTCATTTCTACTATATATTTTGTCTTTGTCCTTGTGACCATTTTAGCAGTAGGATCATGGGGACTCAACCTGCCCCCTAGGCATCATCCCCATCCCCGAATGCCTTTCCAACAGCCTGGAAGCCTCATATTCTTTCTGCCACACTTTTGATGTTGGAGGGTATCTACTCTGATGATCTACTCACTCCCTCACATCATTAGGCCACACTAGATTCCCAAAAAAGAGGCCTTTCTTTCTATCTGGACTCTAACCTTCAACACTCAACTTCTGGCCCACAACTCCAATAGGGCATTCTCCTGCTGCAGGCTCCCAATCTGCCAAGCAACTAGGCCTCTCCCTGGTAGGCCTCACAAATAGTCCCTCCAGAGGACCACTGCCATAGTAGTCCTTCAACAGTGCCAGCCCAACCTCACAATAGCCCACTTGTGGGTGGTGGCCCACCATGAGCTCTCTGGTTCCACAGGACCTTGTTATGGCAACAGGCCATTTGTACCAACAGTTCAGCTGTGGGGCCTCCTAAGTTTCCTGCTATGGTCTCCCTTCTCCCCTTATACCTACTCCATGCATTGCATGACAATAGTCTAACCCATCAGGACTTGGAGTCCCTCTCAAGGATCTGTCTCAAAAACTAAAACAATCCCCAACAGAGTTGTGTTGGCCCTGGATTTATGACCCAGATACCTTATTCCAGGCAGACCCAAACGGTCGGACTGATGGCAGATATAGTTTCATAGTAGCTAGGGTCAGGAGGGACCTGAACAGATCATCTAGTGTCATCAACAAACTTGGACAGCGTACTTTCCACCTCCCTGTCCAAGTCACTGATGAAGATGTTAAACAGTGCGGGCCCAAGGACCAAACCCTAGGAGACCCCACTGCTCACATCTCGCCAGGTTAAGTACAGCCCGTTCACCACTACTCTCTGGGTGCGCCCCATCAGCCAACTTTTTACCCATCCAACTGTACAGGCATCAATGCCGCAGTCACTTAATTTATTGATGAGGATGGGGTGAGAGACGGTGTCAAAGGCTGAGAGACAGAAATAAGAATAATGCAATGCAAGCAAGACAACTAAAATAACCCCTCTCCCCAATTCTATATCTACCAGTCCTAGGGTTGTTACAGAGGGAAAATATGTCTGGCCAGTACGCAAGCTTCATCCTGTGGTTCTTTCATGAATTTCAGCAGTCTTAGAAGTCAAGGGCTGAGGCATACCCGCACCCCATCCACCAGTGGGGTGGGTGAGATGGGCTATTGGTGTGTAGCCTCTGTCCATGGTGGCCTCAGGATTCCCCCTCAGGACTTTTTTGCCACGACCTAGACCCTTTGGCCCCAGTACCAGACTATGTCCCTGTAAGCCATTCTCCAGGCTTGAGCACCTCACTGCTGGGCTCTTCACTCCAGCCCAGGCCCTGGCTCTTCTCTTTGGCTCTGTCCCAGCTTCAGGCCCCTGATGCCTGGCTCCAGCTACAGGGCAGGCTTCTTCCTCCAGGCTGTCCTGACTGCAACTGCCTGACTCAGCCTGCAGCAGGCTTATATAAACAGAAAAATGGGGCAGGGCCCAGTCTGTGCCTTCTACACTGCCACTTTTCCTTCAACTCCCTAATAGATGCCAGAAGCCTATCATTACATCCTGTAGTCATAGGGCTTGAAAGGACTTCTAGGGCCATTTATTCTACCTCCCTGCACAGACGCAGGATTTGTTATTCCTAAACCATTGCTTTGGTGGGTTTCCCATAAACCTCCAATGAATGAGCTTCCAAATCTTTCTGGCCAGCTTGTTCCATCTTCCAGCTGTTCTGACTGGACATTTCTCCTGAGACTTGATTTGATATTTAACATCATTGTCCTTATTAATAAATAAGGTTTGGGAGACATATTAAACCATCAACTTTACTACATACTGACTCCATTTCTTTCCTTGTTCTCTTATCTATTCAGCTGAAAAAACTTTATGTATTTGTCTTAAAATCCTTTTCAAGGTCTAACTCATTTTGACTTTGGAAGCCTTTTTTCCATTCATTATAATCTCTCTGCTCTTCTTATTCCTGATAGTCTTCTAGAGGTAAATATGCAGCCAATGAGCTCTGGAACCCCTTCCTACAAGCTGTTGCCCTTCCTTGGGATGCAGATTCCTGATCATTTTTGCACGTTTGACTTGAGAATATCCTATGCCTACTCCACAATCATATCCCTGAGTTCCTTGATTATAGATAGCTTAACTAATGCCTTTATATAACCAACATCTGCACTTTTAAATTCAAGAACTTTAGCTGCAGAGTCATATTTTTTCTAGCCTTCCATTTAATTTAAACTAAATTTAGTCCAAGGCTGTTTTCTTCCAACAGCTGTTACAGAATCATAAAGACCGGAAAGGACTTCAGGAGCATTTAGTCCATCCTGTATTTGCTTGGGTTGAGCTTTTCCAAAACCATCCCAAACTGGAGCTTTTTCACAGACAGCCTCTTTTCTACTTTGTATTCTATCACTATAACATCTACCTTTTCCCCCTGCTTTCTTCCCCCTCCCTTCCCTGCTTTACGTTTTGTCTTTCTTATCTCTACCTATTTACATTGTCACTGACATCCTGCCACACTTTTAGCTTCTCTCATTCCTTGGAGTCTCAGACTAGCAGAGACTTCCTATGCCTGAAGAAGGGTGACTGCACCCAAAAGCTTGCTAAGAACTTTTTTCCAGCTACTCAGTTGGTCTAATAAAAGATATCATATCTACTCAAAGAACCTTGCCTGCCTTTGTCCCTAGACCAACACAGCTACAACCAAAAAACCCAACATCAATAGTAGCATTTGTTCTCTAATCTATACATGGAAAGTTAGTCTCCCATAATATCTCTTTAATAGCAACCATATCCAAATATGACCCTATGGGTTTATAGTAAACTCCACGTACTGTCCCATTAAAACTTCTTTTATCAGCCTTTCCCAAAGTGATCCATCCAGGGTCTGCTTCTACCCATGATATCCCTTCTTATTTCTTTGCAATCTAACATATCCCTAAAACACAATGCAACCTCACCACCGCTGGTGAGATTCTATACCCGTGTTCCAACGTGACTTCTATTCCACCACATTTCTATTTATTTCTATAATATTCAATTCACATCTCTGCAGTTCCTCTTTTTTGTTGTCTAAGCTCTGGGCATTTCTATAGAAAACATTTCAGCTGTTTCTTACTGACTACACGTGTCTCTACCTGAACTAAGCACAGTCTTCTCACTAACTGTACTCCTTACTTGACTTTTCTTCTCATCATTCGGGCCTCGTCTGCATGAGACACTGACTACGCAGTAGCCCATGACTACTGAGCAGTAGCATCGCATGGCAGAAAGCATAATATGATGCTACTGCACAGTAGTCTCAAGCTATTACACATTCAGCATCACAGAAAAGCCGTTTGGTTACTATGCAGTCATTTAGTACTTGTATAGACAGTACTTGTCTATACAAGTACTAAATGACTGAGCAGTAATGACTGCAAAGTCAGAGTCTCGTGTAGACGCAGCCTCTTTCTCCTTCCCATCCTTCCTTCTGCCCACTGATATTCTTTTATCCATTGCCACATCTCTCTTTACCTATTTGTTCCCCTGCATGTTAAACCCAGGCACTGAGATTATATTAGTCTGTCCCAACCTTCTCACCTCATTTCTCAGATTAAATCTTTTCTCGTCAGTCATGCTAGCCTTGTTCCCAGAAGGCCATTTCCTCAGGCGCTCTTTGCTGCTTTCTGCCTGCAGATCATCCTCAGTTTTCTCCCCCGTAGCCATCCTCTTCCTTCCCCAGGTTCTGACCTTTGATTTTCTGACTGTCCTCCTCTTTTCATATATAGTTTGCTGCTCTTTGCCTCTTTCTTGCTGCACCATCATTCCCTCCTTCCCCCCCACTCCTTTCCTCTTCTTAATTCTCCAGTGCTGCCGACTTGCTCCTCAGCTCCACTTCTCTCCCTCTTGCTGGTCTCTTCTTCAGCATTGCCCTTGTGGTCGCATGCTTCCATGGATCGCCCTCCTCACTTTGAGATGAGTATTGGACAAATAGGAAATAAGTAATTGACACTGAAGGCAGAAAAACATACCAATAGTGCGTACCCTGGCTTCAAAAAATTCTTGTAGTAAATTTTAATTTACATGTCAAACTTCTTAGGACCAACTATTCTCATATAGGACCATCATGTGAAAATGTATTTTTCATATCACCTTGCTAAACCAAGTGTAATCGAATCCGAGCTTCATACATATTTAATTTAGCAGAAAACAGTTGCCAGCCCTGTTGGTAAACAATGTTTCCTCTTGCTTATCTTTGGGTTCCTTCATCATTAGTTATCTTATAGGGATTCCAGACACATCTCTACTTTTTCCCTTATCTGTTATCACTTGTTTGTGAGTTCAGATTTGAGCCTGTGTCTTGGTATCTACAATAAACTTAACTTGGAAAATAGCTGCACTGTGTTCTCAATTAAAAAGTTCTCAGTGAGAATAACTGAAGTAAAACTTTCATCATGGTCCCACTTAGTTAGGTTTTTATGTGACTCCCTTTCAGTCCCTATGCACAAGGCATTGAAATGCTGTAACAAATGAATTCCATGGTTTACTAGGAAGGGGGGGGAGGGGGTTTTCCTTTGATGATTTTTATAAGAGGATGGGTTCAAATAAAACCCCTGAAACTTAGGGACGTTCACAACCGCATTCACACGCAAAATTTGCAGCCATTTTCTCTAAATCTATAACAAGAAACTCCAAAAAGATCAGAAACCAGAGGTCAGTTGGCAGAAGCTGACAGATCAATTGACTTCAGCTTCCCCAACACCATTAAGCAAAAAGTGGGTACCATTGACTACTACTTCTCCAGCTGTATTTTTGTATTGCATTGAATGTGGGCTGTCAGCATCAAACAGTTACTAGGCATGCTCTGACATAAATCACAGACATAGGTAGAGCTTAGGTGCTTCCCCACACCAAGCTGAATAACAAGAGACCTTAGATTGGGAGTGAGGCCCTGTGATGGTTGAAGTGGGTTGCTTCTGAGTATGCATAATAACCAATGTCAAGCTACCTAGGGATTTTCTCAGCCCAAAACAGAGGTGCCCAATGATTCTAGGTACCTAAGCAGCCATCTGGCCACTGAGCAGAGTCAATTTGAATTGCTCTTTGTGAGTTAGGCACCTGCATTCTGGCTGGGTCATGTTTAGGTGGTCAGATGTCAATTAGGATCTGCCTCTGGCGGGAGTCCCTCACATTTCATCATAAAATGGGTCTCGTAACTCTTCCCCAATTCAAAGGTGCTTCTAATGAGGCACCTCTAATGAGCAAAAGGTGCTTAGGTACTAAGTGATGAGCACCCTCAAGCAACCAATACACAAATTGAGTGAATTAATTCCAGAGAGTTGCATATGCATATTAGTTTATTGCTGCAATGAATCAAAAACTAGGCAAAAGTGGAAGATTTGTGCGCGCAGAAGAGAAACAGTTTAATGGGGACAGTTAAGTTCACTGAATTAAAAAAGCAACATTTCATATAAGAAAGTGCATGAGGTTCCACAAATTCCCTTATCAAAACAACAGGCAACTGACTATATAAGTTTTCAACTGCAAATAAATTTGCTGTATCAGATCCACAAGGACACTGGGAACACAGCAGAGAAGCTAAAATGAATAGCTTAATTACCTGCTATAATTTATTGGACATAAGCAACTAAGTCAATGGATCTCCAAAATTAATTCACGATGCCCTTGAAATAAGGAAACTCTGTTTGAAATACTATCAGAGATTCTTTTTTTATTCAAGGACAAATAAAACAAAGTTTTTTTTTTCAGGGTTCATTATGACATGCTTGTGATGGTAGTACAAAACATGAGCTTTTTTCAGTGAGTGTTTTTTAATATCCAAGATCTCCTCATCTGCAGTCTACCCCCTTTCGTATGTTCATGCCCATCCACCCCGTTAGAAGTTCACAAATACAACATAAATCGACAGCCACTTATTGATTGTCACTGAGCTTATCTTACAGTTATATTATGGCATATTTTACAACAAGAACTGATGAAGGAAGAGATCTCTTCAACTTCATGTCATTTATTATTGTCTTATGCTAGAACCTAAATCAATAATTCTGTTAGGCTCTTCACAGACTCAAAGTAAGAGACTAGACCTTGTCAAGAAGAGCTCACAATCTAAACAGAATTTTATATAAAGGAGAATGAGGCACAGAGAAATTAAATGATTGATCCAAACTACCCAGGAGTCTGACAGACCTGAGAACTGAACTCAGTTCCCATGAAGTCAACTCTCATGCCTTAAACATGTGCACACCCTTCCTGAAAAATGACTAAAAAGTTCCCTGACTTCTCCAGGATATCCTCTGTAGTGGGTGGATATGTCTCTTCAACTTCCTTCCTTCCCAAAAACATCATGAAATAAAATACTAGCACAGAAAGAGACCACCTTTGAGAGACCACTGCAGAGTCTAACAGATCTTAGACATACATTTATCTGGTCTGGTGGCAGGAAGTTCTGGCAGCAACCAATACCTACAAGCACCAAGCTACCCTCTGTGCACCCAGGTGCTTCCAGTAGTTTCACTGCATCATCATGCATTGCAAAAGTGTGAAGTGCACTCTGGGAAGGCACCAACTGATTAAAGGGAACAATGGCAACTAGCTGAGGACCTGGGAGTGTCTTCACTCCTGATTTGCTGGCCATCAGGAGATTCATCAGCATCAGCAGAGCAAGCTCAGTGAGCCCCTTGGGAAGTGGGTGGGGGCAAGGTTGTACTGGGCACTGTAGACTTGAGGGAGCCTGAGTGAAGGGAATGGACATCTTATCTGCCTGAGCTACTGCTGCCACTGCTGCTACCATAGCAGCAGCAACTCTGGCAGCAGCAGTCGCATGGCCAAGCTCCCTGGGACAAGATCCTGTTGCCCCATTTGCTCTTCTCCCCCTCCCTGCAGTATGTACATGTTGGGTTCAGGGGCTGCACCTGCTCTGGAAAAAACTTGTTGGGGAAAGAGCACCATTTCCATTTGCTCCACTCGCCCCACAGCCCCCAGATACAACGCTTGGTATGGTGCTGCCCTGGCTGGATCCTATGGCCAAGCAGGGCTAGCACAGGCTGCCCCTGCTACGGCAAAGAATAGGTGGAGGAGATTCTGGCACCCCCTCACAGGCAGCACCTGAGGCTGGTGCCCTGCTCACCCCACCCTAGGAGATTCATAGATTAATAGATTCAGAGATTGTAAGGCCAGAAGGGACCTTGGAAAATCATCAGGTCCAGCCCCCTGCACCAAGCAGGAAAGACAATTGGGGGTCAGGCAACCACAGCAAGGTGACTGTCTAGTCTCCTCTTGAGGATTCCCAGTGTAGGTGATTGCACCACCTCTGGAGGGAGCTTATTCCACGGTCTGGACACCCTGACAGTGAAGAAGTTTTTCCTAATGTTGAGCGTAATCGATCTTCCAGTTTGTGGCCATTACTGCTGGTTTTTCCCTCGGGTGTCCTGGTGAACAGTTGCTCACTGAGCCCTTGATGTGCTCCCCTAGTGTAGCGGTAAGCTGCTACCAGGTCCCCTCTCAGCCTTCTTGGCCTCAGGCTGAAGAGTCCCAGATCCCTCAGCCTTTCTTTGCATGGCTAGCCATGTAAGGCTGATCATACGGGTGGCTCTTCTTTGGACTCTCTCAAGTTTGTCCACGTCCTTGCTGAAGTGCAGTGCCCAGAACTGGATGCAGTACTCCAGCTGCGGTCTCACCAGTGCTGAGTAGAGCTGAAAAATCACCTGCTTGGTTTTGCTGGAGATGCATCGATTGATGCATGGCAGAGTGTTATTTGCCCTGCTGGCTACAGCATCGCACTGCTGGCTCATATTCATACTGTAGTCTATTATTACCCCCAGGTCCCTTTCATTCATGGTGCTAGACAGTTTGGTGCCACCAAGTGTGTAGGTGTGTTGGGGGTTGCTCGTCCCGAGGTGGAGCACTTTACAGTTCTCAACATTGAACTTCATCAGGTTCTGATCCACCCAGCTTGCTAACCTGTCTAGGTTTCATAGTAGGTAGGGTCAGAAGGGTCCTGATCAGATCATCAAGTCCGAACCCCTGCCATGGCAGGAAAGAGTACTGGGGTCAAATGACCCCAGCAAGGTGTTCATCTAACCACCTTTTGAAGACCCCCAGGGTAGGAGCCAACACCACTTCTCTTGGAAGTTGGTTCCAGATCCTAGCCACCCTGACAGTGAAGTAGTGCCTCCCGATGTCTAGTCTGAATCTCCCCTCTGCCAGCTTGTGACCGTTATTTCTAGTCACTTGTGGTAGTGCTTGGGGGAACGGGGACTCCCCCAATGCCTGCTGGTCCCCTCTGACTAGTTTGTAAACAGCCACTAGATCCCCCTCAGCCTTCTCTTGTGGAGGCTGAACAGGTTCAGGTCCTGTAGCCTCTCCTCGTAGGGCCTGCCCTGCTGCCCTGATCATGCAAGTGGTCCTCCTCTGGACCCTCTCCATGTTGTCCACATCCCTCCTGAAGTGCAGCGCCCAGAACTGGATGCAGTATTCCACCTGCGGCCTGACTAGTGTCTCTTAGAGGGGGAGGATCACCTCCTTGGACCTGCTTGAGATGCATCTGTGGATGCATGACAAGGTGCGGTTAGCCTTCCTGACCGCGTCCCCACACTGTCGGCCCATGTTCATCTTGGAATCAATAATGGATGACACAGATCTGTTCCCTACGACTCTCTGGGTCCTATCCTGCAGCCAGTTTCTCACCCACCTGACCATCTCGGAGTTAAGCCCACAATCCTCCAATTTTCTCGCAAGGACATCGTGGGATACTAGATCAAAGGCTTTTTGGAAGTCTAGGTATACAATGTCAACCTGCTTTCTCATGTCCAGGTGGTGAGTTACCTGGTCATAGAAGGAGATGAGGTTGGTAAGGCAAGACCTGCCCGCAACGAAGGCATGCTGGCTGTTATTCAGAATCTTATCTTCTGCAAGCTTATGCCTCCATCCAGTCTGCAGGGATGCAGTAACTCTGCCAGCAGTGGAGGGTCCTGCTACAACAGGCAAGATCTGAGTGTGAGTATGCTCAAAGTTTTGCTGTCAGAACCAGACTAGGCCTAAGACTTTGCACCAGTCACAGCTAAAGGCCCAGAGCTTTTACATTTGCTACAGCTAAACAGCAAAATTAAGGGCTTGTTTATAAGACACACATGAATATTCATCTGAATTAAGTAAATGGGTGAATGTATAATGATTTAGTTAAACTAAAATAACGTCTGGTGTGGACACTTAGTCAGAATTAAATTATCCTTTATTTGATTTAACTTAATTCACTTTGGAATTGAGAGAAACTCCATGAAAATTAAGACCACTTTAATTCTGAATAACTACGTCCGCACAGGGTTTTAATGAAGTTTAGCTAACCCTTCTTAAAAGATCAGTCAGATTTAGTTTCCTAAAAATGCTTTTGCAGGCACAGGAAGCCCAGTCTCCAAGCTTGCCTGCATGAGAAAACTGGCAATATAGAATAAGCTCTGTCATAACGATTATTCCAGAGCATCTCCCCAAGTATAAAAGTGGCTCCCTTCCAGAATAAAAGTGACTTTATTCCAGAATAATTGCTCTCCTTTGGAAGTGCACTAATTATTCTTCAATATTAATGTGACCTTTTCTCTGAACCTGTGTCCCCCCAGGTGGTAGGGGATTATTCCCAAACCACTACTGTGAAATACCTCATTCTGCAACACGTATTCCAGTCCATTTCCCCGTGTAGACAAACCCTTAGTCATTTTCCCTCGTGTGTGTGCAAACAGCTTCCACACTTTGGAGGAAGTTTAAAAGGATTATTTGATTGCTTTCCAAATCTAACTCTTCCCACAATAATTCTGCAGGTGAAGAAAGCAGTCTAGTAATGGATGATCCCAGGCACGTTTTCCACAGTTCTGCGCCGCTCTTCATTATTTGGTAAGGGGAAGATGTCTCTGCAAAGCTACAGGAGTGATTCATGGCCACGGAATTACTCAATGGCCTTTCAGCTTTTACATGCATTAAAAGCATGTCTTTGAATTCAGTGGGGCTTCACCGATTTACCTCAGACAAAGAGGTAAAGCTCTTGGTGCCTTTCATGATCAAAAATGGTGAGAGAAAGACATGCTGTCAAGGGGGAAGGAAAGAGCAGAATAAAATCACGCATGAAGCCTGAAAAAAGAATGAGGGAAAAGATGCCCCCAAAATGCCACAACTAAGTAACGTGCAGTAAATAGGCCTGAAGGCAAATGCACAGACTAAGAAATAACAGAGTGAAAAGAGAGAGAGAGAAGAAAAAGAGCTTCATTCTCACTGCCAGCTATGCCTGTGAGGCTCTAAGGCCGTGGCTCGCAACCTTTTTAGACTTGAGGCACCAATCCTCCAACTGGAGGCATCCCTCATCTGACTCAAGTCACCCTTTGGATAATACCTGCTCTTAGTTTTCACTCATTTTCTGAATACAGAAAATTAACAGAGCCATCCTTCTATGGCAAAGACCTCAGAACGGCTGCAACAGGGCAGCATGGTTTTTAACACGGTGGGTTCCTATTCGAAACCCTCAGGTTTATCTTGTGAATCATGTTTGCACACCTAACAGTGCTAACATAGTGTGGCACCTTGAAAGGATCTCAGGGCACCTCAGGGTGCTGTGGCACCTTGGTTAAGAATCACTGCTCTAAGGGAATGGCATCTCAGGGCAGGTGCTTCTAAGTATGCTCTGCCTTCCCACTCCTACCTGCAAACCAAGCTGGAAATGTAGGAAGGAAGCCACAAAGTGCCATCCTTCATGGTCATAAGCATGATGGAAAGAGAGGTCCCACGAGCAGCCACGAGGTGAAGTGCTCTAAAACATCCCTCCCAGAGAGCACCAGGGAAACAGCATAGATACATGGGTGCTGCAATTGGGACTGATAGTGGTGGGCTCTTGCAAAAGGGAACCGGGGGCTCCTGTTACATTAAGGGAGAAGCTGCAGCAGGGATGCCCTCAGATGTGGGAAGACCATGCATTATGGACTAGCTGCAAGGAAGTAGGCAGCCAAGGACCCATAGACAGCACATGCCTATTGCAGGGCAAGCTGCTGAGCAATAGGACATCAGAGCAGAGCCCTGGTTAGATTCAAGGGCTCTACTAACTCAGCCAGAGAAATGGCAGTAAGCTGCAAGGACACACCTGTCAAGAGAGCACCTGACCAGGAAGAGAAGTGCCCAGGGATATAAGCCTGGGTCTCAGAGGCAGAGGGGCAGTGCACCCTGAGCTCTGCTGGGAAAGGAGCTCCTGCCAGCTCAGGCTGGTGAGGAGAGGGAGCTGTGGGTCACATCAGGTACTGCCAGGGCTGCAAGAGCCGGACCATGGGGAGGTGGCTTAGTAGTGGTAAAATGAGTCAGATGGGGGAGCAGATTGTTTGAGTTTAAAGCAGTTGCTTGAATTTTTCTTCTAGTTTGAAACCGTAGGGCTGTGTTGTGGCTTCAGGGCTGGAAAGGAGGCCACCAGGACACACCAGGTTTTGAGGGCACACCAGGGGCAGGGGCACACCAAGTTTTAAGTCCTGCCAGGGGCATGAGATCTAAGCAGGCTGAGGCTGACCCTGAGAGTGAGGCACAGGCAGGCTGAGGCCAAGAAGGCAAGAGTTTGACCCTGAAAGTAGGGCAACAGGCAACCAGAGGATAAGAGGGCCAAAGCCTGAGCCCAGAGAGGGGAGCAGAGGCAGCCAGGGGCTGACAAGAGACTAAGACTGAAAAGGCCAGACCAGAGCTCATGGGCCTAGGCTACCAGTCAATAGGAAAAGTAATCTGTAGGCTAAGGCTTGAAAGCCAGAGCCTATACAGGAAGGCAAATGGTGACCAAATGACATCTGCAAGGCATAGGTGTAACTATGGAGGCAGCAGGAGGCTACAATTAAGAGTCCTAAGGCTTAAATAAAGGCCAGTTGGGCCATTAGTGGTGACACCTGGCTCACAGTGCCATCCATGCACCAGTACATCTGCCAGGGTAGAGAAAGACACCCATTGGAAATGGAGTATTTTGGCGTTAATGAACCAAGGGCAAAGAGAACCTGAGGAGCTGGTTAGATTGGTAGAGAGCAGTAACAGCACTCCAGGACTCAGGGACAACCTCCCAATTATTAAAAGAGGAACTTCAAGGCACGGCGGGCAAAACAAACAGGGGAGGTTATATAGAGGACTGGAAGTGCAGGTGGGATTAGGGTGGCCCTAGAGACACCACAGCTACTCCAGGGCTCATCCTGCCCTGCAAGGAAGGAATAAGGAAAAAGGTGGACGTGCAAAGATGAGGGGAAGGAGAAATGAAGAAGGAAAGGAAGAGGAAGAAAGGCAGGAAATAGTGAGGGCCCAAAGATCCCATGTAATTTGTGTTTTGTACAATACAGCTCACTGCTGATGTCACTAAGAAAAGCCCCTGGCCCAGCAGAGAAGTCTATGCACCTCTCTGGAGCGACAGGAGCCAAACTGAAATTGAGACAGTAGCACCAGCAGGCAAACCTAGGCCATGCTTTAACCTGTGTAACAGGGTAACAAGAGCAGTGGAGACTGTCATATGCTTCAACACAGCCCAGCAACTGGGCACATACCCACAGTCCCTGGTGGGCTGAAGTCAGTGTCACTACATCTTCATTGCCATCACAGCTTTGCTCTAGCTAGCACAGACCAACACAGATAGACCTGATTCTGCCAATCTGGCACTGCGGAAACATACCCCAAATTACCACATTAGTTATGCACCGTGCTGTACAGCTATTCTAAGCTTCCACCACCCTCAGTTCCTGTGGTGAGGGCAGTATATGTTCATAACTTTGCAGCTGCAGCTGATGGACCTCATTACAGATGAGCTGCAAACCTCACCACTGCCCCCATGGCGGTGTTGCTGACCGGGAACAAATTGTTCCCAGTCACCATCTACACATGCGTTACTAGGTAGTATCTACAGCAGACTATCTACAGTAACTAACCACACAGTAGACTAATTAACTGTGCAGTAACTGCCTGCATGTGTAAATGGTGATGCTTTACTGTATGCATTAGTCTACTGAGCATTAGACTAGTAAATTAGTCTACTGAGCAGAAAGCATCTTATGTAAACACTGGGTGCATCTACACGTGTGTTTTAATGCACAGTAGCCTGTTTTACTGCACATTAGAGCATCACAGAAAAAACTATGCTAATGCACTAATGCACTGTAAAATTAAGCTTCTGAGCATTAAGCATTGCTAAAAAAAAGCTTGCACTTTCACTACTGTGCATTAGGGCAGCTGAATGCACCTTTAGTTAGTACCTCACATTAATGGTACTAAATTTAATAAGCAGTAACAAAAGCACATTAATGAATGTGTAGATGCACCCCATGGGTGTGTGTACATGTGCTTTAATGAACATTAGCCTATTTTAATGTACATTAAAGCATTGCATTAAAAAAAATTCCTTCTTACTTAATGCATATTAAAATAAGTTAATGTTCATTATGGGTCATTTAAAAACCACGGGCACTTTTACACATGCTCCAAAGGTGTGGGGCAGCGAAGCTTTAATTAGAGCGGCTCTCAGAGCCGCTCTAATTAAAGCATGTTGTGTATCATGCGTAATTAAATACATGTTGTGTATCAATGTCCCTGCACTTAAAAATGGTGGCAGGGTGTTTGAACTAAAGCAGGGATACTGATACGTGAGATGCAGGAGCACAGTTACTGCTGGAGCACAGTAATTCCAGCGAGTCGGTCGGCGCTCATGTATAGGGGCCCTGTGCTATTTAATTAATGTGCATTAATCCAGGGTAATGCACATTTTCCTAGTGGTTCACACTGGAGGTACTAAATCTAATGTGCTTTAACTAAAGCCCTTAATGCATGCATAGATGCACCCACTGGCCACATCTACATAAGACACTACTGCACAGTGGTTACCGGGCATTTATTGAGTAGTTGTATAAACAAGCACTAAATATATGCTCAATAACCTGAGTTACTGCACAGTAGCTCCAGCGAACACCTTTTTTGTGACACTACTGCACAGTATCCTGATACTACTGCACAGTAGCACTGCATCATGGTTTTTGCCATGTGACTGTACTATACAGTAGTATTAGGCTACTATGCAGTCAGTGTCTCACATAGACATGGCCACTGAGTAGCAATTCGCTCCAGGAGTAGCTCCGCTGAAACCAGTGCAAGTCCCAGCACCCCTCAGGGTAAACCCCAAATTCATACAAAAAGCAAGTAAAGTCAATATCGTAAGTAAGGGAAGGTGTATGGGACACCAGCTCCTGATGTCAGCTAGAGGGGGAGGAACGCTAAAATAGCAGCTACTACTCGAACCAGGCCAGCACTACCTCCAGTGACCTGGCCACTTTCGCTGCCCTGTGTACCACTGCTGCCCAAGGCACAGCATTACCCAGTTATGCCTCTAATTAAAGTTCTTTATAAGACTTTGGTTTGGGCTCCTACACATGTACAGGGAGCCTGCGCCAGTGCACTGGAAACCCAGCACATCACAGCAGACTCAAACAACCGAATCTGTTGGAGCACAAAAATTGACGTGCTCTAACAGCCTCTCATGTCATGTGTATCAGCATCACCGCACAGCTCCACACTGACAAAATGGTGGTGGGGTGCTTTGAAATAAAACAAATCCGATAAGTTTTAATTCAAAGTGCCCCGCCACCATTTTTTCAGTGTGGGGACAAGCAGTGACACTGATACACGTGACACCCAGCACTTTTAATTAATGCAGTTTGCTAATTAAAAGCACCCAGCGCAGCACATGTAAAAATGCCCAAAGATACTGTTATATTGACGTAGGGGGCACATCCAAACAATCAAGCATGTGCAGGGGTACGCATTTTCCATTGGGCAAATAGCAGCAGCACATTTTTGTCCCAGGGCACTCCCCTGCATGTGCACTCTGGCACGCAACCAACTGACCCAGGTGGGATAAGGGATAAGGGATAAGTACCTGTGCTGGCCCCAGTAGCCTTACCTGGTCTCCTGGGAGTTTTCCAGGGCAGCAGCAATGCCAATCCAGCCACTCAGAGGCTGCCTAGCAGCCAGAGTGTGGCTCTGGCCAGCCAGGCTCTGTTTCTGGCAGCACAAATTTTGGTGCCATACTGAATGGGTGCACATGCACCGCATGTGGCTTGCAGCACTTCAAACAGCTTTGAAGCACCACAAACCACACATGCAAAATCATCAGACACACCCAGGCTGGCAACTATCATTGCCATTCAAATGTGTCAAATAGGTCAAACAGTGACATCGATTTTCACTGAATTTAAGGCCACAAAGGATCATCTAGATCTTTTACATCCTTTATTCAAGTAGCCAATCAAAGCCACCTGAATTTGAAGTCCAAAAATAATGTTAAATTTTACAGATTTTCATTTTACAAGGTTTCCATATTTAATAGTGCAAGCTACAGTACAACCTCTTTGTAAGCAGTAGGACTGTGCGAAGCTTCAATCCCTGATTCAATTTGGCAGAGATTCAGCCCAATTCAGTGGCCAAATCGCTGAATCCAAATCAAATCAGAGGACCCTCTAATCTCTCTGAATCTAATCAGAACCCTCAGGACAGATCAGGACAGTTGGTGGTTGACGCGGGGAAAAAAGCGGAGCTCTTCAATGAGTTCTTCGCTTCGCTATTTCTAAGTACAGACCAAGCCAATTCCCTCACCTCGATCATTGACGGATGTCCACATGGCACCAGTCCACCTACGGTTAGTTCTGAAATGGTTAAGGAGCTTCTGGAGGAGCTGGATGGGTACAAGTCAGCAGGCCTGGATGACCTCCATCCATGGCTGCTGAAAGAATTGGCCAGTATCATAGCTGAGCCACTGGCACAGCTGTTTGAGCACTCATGGTGCTCCGGCCAGGTCCCTGAGGACTGGAGAAGGTCCAATGTGGTGCCGATTTTCAAGAAAGGGAGAAGAGATGAGCTGGGTAACTTTAGGTCTGCCAGTCTTACCTCTATTCCTGGGAAACTGCTAGAGAAAATAATCAAAGAACAGACTTGTGCAGGCCCAGCAGGGGAAACAATGCTGAGGGGAAACCAGCACAGGTTTGTCATGGGTAGATCCTGCCTGACAAACCTTGTAGCCTTCTGTGAGCAGGTCACACACTGCCTGGACGTGGGAGACGAGGCTGATGTCATCTTCCTGGACTTTAAGAAGGCCTTTGACACAGTTTCACACCCTATCCTCATTGGGAAGCTAGCAGACTGTGGAGTGGACACCTATATGGTCAGGTGGGTGGCCAACTGGCTTAGGGACCGCACCCAGAGAGTGGTGGTGGATAGTTCCTTCTCGGCCTGGAGGGAGGTGGGCAGTGGGGTCCCACAGGGTTCAGTCCTTGGACCAATATTATTTAATATCTTCATCAGTGATTTGGATGAGGGCATGGAGAGCACCCTCTCCAAGTTCACTGATGATACCAAGTTATGGGGCAAAGTTAGTACACCGAAGGGCAGGGAGCAGATTCAGGCTGACCTGGACAGGTTGGATAAATGGGCAGAGAGAAATAGGATGCAATTTAATAAAGAAAAATGTAAGGTACTCCACCTGGGAAGGAGGAATCCCCAGTACACCTGTAGGTTGGGGAGTGTCCTTCTCAGCAACTCGGAGGCAGAGAGGGATCTTGGAGTCATAATTGACTCCAAGATGAACATGAGCAGGCAGTGTAACGAGGCCATCAACAAGGCCAATCGCACCTTGTCGTGCATTAGCAGGTGCATGACTAACAGATCAAAGGAGGTGATGCTTCCCCTCTATGCGGCACTGGTCAGGCTGCAGTTGGAGTACAGGCATGTTGCATCTTACGCGGGGGTTACGTTCTAAAGGCAAAAATCGCGTATAGTGAAATCGCATATTACCGCACCAGCGGTGACTGCCTCTTCCTCCAAAACCTCCCGCCACCACTGTGGAGCCGCGCTTAGAGCTGTGCGGCCAGCGGCAGCGGCACATCGCGGGGTGGTGGTGCAGATGGCTGCATGCCGCCCGGCCACCACCACACCCGGCGGCCAACCGCACAGCTCCGGGTACGGCTCCATGGCAGCAGCGGGAGGTTTTGGAGGCAGAGGCAGTCACCACTGGCAGTGTGGTGGTAGCCGGGCCTCCAGGTAAGCGACAGCACCACATGCAGACTCAAGCCCCACCCCCCCCACCCACATATAGTTGAATTTGTGCAAGTTAAATGCACGTATGATGCGACATGCCTGTACTGTGTCCAGTTTTGGGCGCCACACTTCAAGAGGGATATGGAGAATCTGGAGAGGGTCCAGAGGAGGGCCACTCACATGATTAGTGGCCTTCATGATAGACCCTACGGGGGGAGGTTGAGAGAGCTGAATCTCTTCAGCCTTCACAAGAGACGGCTGAGGGGAGATCTTGTGGCCACCTATAAATTTATTAGGGGAGGTCAACGGGGAATAGGGGATGTGCTGTTTACTAAGGTGCCCCAGGGAGTGACTAGGAATAACAGGTGTAAACTAGTTGAGAGTGGATTTAGGTTAGATATTAGGAAGAAATTTTTCACAGTAAGGGTGGCCAGGTCTGGAATGGGCTTCCAAGAGAAGTGGTGCTGTCACCCAGCTTGGAGGTCTTCAAGAAGAGGCTAGATAGTCACCTGGCTGGGGTCATCTGACCTCGGTCCTCTTTTCTGCCAGGGGCAGGGGGTCGGACACGATGATCCATTGTGGTCCCTTCTGACTCAACCATCTACCTATAGATTATGAATCTATAATCTGGAGAGATTTGGAAAGAATCAGCGATTCGGACAGAGACGCCACTTTAAATGATTTTTTTACATACCTCTAGGTAGCAGGTGGCTTGTGAAAACTGCAATGGTGGGGTGGATGGAGCATCCCACAGGAACGGGGGTGCTCTCCAGTGCGCTTGGCAGCAGAACTGGAAGTGGACCAGAAGCACTTCCTCTCCACTTCTGGGTCCACCGGGGAGCGCGCCGGAGGATTCTGTTGCACCCCCACAGCTTGGTGGCTGGTGCATCCTGGGGCACTTCCAGGTTCGCTGCTGAGCATGTGAGAGTGTAGCAAGAAACCCTTTTGTCTGCCTTCCTCTCAAATGTGAAGCTCCTCCATATGGCAAAAGCCCCACTTTTAGTATTTGCCCCCTTTTGGGGATGCTTTCTCTTTTCTACCTTTTCTTCCTTCCTCTCTCTTTTTCTTTTATCATATCATTATTATTATATAAGGTGTATTTGTAGTGAAAATAGAGCTTGTAGATGCTTTTACAAATGTACTTCAAGTTTAAAAGTAAGTTGTACCATGTAACAATGTTAGCAAGAGCAGGAATCTCCGTATGGAGCAGGTCCCTGAATGAATCATGGTTGACTGTATAACACCGTAGCTAGTCTGGATAAGTATGTTAATGAGCGGCAATTAATACCTACAAAATCAGAGACCAAGGAGAAGAAAGAATCAATAAAGAGCCAGGAATTCCCAGAAACGTAATTGTTAAAGGTACGGAAGCCCCCGTTTGAACTAATCAATGCTGGAAACAGACCCTTCAGGCTGAAATACCCCCTGATCAACCACTTCCAGATCTCTATTCATCAGGGCAGTGAATCAATCAAAATTCATCAATGGACTCATGATACTGCACATAAGTGTGGACGTGACCCCTGGGGCTGACAGCTGCCATCCAGCAGCTACCAAGAGGGGTGTTCCTCGAGGTCAACGACCCCTGGATTGGGTAAATCCAAGAATTGGGGAGTCACCCAAATCTGCCAGAGAGGGAGAAAAACAGTGAAGAAATGACCCCCAGTGGTGCCCTCTTTGACCTGACCAGCACCCTGCCTGTCCAACCAGAAGGACCGGCCGGCAACCCCCTTCTGCAGCAGCATCGCGCTGAAAGAAGCCTCGACTGGCCATCAATGGTGGACTCCTGCGCTTGGGGATTAAGTATATCTTGACACCAGTACTTAGTGTTCAGAGCTAGCTACTGTGAGTGTGTGTGTTTGAGGGGATCAGCACCAAGGTTTATTGTTTGACTTTTGCATCCATCCAATAAACTAGACTTTTATGATGTTCTTGTGAGTTGGTGCTTTGTAGCCAGCAGGGGGGCTCCCACGCTCCTGTGGGATGCTCCATCCACCCCAGCATTGCAGCATTCATGAGCTGTGCTGGTACCTCAAGGTACGTAGAAAAAACTTTTAAAGCTCTGTCTATGTTAGAATCACTGATTCTCCGAGTCAGCATCAAATCTTCAGATTCAGCCGAATCAAATCGGGGACAGTGATCTGAATCAATGAATAGAAACGCTGTCCCTGATTTGGGCTGAATCTGAATCCAAATCCAAATCCAAATTGAATAGGGCCCACTTTGCACACCCCTAGTAACCAGCCCTGTTCATGACCAAACCCTGGCCTTTAGCAAAACCAACAGCAGGAACTAATCTTTTCATTATAATGGTGAAGTAAACCCTCTTTGAATAAGGTTTTGTTTCAGACCTATGGGCATTTGTTATAAATAGGCTGTATTGCATCATGGTTTTAAACTCCCCACAAGCAACAAGAGGGACCACGAACCAGCACTTACCTAGGCAGCACTGTACAGAAGCACCTCCCGGTCTGTATTGCGTACCAAGCTCGCAACACCCCCAAGAGTTAGGGAAATGGTGTAGCCCCTATTTTGCAGAAAAGACTGAGGCACAGAGAGACTAACTGGGTTATCCACAGGGAGCCTGTGGCAGCCCAAGGAATTTAGTTCAAATTGCCCAACTGCCAGATAAGCTATTTTAAAGTCCCTCTGCCCTCCTTCCTGCTAATGAGGTCTGAACAATTCCTTCAATAGTGGCGATGCTCTTTTTATGGCATCATGCCTCTGAAAGGATCCATCTGGAAACTAGATGCCTCCATTCATAATAATTAGCAATGCAATAGCAACAGCATCAGTTCTCTTGTATCTGAATATAGGAAACTCGTTATGTAGTTCATAGATTTTAACACCAGAAGGGACCGTTGCCATCATCTAATCTGACCTCCCACGTAACACAGGCCATGCCTTCCTTGATTTAATTCCTCCTACAAGCCCAACAGTTGTAACTGAACTAGAGGATATCTTTTAGAAAAAAACATCCAATCCCAATGTAAAGATTTCTAGTAACAGAGAATACACCACAACCCTCAGTAAGATGTGCCAGTAGCTAACTTAAAAATGTGTGCCATGTTTCTTTCTTGTGTTTCTACAAAATGACTTGTATTTAATGTTTGACTGTATGAGGCATATACCAAAAGAGTGGCACAGACAAATGAGCTTTCCACCACTACATGGTGTTCTGACTTTCACTACAGAAGTTTCCTCACATGGATATCAATTTTTTCACCAAATCTCCTGTATCAGCATTCCTCAAATTGGCTTAGCTTTACATTTCTCTCCCCTTCTCCCCCACTATAAATAGCTGAGCCTCATATATCATTTAAGTAGAATAAAACATTACTCCTTGCATTCATTTATTTGATTTTACAGCCTTGCTTGTATGTTAATCAAACGCATAAAGTGCTGAGGTGCATAGGTGCCAAGTAAAAGTCAATATTTCACCGTGAACCTCATTTATCTATATTAGCCTGAAACAAGGTAGATCTGTAAATTTGGGCATTATTGAATTTAATGACAAAGATCAATTACAAGATCTTTGACATAGTGGGGATTTGTCAGGTAAAAAAAAAAAAAATCATCTCTGCTTCCTAAAGGGGATTATAAATGTTAGCTGGTTGGACGTGTCTTCCTCTGCTACAAGACTGATACATGCCAATATCGAAATGATATTCATTGTATTTGAAACATAGACTTGCATGTTAAAATCAGTTGAAAATGTATCCAGGGCTAAATCATGGTTGTTTTTTGTGGGCCCACTATTGTGATTGGCTGAGGTACTGGAAAAGAAGCAAAAAGATCTCAGGAGAGATCCAGCATTTTGTTCCAAGGCTGTAAGCACATCTGGGCTTGCCAAGCTATCTTCCCATCCTGAAAAATAGAGCCCTCATTCTAATCGGGCCCTTTGGGTGTTAATCATGTATGCATGATTAATACTACCATTCTCTGGATGACAAAGATGGGCTGCTGATTCTTCTTACTGTAGCATGGACATTGTCATAGCAAACCTGGATCTACAGGACTCCGCTGTCCCCATCACTGGCACAAGGTGATGCTACCACGTAAAGCAGGGCTCAGCAAAATGGCAGATCTGACTGGCAGCTGGACTCCATTTCCCAGCAGCCCCTGCCCGCATGGCTGGGGCCAGTTTCCATGGAGACCCCAGCAGCAGCTGCACTATGATAGCATGAGGCCAGGGTTTTCATGGAAACCATCCCCAGCAGCACTGGCAGGGCATGTGGCAGGGTGCAGAGCTGCTCCAGAGCCCGGCTGGGGTCTTGTGGCAGAGACAGTATGATCCAGAGCCAAGGTAGAGCCACGATCTTCAGCCTGAATGCCCGGGGCAGGAGCGTGCAGGCAGCAGATTGCGACTCTGCCCCAGATTGTTGCAGCAGTGACAGCATGGTCTGGAGCTGAGGCAGAGCCACAATCTGCTAATAAAGGTTGCATGGTGAAGCTCAGTTATTCACCGAAAGGTCTTCAACAAATACCCAAAACACAAGCAAAACCCATGCGATCAGGGATCTCTGTCCTTGAGAATCAAAGGAAATATCACCAAATAGAACTGGGATACTCTCAAATGGGCCATTAGGACAAGAGCGTTCTAGCCAGATGTGGCCCATAGTGCCATTTTTACATGATGTCTGTGTATGTGCTTAATGTTCTTATTGAAGGGGGAACCATGTCGTCCAGAAAGAGGTGGCCTGTTCCACCGGACACAGATCTGGGCTGCTCCTTTGAAGATCTGGGTTCTCCTCTTGCTGCTATTGACCTGCTGGAGGAACTTCAACAAAGTCACTTCACCTTCTTGTGTCTATTTCCCATCCCGCCTTTTGTCTACTTCATCTCTAGATTGTAGCTACTCTAGTCTACACCTTACCTGTCCCACTTCCCTGCTGGCCCCAATCAGGCCCACTGACCCCTCTGCCCTCCCTAGCACCCCAGATCCCTGCTCACTGACCCCTCTGCCCCCCATCTTATGTGTGGCTGCCCATACTGTCTGTCCCAGGGGAGCAAGTAGGGAAGGGTTAACCTGCCTGTTCAGCTGCCACTGTTCCTCTCTGGGCAGGCTCAGCCCAGAGCAGAGCAGCATTCTGGTAGTGGTGGCTGGTCGGGAAGGTCGATTAACACTTCCCTGACTGTTCCCTTGGGACAGACAATGCAGGCAGCCATGAGTAATGGAAGGGAGGGGCAGAAGGAGCCCCAGGGGGCAGGGGGAAGCCCAGAATGGGAGGCAGGGTGGGATTCTTACCTTTCAGCCCTCCAGGCCCCTGCTGGTGTGAAGTGCAACTGCTCCAAGCACAAGCTAGTCCTAACACCAAACATTTGTGCAGCTCAGTGTAACATGCAACAAGAGGCTAAGTGTTTGTACAATATCTAGGACTTATCTCTATAGGACCCCATAATAATGAGGCCAAATGCTATTCCCAGTTACTTGTGATGGCAGTGGAGTTGCTCCAGTGTAGATGAAAGGAGCGGTCACCTTATGAATCCATCTCTCCGTGCTGTGGCTCATATCAGAAGGCGCAGTAATGCCTGTTATATTTTGAAATCCATACAAAGCTCAGAAACAACCAGGTTGCCTTCAAGATGGAAGGCATCGTGCAAAGTGAATGCAGTGCCAGGAGCCAGCATGTTCTCTTCGATGCACCTGAAATACCAGCTACCTGAAATCCACATAGCCTTGGGCTCACATACCTAGTCCCACATGCTTTGCTGTCACCAACCAAAAGAATCAAGTCCAGACAATAATGAGTGACTCACTCTTTTTCTTAAATGACTGTATATTGCTTAATTTGTATAAAAGAGAGAGGCAGTGCCAATTAATCTGAAACAGATTGGAGCGGATTTTAATAACTTTAGGAAAGCCATATCAGGTTGTTTGAAGTGCTGAAGAGCAGGAGTGTGGAGGGGGACACTCTAAAAGTGTAAGTCTCAATTTTGGTTGGCAGTTGTAAAACCTAATAGAGTAAAAGGAGTGCTTTCATGTGTCTTTATTCAGAGGAATGGGTTTACACAAAAACGTAATTTTGCCTTGAAATTGGCTTCAGACTTTAAAGGAAAAAGAAGAGTGAAGCACTTTGGTACCGAAGTGGTTAATAGGAGACAGACGAACAGGCAGGCAGATTATTGTCCCTGTCCTAGCTGAGAAAAATGCAAAAAATAAACACACAGCTTCAGTGAAAGTGAAGGAGATTTCAAGACATTTTTAGAGCCATAGGTGTCTATTAATAACCCTACTAAGGGATTTTGGATAATACTATACAAGAGGTTTAATCTGATGGTAGATCACAGAGCATCATTTTCTAAGAAGCCTTTGTCAGTTGATATTGTGTTATTCTGTAGGTGAAGATCTTGGAAGCTTTTATTGTTTTCTCATTCTCAGCCTTTTGACTATAATCGGGTATAGTACAGTATTTTTACCAGGTATATGTGCTATATCCCCAATCTTGGGGAAAACTACATCTTTAAATGTAGTTTTGAAACAGGGACATGGGGCACGTCTACACAAGATGCTTAATGCACAAAAAACTAATTCTACTGCATTTTAGCATGGTGGCCAAAATCCATGCTAATACATAGTGGATTTAATCTAATGCGCAGCAGCATCACCAAAAATAAGTTCATCTGCACTGATACGCAGTAGCACTGATTGCAGCACATTAAGTTAGTACCCATCACTACAGGTACTAAACTTATGGCACATTAATGAACATGTAGACGCGCCCCATGGTGTAGCAACTTGCTCCATCCATACATCCTCTTCAACTCTGTGAGCTCTTGGCTCCACATGTAGCCAGTCAGCCATTCCCCTTAGAAACAGCATCAGCGTGAGTAGGTGTGAGCCATACATTGTATTATTCACATACCACCAAAGCTGCAATTGTGTGACTGAAAATCATAGCTCACCATTACTCTGGGCAGACTGCCGTGATGATCTCACCTCTAATTCCTCTGCCCCAAACTGGCAGAAGGACGGTGAGCTTGCAAGCTAGTTCTCCAAATTGGCACTTACTGTTCTATGCTATCCTGGTCTAATCACTATGATGTTGTACTTTATAGACTAACAAAATCAGAGACACATAAGTTTAGGTAGTCTATAAGGTGTATATCTACCCTGTCTTCTGCTGACTTCAGACTGACTTGGCTAACTACCTCTCTCTGCTAATAACTATGAGGCAATAACACAGACAGTCCCCAGAATGACACCACCTGCACAAGTTTATTAAAAAAAGAAAACTTACTGCTTTGTTGATAGTTATTCAGGCACCTCATCTGCTGTTGCTGTGATGTGCAGCCTTCTCCTCCTTCCTTCTCCTCCTCCTGCCGTGGGTGCAGCCACACCTGATAGAAGCTATATGTGCATTTGGGGTGGGGAAGGAAGGGAGCAAAGGCAACTCAGACAGCTAGCAGTAACTCTGGTGTGTCACCAATGCCAGCTGTTCCAACTCCTTGCATCAGGCTCCTCAGAAATGCTGAGGTCAGCTTGGAAATCATGAAATTAAAAAATGTGTGTGTGTGTGTGTAGTATAAAATGTGTAATAAATCATCAAATAAATAATAATATTAATATATATGCATTCTCTCTGGTTTCAGAGCCATTGGGATGGGCAGTGATCATGTTTTCAGGTCCCCATCTATAACCACACGGCTTAGAACAAATGAAAGCTAAAGTGTACATGCTTTCACATGACTCGCAGAACTGAGCTTTAAGGAAAATACCACCTATCATGAGACTCTGAATGAAATCATGAGAGTTGGCAGCACAGACCTCATCACAGTCCTATAGCATGTATTGCTTGACACTGCCTGCTGGAGCAGCAGCCTGCTCCCCCAGTTCCCATGCTTATGTGCATTTTAACACACATACTAACTATACTCTTCTCTTAATTCTAGCTGTTAACATATTTACTCAAATAGAAAACAACCTTGATTATTAAAGACCCCCCTCCCAATAATTAGATGCTACATGTGGAACTTTTTAAAAAATATTATAATTTTCCAGGTACTGACTCTAATTATTGGAGGTTTGTCCTGAATTTGTCCCCTTCCCTCTGCTACAGTGTGGAAAATAAATATGGGGGATCAGATAGCTCTTTGCTCTCTACTTCCCCTCCAACATTTTCCCATGGCAGCCCCTTCCCCCTCTCCTTAGTGTCAGGCCCTGAGCACATGGAAGTGAGGAGCAAATTTGAAAACAGCAGCCTCAAAATTAAACATGGCTACAGCAACTTGCATATAGTACCCATGTATTTAGTTTATCCACAATTGATGCATGTTATCTTTTTTGAAGCTGGTGCAAGTATTAGCACAGGTATTCCATAAACACGCTTTTAAGCAACACTTTAACATCTACTTACATGAAGTACAAACCATACATGATATTAGTCCAAAACCAAAGGTTCATGTTTTGCCACATAGTTCATTGCCCCAGACCCCAGCAGAGTCAACGGCATTTCAAGTCACAGTGACCCCCACAGCTCAGCACTGATCAGTACGTGTGTCCTTCACATACCCTCCACAAAGGATCCATGTGTTAATTAGCCCCCACTCATGACTAAAACCAGGTGTTCTTGTCACGAGTCCTGGGATCCTCCAAAAAATTAGATCCAAATAAGGTGCAAGACAACCTGGGCTAGCTTTGCTTCATGGAGGGCAGCCCACACTAATCATATGCCCCAGGCCGAGAGAGGGGGTGACAGCAGGATTCTGAGTGAACTGTATGCAAATTCGTGGCTCACCATGACTTAAAAAGCATTGGCAGTGGCTGCATCTACACAAGACACTGACTTACCACTGTGCAATAGTGATGTGTAATGCTACTGCACAGTAGTAATGAGCTACTGTGCAATCAGCATCACCAAAAAGCCATTTGGGGATGCTGCTGTGCAGTAACATTGGTTACTGAACAGTCATTTAGTACCTGTGTATGCAAATACTAAATGACTGTGTAGTAACAACTGTGCAGTCAGTCTCATGTAGATGTGGCCAGTGAGGGGGACTGCACTTAATGGACATTACTATATGTCTTATTCAGATAGGCTGCACTAACCTATGCTTAGGTTCCCAACATCATCTTGGCTTTTTTGGCTATGATTAAGCATAGTATTTTTGGCCCTGAGAGGAAAAGTCAGGGCTGACTCTGGTTCTCTTGGTACCAGCCTAGTGTTGTAGTACCTCCAAACCCAATGCCAGTACCCTGCAGAGGGAACACCTGCCCATTTTTTAAGGGCCACACACACCAAAAATAATGGTTCCTATCAGCATATTTGCCCATTGTGGGCCATGTGTTTTCTAGTCGTGCCTAGTGTTGGCTGCATTTAATCAGCTTCATAGCTGGTTTCCATTGCTGAGCACATGCTGCTTTTGGCAGCGATTTAATGATAGACAATGTATTTAGTGAGATTTCCTTGTATGCAATTATAAGATGAGGGGTTTTTTCCCCATGCTGAATGGGGGGGAAAAACCTTGTCTTGTATTCAGGTAAATACAGTATTTTTAATCTATGAAAGTTAAAAAAAAGCGCACACTGTGAAGAATAAATGCTGCCTCCTGTCAAGTGTAGGTCAGCTCCTGTGTAGAACCAGTGCAGCTCCACTGAAAAGGTCCTGAGGAAAGGCCTTCACAAGGCTGACGGCACCATGTGCCTCATGTATAGTGCAAAGCCCAGCTCCACAAGGGTTCCCTCTGTGGAGTTAGATGGAGGAAGATGCAGGACTAGATTTGTTTCTATGCAGATGTTGATCTTCCATCACACCTGTGGACAGGTACAAAAAGTAGGCCTGGAGTGGCTCCACTACCACGCATTGGCCTGGTGGAGAGATGATCTCCCAGAGGTCCCCAGCATCCAGCTGAACTTCTGTAGCTACAGCCCCTGGTATCAATCAGTCTCAATATCTAAGGCTCTTGTATATCAGATCCTTATTACATGATGAATTATGAGCTTGTATTCAGTACTTTGGACACAGCATACAGCTCAGATTTCTTGCTGCTCCCAAATGCCCTGGGGAGAGATTTTGACCAAAGAGTAATCCTGTAGGACAGGTCTGGGAGTTAGAAGGCCTGGTCCCAAATTTCTTGCATAATATTGGATAACTCTGGGTTTTACTTTCCATACATGTAAAAAAGGAAATTGTAACTAATTCCTGCCTCCCTGGGACACAGTCAGGTTCAGTGAATTCCCCTTTGTAAAGAACTTTTAGATTTGGATACTGCTGTAGAATTGCAAACGACTGACAATACTAAAGAGTAAGAGTGGCTGACACCTGGTGTGTGCATAGGGTGGCCATTTGTCCAGTTTTATAGAGGACAGTCCAGTTTTCTGGTCCTCTGTCCTCTATTGATATTAAACCGGATGCCTTTATGTCCTCTATTTTACAGCGCTTGGCATCCTTCTGCCGCCAACACCACTGCAGCCACCTGTGGGAGCTCCCCACTCAGCCCACCCTTGCCGCTGACAATGCTGCAGCTGCTTGCAGGAGCTCCCTGCTTGCTGCCGCCACGCACCCACCACTGACACCACTGACACTGCCTGTGGGAGCTCGCTGTGCCCCCCCCCAGCCTCGGGAGGCACGCGACATTCATGGTGGTGGGGACAATGAAACTGTCCTCTATTCTTGAGGTATCTCAATGGCCACCCTGTGTGTGCATGATGCGTCACTTTGGGGACAACAAAAACATTGTTAATTCTAACCTAGCCAGTACAAATGCATTGGGAAGAAGAGGCACCTTTCTGCATTCAGATTTAATGGATCTTTGTTCAAGCAAAGCCTTATGCTTTACTTTTTTTTTTTAAACAACTAACTTTTATTTGATTGCACAATCCTTGTATTTTAGCACCACCTGCTGGAGATTGCATATAATGTACTTGAAAAAGTGCACTGCTGTCTGATCAACTACAAGTCTGGGCTTTATTCAAAGAAACTATGCCTCGCCTTTATGACTACACTTTTTAAGGGACAATGTATAACATAAAACATAGGTCATCCAAAAGATAAGTAGTGTAAAGAAAAAGAAATATTTAGAGCTTTGATGATAGAGATTTGTATATTTTTTGATGATAAATCTGCTGAGCCATAGCTAAACCTAAATCTGATGCATATTCAGATGCTCCAAGATATCAGGTTCAAGCCAGCAAGGTCTCATGGTCAATAGGATCAACGGCAAGTGACAGACATAATAAAAATCACAGCACAGACACCTGACTTTTGTCCATCTTCAGAAGGTCAAACAAGAATATGAAGCCAGCCAGCATCTCATTCCCATAAAGTCACTGGTCATTCTCTCCAGCTTACCTATATGGCCCCCTTCATCTTAAGAGTGCTCCTTTTTATCTGCAAAAAGCTGTACATGTATCCACACAGAATAAAGATTTGAAGTATATTTTTCTCACATCAATAAATTGTTGAGTGAATATACCTAAAAGCCGCTGTTTATTTAGAATCTATTCATACCAAATCATTCTAATTCCTACTTTTACTGAACAATACAATTATTGTCAGGATCTACAGGCCAGTGGACAATCAGTCCAGGCTAGTGAAATGTTGGCTGGACAAGCAGATTGGGTCTCTGAGCTAACTGCAGGATTGGTCCCCCTGAGGGCCTGACTGCTGAGAACACCAACCCAGGTATTTAGGACTACACCTACTAGTGGCACTTGGACTAGTCACTACAAACATAGGTGATGTGTAGTGGGGCACATGCCCCCCCTGAGATTGGCCACTGCCAAAACCGCCAACTTCTGCAGGCAGTCACCCCCCCCCCCCACCCCCGCTTGCTGCCAATGCAGCCACAAGTGGCTGCAGGTCACCTCGGCTTGTCACCCGCCACACCCACCCCCCACCACCACCAGTCGCCCTCCCAGTCACGGGAGACACTGGTCAGTCAGGAATATAAAGTTGTTCCAACTCCCTCTCCAGTTATTGGCTCATTTCCTGATTTCAGCTTTTGACCTTCCTCTTTCTTCCTGGTTACAAACCCCAGACCTAACCACTTAGCCAGATGACCCACATCCCAGTTTCTTACAGTTCCATACTGGATGCAGTTTGCACTGGAAATTATTGCTCTCAAGTGCAGCATTTACACGTGCACTCAGAACTGCGGCACGTTGAGCCAGGGCGGCACAGCTCTGGCTGGCAGAGGGCCTCGGGGGGTCAGCCTGCTAGCCAGGGACTGCTGCGCCCTGCCTCAATGTGCTGCAGAGGGGCTGGCTGGGTCACCAGGGTGCTCCAGTGTGGGGCTAGCCAGCAGGGAGCCCTGCACTGTAGCACCCTTGAGCCCCAGCCAGGTCTGGTCAGCATCTACACTTGCGGCAGAGTAAATAACTCCAGCATAGGATAGTACTTGTGTTGGCAGGTACTATCTTATGGCAGAGTTAATTAGTTTACTTCAGCCTAATAGCACTGCACGTGTACATGGTGACACTTTTCTGCAAAGCTAATTAGCTCTGCAATAAATATTTCATGTAGACACACCTATTGACATGTCTATCCCTGCCTTGGAAAACCAATGGATCTCATCATAACAGCAAAAGAACAAAATAAGTTTTCAAATATAAATCAAACTAATACTCCATTTTCAAAAAGTGCTAGGCAGGGAACTGCAAGTGTATTTGTGCTTGTTCAAGTGAAGAATTTGTATGAACAAGTGCAACTTTGGTTAAACCCCAAAGCTTAATAGGTTCAAAGCACAAAGCCTACACATTGCACACAAAGCTAAGATTGAATGTGCAACCTTAATGCTGATGTTTCTTTTAATGTGTGGGGAGAGGATTTGTGGGAAATTTCCTAGATTTCTTTAAAAGTCTAAGCAGGTTGCTTAGCCTGCTGGCTTTGCACGGGAATTTGTTCCCCAGGGGTATTTGTTCCTTCAGCCAGACCTCTAAAGCAAAGTTCAGACTTTTAAACAAATCAAAATCCCTCCAATCCCTGCATGAGGCAGGATAAGCAGTACGCAGCTGGTGCACAGAGGGTCCGATAGGGACCGAGACCCTGGGAGCTGCACAAGACAGCCTGGATCTCCAACCCCCCTGCATGTGGCAGGGCAGCAATGCACAACCGGTGCACGGAGGATCCAGGATCAGACCAAGGTCTTGGAGCTGCACGCAGCAGCTCAAGTCTCCAACCCTGCACAAGGCCAGGCATGGGATTAGAGGGGCTGTTGGTGTTTGGGACATGGCACAGGGCCACAAGCAAGCCAGGAGGTTGGGAGAGCCCAACACAGCTTAGGCCCTCCACAGGAGGAGGAGATAACTCACACAGGAGGCAGGTGCTGCATAGTCAGTGCCTGGAGGAGTCATGAGTCACCCAGAAAATGGGGGTTCACACAGGGGAGGGAGGTCTACCCCCTCCTGGCATCCCCAGCTGGGGAGACGCCCCGAAGGGAAGGGCTCTTGGGTCAGGGCCTGACCAGGTGGGTAAGTTGGGCAGAGTTATGGTAGCCCCTTAGGGTCTCAGGGCACCAGGCCTTGCTTTCTTTTGCTATCTTCCCCTCCCTTCCCTCCCCCCCCCACCCCCCGGGGGTAGTTTCTTTCAGTGCACAACAGTTGTGGTCGGGCAATGTGCTAACCTTTGTTTTCTGTGAACTCTGCGCCACAAGTTTTGTGAACTCTGCACCTCATGCTTTGTAACTTCACACCCCAATAGAGTAGAAGACTTCATAACATTTAATGTGACCCTTGTTTTGACCTTCTGACCCCTCACCTGTATATAGAGTTGTTGCATAGTTCTGTATATATGCATGTGTGTGTATGTATATATATGTATAACTTATAGTTCCTCTATTTATGTGTATATATATTATAATATCATCACTAATCAGAACACAGAATCCAGGCATAACAGATACTGAGTTTGGCGGCTGCTGCTGAGATCCTTAGGGTAATTTCTGCCATCAGCGTGACTAGAGATGAAGCTGACCCAGCTCCAGACCACACTCCTTGTCATGACAACAGCCACCTGGATGCAAGGGAGTGAGACAGGTCAAGGAAATATGGCACTTACTGCCTGAAAGCACTTAATGCCCACCAAGCACCAGCGTCTATACAGAGAAGCAACTGAAGTCCCGTCAGCCTCTTCCTCAGCGTGACAGCACAACTGGTCTGCTGCTGAGAAGCCTTACAGATCTGGTGTGCCACAGCACAGAGCAACTATCTCCCTTACCTTACTGAAACAAAAACAGTCCTCCGCTGGCATGTCCAGGAGGAGGTACTGGGTTCACAGCATGCACGATCACCCCAAGGAGCCCAACCCCTCCAACAATGCTGCACATGGGTGGGCATGGGAGATTGGGGCCGGGGGGGGGGGGGGGGGGGGGGAGGGAGGGCACTTTAATTAGCAAACCGCGCTAATTAAAAGCGTCTGAGAGTCATGTGTATCAGCATCCTCATGCTGAAAAAATGCCAGCAGGGTACTTTGAACTAAAGCTCATTCAATGAGTTTTAGTTCAAAGCACCCTGCTGCGACTGTTCAGTGCGGAGACACTGATACACATGACTCTGGAGGCTGCTGGAGCACATTAATTTCCGCACTCCAGCAGACTCGATTAATGGAGTCTGCTTCGACGTGCTGGATTTACAGTGCATCAAAACAGCCGCCCTGCATGCGTGCAAGTGCCCAGCGTGTGCACAGGAAGCAAAAGTAGGTGGTGTGTGGACACAAAATGGAGTGCAGAAACATCCCCATGCAGAGATCTAGGGCATTCTTGCCTCACACATAATTTCCCTGGAGGACCAAGTAGTAATATTTGTGTTCATTGCTAGCCAAAGGTGCATGTCTGAATTCCCACAGTTGAAACACCTGACTCAGATCTGCATATTAAATGCCTCTCGAACAAATAATAAGTTCACTAGAGATCCAGAATGCCTAGTCCAGCGATTCTCAATCAGGGTGCCGAGGAACCCTAGGGTGCCATGAGACCCTTTCAAGGGTGCCACACAATATCAGCACTGAGAAGAGTGCAAACATGAACACGATTCACAAGATCAAGCCAGAGATTTCAAAATGGAGTCCAGAGCAGCAAAGGCAGCTAACTAAACAGGCAGCTAACTAAAGAGTGGTGGTGGTCTTGCTTCTGCCTTCAACATTTCTGCATGATACATAGCATAGTGGCTAAACCGCTTGTCCAGGAAGCAGGCTTGGGCTCTAGGCCATCTGCTGCCTGAGAGAATTCAAGCCATCATCTCCTGCTTCCTAGGACAGTACTTATCACCAGACGATACAACCGGCTCAGGTGGGCACGCTTTCCACCCTTCCTGTCGAAGCTGATTTGCTGCGCAGGCAAGAATCACAGGCTAAAACCAGAGCAAGCAAAAGGGAAGGTGTCTCCGTAGCCCAGTGAGGATAGCCCTGCCCTGGGAGAAGAAGTTACCTTTTATTTGCTTTCCTTATATAAACTCCATCAAGTTAAACGCTCTTGAAAGAGACGCTCCAAGCTGTAGGCTCAGGGGCCTCCAGCTGAGCTCGTCTGAAAAAGTGGGAGAAGAAAAAATGCGTCTGCTACTCTGCACAAGATCATAAATACCTGACTCTTGAAGGAACGAGTATCATTGCAGTGAGAGCCGTCTGAGATCATCGTTCAAGCCACTGAAAAGAGGCTACCCTGTGCGTATGGTTGGTAAAGGTCCCTCACATGCTGCGTCACCCTGGGAGTCAGAGGGCTTATGGCGGTGAATATGGGAGCTTAGGAGAGACTCCCTTTGTGCCCGTATGATTTTAGTCTTCAACAGTTACACAAAACATTATGAATATGGTAATAGCTTCCATCTGGCTCAGTCAATATTACCTGCCAACAAGAAAATGCAAGCATTAGCTAAGTAAGGACAATTCATAATCAGCAGTTGGCTTGGGCCTCCCAATGTGGCACATGCCAATTAAAGGAAGTAATTAGACTTTAGCTGAATCCCTGTGGAATTTATTTGGCAAAAAACCTTGTAAAACATTTCATCCCGGCATATGTATTTTGATAATACAGGTGGAGATTTTAATTAAGAAGTAAAAAGAAAGCCCGTTCATGTATATTCCATGGCAAAATTGTTTCCATCAAATCCACATTTAAAGCTCTCTCCCTTTGCTGTGTATTAAAGTGGCTGTAGTAACAAAGCGCATCCTCCTCTGGCTAGCGCTTGGTTTGTGCTAGGGATACTCAAAGATGAACACAGTTAGTGGAATAAATAAAGCCTTGATTAAGCATAATCTCCTCAGTTTGAACTTTGCTGGATCTGTAGGTAAAGCCCTACTCTTCCCTACTGCAGCACTGAGATAAGGAATCAGTTCTGTCCAGCAAGCTCTACAGAAATCACAAAAATGCTTAGGATACAATGTGATATGGACTGGCTCCAGCTCTATCCCCACACTGAATGAATAAAATCTTCAGTGAATCAGTGGAGTACTTAACAAAACTTGGGTTGTAGCACAGCAGAAACATCACGTTATGCATTTCTACTATTAAAAAAACAAAGACCTGGGACTTAGATCAGCACAAAACAGGAGAAGCAGCAGCCCCCTACCTTTGCTAATGAACATAGTAGTGCCAGCCTCAGCCCAGGCCCCATTCCACAGCGCTCTTAAGCATGTGCTTAGCTCTAAGCATTAAAATGGATGGGGCTTATCTAATTCTCCTTAAAGCTAATGGAAAACCTCCTGTTGACTTCAATGAGTTGGACCAAGCCCAGTGCGACTACTGTCATGCAAAACCACTGCAACATTTTGCTGGATAAGTATCCATGTCGTTAGTAGTATTTGCACTCATCTCACATTGACATAAACAGACGCAAGGTGTGGGGAAGTGAAAGGCTAAGCAAAGTGAATACAAAGTGGGTGGAAAATGTTACCACCCTAACTAGGCAACTTTGCACGTAAACGACTGTAGAAAGTACAGGACAGGACAGGGCAGAACCAGGCACCTTCACTTGAAATGCTTTCAAGAAGGCAATCCAGACTTCATGTGCACAGGATGTTCCCACACATGAAAAGGGCATCACATATAAACACACTCCTATTAGATGGTACAAGAACTATTATTATTTTGATATTGCAGCTGTGGCCAGAGAACCCAATCAAGCACTGTGACCCCATCGTAGAAACAAAGAAAACAAAGACAGCATCTGTCCCAGAGATCTGGTAATCTAAGATTTAGACAACATGCAACAGGCAAACAGACAGAGAGTTGGGAAGCAGGAAGGCAAGGTTAGAGACAGGTGTGTGTGCATAAATTAGGCACCATCGTGGTCTCAGTTGTCAGAAGTGATCACCAGTCTTATTGATGGCAGATGGCCACAATTTGTAGATGTCACTGCAAAGGGAAACTTTAAAAAGGGATTTACAAGGTGGATTATGGAGTGGCTTTGAGGTTTGCATAGTTTACAGCTCTGGTGTTCAAAAATGGTGAAGACAAAGGTTAGTCCACTGGTCAGGGGCTGTTCATATATGAGAAGCCTAAAAGAGTTTGGTTTATTGCTTATTCAGCCTCACAAAACAAACTCTGAAAGAAGATTTAATTTCTGCCTGTTAATAAATTGGGAGGAAAACATGAGAGAGGAAAAATAATTATTTACACTCAAGGGCATGTTGGAGGGGTGCAGGAGAGTGGTGAAGGTGTGTCCTTACTGAGCCAGGGCATGCATCCAAGCCTTACTCCAGACTCATGCCAAAGTGTGACCCCCGTCAGCCCAGCTGTGAAACTGTGCCCAGTCACCCCAACTGGATATGATGGTAGTTGCATCACTCCCTTTCATCCCAACAGCTCCACAAACTGTTGTGCCTTTCCTATGATCCTAAATGCACAAGTCATGGGACAAATTTTTGACAGTGCTGGCACAAGAACCAATGTGTGTAAAGTGGGCAGGAATAAATTTAGGCTGGAAATTAGGTTTCCAATCATCAGACCAGTAAGGCTGTGGAAGAGCCTTGTAATCAGAATGGACAGGACAAAACCCTAATTGCTTTTAGGTGGGAGCTTGGTCATTTTCTGAAAAGTATTATAGTACATGGTACCTGTGACAGCATGGAGCTGGACCCAACAAACCACAAGGCCGTTTCCAAGCCTACGTTCTCCATTCCATATGTAAGGGTGCCTGCGAGCAAAGTACATTTTATTATCCCTGGCAACTTATTTAATCCCCTCTATGACTGTTTTTTACTATGTTGTGTTTGGCTTATTCTGGTCAGACTTGATAGAAACTTATGTTTGAAAGCTTGTCTAACTCTATCCCAGCTATACAGTTGGTCCAATAAAAGATATGACCCTATCACACTAATGCAGTTGCAGGCACCCAAATGTTCTTAGAGAAGTTAGTATTCTTCAGATGAATATAAAATATATGAGAAAGATACTCTGTGCAAATCTAAGCAGATATAAATTGGCTCAAATGCCTCAGTCCAGAAAAGCACATTCATCAACAGGACTCAGATATATTTTTTTAAAGATTGTATTTGCCAATTCATTGCATGAATGAGACCCATGCTGGTAAAGTACCACATCTGAATATATGATCAAAAGCCCAAGCATCTCTTTGTAGCACTAGTTGCCCTAGCAAGTTAATAATTTACAACTCTTCCTGGCCCATCTCCCTGCTTAATGTAGATAGCTAAATTATAACTAAAATATGCAACAACAAATACATTTCTGAACACATACCTGACCCAGCTTATCACTAACGTGTGTGTGTGTGTGTGTGTGTGTGTGTGTGTGTGTGTGTGTGTGTGTGTACACACCACCCCCCCAGTCAATTCCTTCAGTGGCTATCAGAGAAGTTTAAAGGGTAACTTAAATCACAGTGTACAAATACCTATGTGAGGAACAAAATATAGATACTAAAGGGCTTTTCAATCATGCAGACAAAGGTATAAATAGATCCAATAGCTGAAAGTCGAAGCTAGACAAACTCAGGTTAGAAATAAGATGTGGTTTAATGAGGACAACTGACAATTAACAATTAAAACTAATTGCCATAGGTTGCAATGGATTCTTCATCACTGGAAACAATAAATTAAAACTGGATGCTTTTCTAAAAGAGAAGGCTGTAGTTCATACAGGCTGCATCTACACAAGACTTTGACTGCAAAGCTGTGTAATTAGCTCCACTGTGTAGCGTCACATGTGGCAGGAAACTAATTAACTCTGCCTTAGGTTAGTAATTGTGAAAATACAAGTGCTATCCTGTAGCAGAGTTCGTCACTGAACAGCAACGCACATGTAGATGCTGACGGGGCTGGCTGGGACACAGGGGTGCTGGCTAGCCCCGCAGTGAAGCACCCTTGTGCCCCAGCCAGCCCCTCCACAGCACGTTGAGCTGGGTCACAGCAGCCCCAGGCTGGCAGGCTGACCCCCTGGACCCTCTACCAGCTGGAGCTACTCCAACCCAGCTCAACATGCTGCGGTCCCAGGGGCACATGAAGATATACCACTCAGGAGCAATAAAGTTTGGTGCAATATGCCCTAGAGTTTGTTCATTCACCTTCATTTCACATGTAGACGCACCCACAGGGATTAATTCAAGGAATTTGCCCTTTGTTATATATGAACTCAAACTAGATAATTACAATGGTCACTTCTGGCCCTATATACTATGAATACATGAGGTGCACACATTTGTACCAGGTATTTTTCCCATTATACAAAATAGGTATGTGTATGTAGCAACGTAACCACACGGTACTAGTAGTAAAGTATAACCTCATAAATCCGAATATCAAAAAGCCAGAATTCTTGAAAATCCAGCACATCGGAGAATAGCGACAGCTGGTGCCGGAGCAGCAGAGGAGGAAGCTTGCACGGGACAGCTGCTGCTGCCATCCACCACCCCACAACACTGCTCCACATGAGGCCACTGCTCCAGGACCAGCCACCGCTCCGGTTTTAAAAATCTGGCATTTTCACTATTCCGGCCAGTGCTCGGTCCTAAGCGTGCCGGATGTATGAGGTTGTACCGTAGTACAAAGCAATATTTTTATATTTTGGTACTCTAGGCACACTGGTATAACTGAAGCCAGAATCTACCCTAAGTTTTCATTGTTAATTTTAAACTAAGCACTCAGAGTAAATGTTAGTCTGTAGTAGTCAAAGCAAACCACTTGAGGGCTCTAGAGGACTTCAGTCTGCTGTGTTTTCCTGGCAGTACATAAGGTTTCATCAAAGATTTGAGTACTAGCATTCATTAGTCTTTTTGTCTTGACCCCATTCAAGAGGACTCTCCTGTAGATCCAGGCATGCAATAAAATCTGACAGCTGCAGCGATGGCCACACTAATAAATCAAGTGGAAAAAATAAGGTGATGCAAGTATTTATATCCATCCTCAAATGATTGGAATAGTTCACCTGGGTTCCTAACCCCTAACTATTCAAATAGTCACAACTACAAAAATACCAGCATGCTATGAATACAGCAGTGTACTCCCTCCTTTCCAACTCAGAATTAGTCACAGTGCCTTATGCATTTGTCACCTCCAGACTTAATTCGCACAGTTCCCTGCACATTGGCTTGACATGGAAAAAGCTTTAGCTGGTTCAGGATACTGCAGTCCATCCGTTCAACCATGCCGCTTGCTGAGACTACTTCAGCCACAGGGTGCTGTTCTCTTCATTGGTTCACTGCAAGCCAGAGCAGGTCAAAGTCAAGGTTTTGAACCTCATCTTCAAAGTCCTCCATAAAGTTGGCCCAAGTTGCCTAAAGGAACTAACTTATTCTTCATCCTGTGTGGTCATCACATCACACAACAGCTACCTTCCACTTGAGCAACAGACCTGTCATCCTCAAGGCTGCAGCTTTGTGCGCCGAAGTCAGCACTTCTTTGCACTAGGCTCCTCCCAAGGATTGCAGCCTTGCCATGGTGGAGAGGCTTATGTGCTACCCGTGACCATAAGCGCCATGCCATCTGCAGTTTGTATGCCAGCAAGGTCAAGAGCAAGGTTTCCAGACTAATGATGATCAAAAAATAAAATACAAGTCTTCCATAGTAGAGCAGGCAGATGAAGAAAGAATATTTCACAATGGCTGAAGTGGAATAGAAACTTCCGGTCATCTAGGTTTTCCTTCCTGTCAGATTAAGATTTCCTTTCTACAAGGTGTTACATGGTTTCTGATGTGCAACAGCATCTCCACACTAAAAGACAGTACCGGCATCTTCCTTCAACAATAGTGAGCCCTACAATGATGAGTACATGGCAAAAGGGGAAAGTCCTAGTGATTACTGGAAGCCCTTAATCACAGGCCTATATGGAGTTAATGATTATATAATAGTTGCTTTATACTTGGAACTGAGACAGGTGTGTAATTCAGTAGTTGCAATCATGATCGAGCAGGCCTATTTAGAATACACAGTGCTCACCCCATATGGGAAGGGGGCTAGAAAAAGTGCCCTAAATACAGTCCATCTCATTGCACCTGACTGGAAAACCATGTCCAATGAGGTAACTGTATCTGTGGTCGAGTAACGAAGTTTGAAACCTTGAGTGGCCACACCCTGATGGACAACTCTAACAGTGACTGACTGGAGCAAAGGACAGCACTCCTGACCAGAGAACTTGCATGATTTGATGCAGATATTGCTGCACTTAGTGAGACCAGATGCACAGGAGAGGGGCAGCTCACAAGGCATGGTGGTGGGTAAACTTCTTTTTTTCCAAAAGGAAAGCAAAAAAGACAGACATGTGCATGGCATCAGTTTTGCTATCAAGGCCAAGATTTTTACTCAAATGTTAAAATGTCCTTTTGGCATCAACGAGCATCTTAAGACCCTTCGTCATAAACTGATCAACAGACAACATGCAACAGCCATCAGTGCACACGCCCTGACCCTTGATATAGATGACAAAGCAAAAGAACAAATCTATTCTGAATGTGACCAAGTCTTGTCATTTGTCCCCAAAGAAGATGAGATCATTCTTCTTGGCAAGTTCAGTGCTAGACTCTGAGCTAGGGAAAGGAACACTTGGGAAGGAAAGGGTGGGGAAAGTCAATTCAAATAGACTCGTCTCCTGAGCAAGTGTTTGGAATATGATCTCATAATCATGAACTTCTTATTCCACCAAAGCAACAAATGGAAGACATCATGGATGTACTGCCATTCAAAACACTGGTACCTGATTGACTATGTCAGAGTGCATACCTGGGACTGTCATGGCATCTGTCTCATCAGGGTTATAACCAGCAGATGACTGCTAGATGGATCAGCATTTGGGACTTTCTGTCACTTCCATCCATATCACCCCAAAACAAGGTAAACAAAAGAAGGAACCGCAGAAGAGGTTTAATATCATAGGTGGCAAAAGTGGGGGCTTACAGGGCTTAGCCCCCCCAAAATTTGGGGCAGCGGTAGGGCTGCAAGGCAGCCTAGCCAAAGGCTTCCAGCATCTACAGCAGGGTGGGAAGAAAATGGGGTTGGGGCTGGGGCTAGGGAAGGGGCAGGCACTGCACAGCCAGCAGGGCGCGGGATTGAGCAGCAAGCCTCTCGTCCAGGGGGTGTGGCTCCTGCTGCTACATGCACCTTGGGAGGCATGGGGGGCATGTGGCCCCAGATCTGCATGTGGCAGGACAGGCTGCCATTGAAGGCTGGGGCCAGGGCTGCGCCAAGCTGTTCTGACTCGGGGCGGGGCAGGGCGGGCACTGGAGGGTCCTGGGGCTCTGTCCCCTCTGGTCCAGCAGTGCAGCCAAGGCTGTCCCCACTCCGGCCCCCAGCTCCAGACCCGCCCCCCCGGGTGGTGCAGGGCCAGGGCTGAGGCTGGGGCTGGGACCAGGGATGGTGTGGGGCTAGGGTATGGAGGATTCATCGGCATGGGGGGGGTGCCAGCACTGGGCAACAACCCCAGGCATGGGGGAAGGCGCAGCCCCATGGGCACAGCTGGCCCCAGCCCTGATCCCAATCCCGATCATGGGCCCGGCTCCACTCCGCTCCCTCCCAATCCCTGCCTGGTCCCAGCCCCAGCCCCAGCCCCAGCCCCAGCCCCAGTCCCTCTCCACCCCACCCCACCCCACCCCCTTCCCCATGGCCCTTTCCCCTTCCTCCACAGACTTTCCCACCTCGGGGGAGCACGCACACATGTGCACGTGTTCTCAGCTCCCCCCCCCCCCCCTGCAAAATTTTCTGCCTCTGCCTATGTTTAATATTGCAATCTTCTCCAGCAGTGCCTCAGTTAGAAACTCTCTGACTTCCCTGATGATCTTAACACCATTGATCACTGGCAGACCTTCAAGAAAGGCATCAATGAGGTGTGCAAAAAACTTCTATGCTTCTCCCCAAAGAAGCATCAGGACTGGTTTGATAAGAATGATGGGGAAATCCAAGCTCTCATTGACAGAAAAGGGAGAACCTTCAAATTGGGCAGAATGACATCTACTCCAAACAAAAGCAAGAGAAGTATTGCCATAGTAAAGCTGATACCCAGAGGACAATTCAAGAGCAAACAAACAAGAGGTGGGGGGACAAAGCAAAAGAGATTCAAAAGTTTGCCAATGGCCGCAACATGCATAATTTCTTCGGGACAACAAAACTATCTATGGGCCATGCACACAGAGCTGTCCCTCTGAGATCCAAGGATGGAACAACACTCTTTAAAGACACCTCCACCATCAATGCACAGTGGAAGAAACATTTTCAAGAGCTCCTGGACCGAGACTCTAATGCTGAAGACAATACCAAAGGCATTTCACAACACTCCATTAAGGTCTATCTTGCATATCCACAAACTTATCAAGAGCCCTTGCAATCCATTAAGAATATGATGAACAACAAAACAAGTGTTCCTGATAAATACCAGTTGAAATTTATAAGCAAGGTGAAAAAAGCTCTCTTACCATATGCACATCATTATTATGAAAATCTGAAAATATCAAGAGATTCTCATGACTTGAGAGACACCAGATTTTCACTATGATCAAGGAAGAAGATAGATCTGATTGCACTAATTGTTGTGATTTTTCACTCCTTTCTGTAGCTGGAAAGTTTCTCTCACCCACTTTCCCATCAATACACTCACTTTGCCCCCAAAGAGATTCTATCCAAGTCCTAACATGATTTCAGACCACTCAGAGGTACAATAAATATGATCTTTGCTTCTAGACTGCTGCAGGAAAAATGCCACAAACACCAGAGATCCTTAAATGGCCTTCACTGACATGATTAAGGCTTTTGATTTAATCAACAGAGAGGCCCCTATGGAAGATCCCGATGAGATTTAGATGCCCACCAAAATTTGTTACCATTATCAGACTTACATATGATGACATGATAATAACAATTAGGGGTGTGTGAAGCTTTGGTCTCCGATTCAATTTGGAGAAGATCCGGCCTGATTCAGAAGTTGAATCACCAATTCCAAATCAAATCGGGAGACCAGAAAAACCTCCAAATCGATTCGGAAGAGATTTGGAAAAAGATTTGGAGATTCGGAAGGCAGTCTTTCAGGGGAACGGGAACTGAGAGGAGGGAGGGAGTGCAGGGGGGGGAAGACTGACATCTGTAGCTGGCTAGTGACTGTGCTCTTTCACAGTGCTCTGGGGGAAGAACGTAGAAACAGCACATAAACCTCTGTCTGCAGCCTTTCTGTCCCTTTTGTGAGCTGTTTCTGCCTGAGAACAAGGAAGGCCCCCTGTTACAGGCTACCATCCCTGCTGGTTTCATCCCACTGTGCCTTAACACACATACAAAGTCACATGTGACATGAGTTTTGCTAGTCAGCACCTTGAGGTGCAGTTTCCCAGAAACCCCTGTACCTAGCTCCTGGAAACTTAGCAGGCTTTGTGACCTCAGAAGGGGCCACTGTCCCTGCTGTTTTCATCCAAATCTGCCAAAAAATGACAAAGTTATAGGTATTTTAGTGATTCCCCATTATAGTCTATGGGCAAATCTCCGAATCTCTCCAATTCATCGCCAAATCTTCCAAAGCCAATTTGGCCAAATCAATTTGGCACAGTGATCCAAATCTCTGAATTGAATCACTGTCCTCCGAATCAGCCGAATCCTAATCTGAATTGAATACTTCCCTATTTGCGCAGGCCTAATAACAACTATCCTAAGTAATGCCTTGGAAATGGACCCTTCACTATTAGAAGTAGATTCAAGCAAGGATGTATTCACTGACACTCTTTTCTATCTACATGACAGCTGTTCTGCATCTTATTGGTGATGCCATCTGGAATCAGGATCCAGTATCGCATAAATGGGAATCTCTTTAACATCTAATGGTTACATTGCAAATCCAGGATAACCAACCCTTCCATTACTGACCTTCAATACACTGCCAATTGTGTCGTGTGCCCACACAACTGAAGAGCTCTGGGTCACTCTTGAGTGCTTCTGTGAAGCATATGACATGCTTGCATTCACTGGGCATGTCAACACATGCATATTAATGTAATACAATACATTTTGCATGTTTACCCACATGCCAGGGATCACAGCATATTGGACTCATCTACGTGCACGCTTTAATGAGCATTTGCCTATTTTAATGAACATTTAAACGTCATTTAAAAAAACCATGCTTATTAGTTAATGCACATTAAGCATCACTTAAAAACTGGGCACTTCCACACATGCAGGGAGCATGCTCTGATGCACTGGAAATCCAACGCATTGGATCAGACTCGATTAATCAAGTCTGCTGGTGCACATAAATTGACGCACTCTAGAAGCTTCACACATCACGTTTATCAGCAACACAGCACACCTCTGTCCTGAGAAAATGGTGGTGGTGCACTTTGAACTAAAACATGTTCGATGTGCTTCCGTTCAAAGCCTGCCACCGCCATTTTCTCAGTGCAGAGGTGCACCGCGCTGCTCATATGTGTGCTTCTGATGCAGCACTGGGCACTTTTAATTAGCATGGCTCACTAATTAAAAGTGCCTAGCGCCACATTGGGAACACATGTAAAAATGCCCTCTGTGCTTAATTAATGTACATTAAGACAGTACAATTCACATATTCCTAGTACTTCAGGGTGCTTTTACATGTGCTTGGGGAGGGGTGGGAGGGAAGCACTCTAATTAAAGTACCACAGTATCCATGTATTAACATCCCCACACTTCAAAATGGCAGCAGGGGGCACTTGAACTGAAGCTCATTCAATGAGCTTTAGTTCAAGCACCCCTGCTGCCATTTTGAAGCATTGGGACACTGATACACAAGATGCAGGAGGCTAGCAGTTGTATTTACCACACTCCAGCAGACTTGATTAAGTTTTTTACACCACAGCATCTTAGCAGTTGTATTTACAAGTACTATCCTACTGCAGAGTAAATTAGTTTACTCCAGCCTAATGAGGAGCACGTGTAGATATGCAACATTTAATGAGCAGCTAATTAGCCTACTGTGCACTAAACCTCTTGTGTAGATGCACCCACTGTCAACTTAATGAAAACCAAGATACTTTACCAACCCACCCCAAGCCAACTAGCTGCTCCTCTACAGATTACAATTAAAGTACAATCCATGAAGAATGTTGAACTTTTTCACTACTTGATTAACCACCTTTCCTAAAAAGTAAATACAGATGGCGATATTCAACACCGGATAAAATCTGCAAGTGCTACCTTCAGACAGCTCTGAAATCATGTCTTCAGTGATCATGACATCAGGACCCAAACCAAACTTGTTGTCTTCCAGGCTGTTGCCATCTCTACCCTGTCAAATGACCGCAAAACTTGGGTGACATATGGGAAACACCCTGAACTATAGTGATGACATTGGTATAAACAATTACAATAGGCCTGGGTTTGCCTGCCACATGGTCTCAGAGACTCATAAATGTTAAGCCCAGAAGGAATCGTTAGCACATCTAGGCTGAGATCCTAACACTGGCCACAGAAGTACAGTTGCATTGAGCCCAATAGCTTGTATTTGGACAAAAGCTACCTTCCCAAAGGAGTCTTCATTTGTAGACATCAAGAAATGGAGAATCCAATTCACCACTTTCTTTGGCTGGTTGCTCCAGTGATTAATCACCCTTAGCATTAAAAATGTGTGCCTTATTTCTGCTTTGAACAAGTCTGGCTTTAACTCCCAGTCATTCATTCTTGATGGGCCTTTCTTTGCTAGGTTGCAGAGGCCTTTCATACCCAAGTATTTTGTCTCCATTTATGCACATAAATCCAGTCACTTCTAAGTCTTCTTGATAAAATGAACATCCAGAGTGCTTCCAGTTTCTCATTGTTAGGCATTGTCCCCCACAATGCCTATGTTTTCCATCCAGTTATCTAGCTTTTCTGGTTCTTGAATGCAGCATATTGAAAATTCTGTCCAAGATTCAGCAGATTCAAAATTGAGATTTGTATCAAATCAAATATGAACACAAATAATGTGGTGGTATGCTGATGACACTAAGATGTGGGGCGAGGTGGACACACTTGAAGGGAGAGAGAGGCTGCAACTAGATTTAGACAGACTACAAAAGTGGGCAGACGAGAATAGGATGGGGTTCAACGTAGACAAATGCAGGGTGCTGCACCTTGGGAGAAGGAATCCACAGCATACATACAGGCTGGGGAGTTCCCTTCTTGAAAGCACAGAGGCGGAAAGGAATCTCGGAGTCATTATTGGCTCCAAGATGAACAAAAGCTGCCAATGCCAGACCGCAGCCAGCAAGGCCAGCCATACCTTGTCATGCATCCAAAGGTGCATCTCAAGCCAGTCCAGACAAGTGATATTCCCCCTCTATGCGAACTTGGTCAGGCCGTAGTTGGAGTACTGCATCCAGTACTGGGCACCGCACTTCAAAAGGGACGTGGCCAGCCTGGAGAGGGTTCAGAGGAGGGCCACTCGCTTGGTGAGAGGGCAGCAGGACAGGCCCTATGAGGAGAGACTGAGGGACCTGAGCCTGTTCAGCCTCAGCAAGAGGAGGCTGAGGGGGGACCTGGTGGCTGCCTACAAGCTCATCAGGGGAGATCATCAGCAAATAGGCAGAGCTCTTTTCTCCCCAGCACCACCTGGGGTGATGAGGAACAATGGTCATAAGCTGATGGAGAATAGGTTTAGGTTGGAGATCAGAAGGCAATATTTTACAGTTAAGGTGGCCAAAATCTGGAACCAACTTCCCAGGGAGGTGATCCTCACCCCTACCTTGGGCAAACTCAAGAGGAGGTTGGATGATCACCTGTCTGGGGTCTTGTGAACCCAGCGTTCATTTCTGCCTGTGGCAGGGGGTCAGGCTAGATGATCTGTTCAGGTCCCTCCTGACCCTAGCTACTAGGAAACTATGAAACTATAATTGACCCAGCGCATTAGCTATGGTTACTTATTCAAATATTAAAATCAATGCATTATATACTGTCCCAAATGTTGCTGTGCCACAGCTTTTTCTTTTGATAATAGCTGACTGCTCTGAAGAAGCAGTCAAGAAAGGAGAAAGTGGTTGGTGTAGTCAGCTTTTGGATCACTGGGGCTTTTATTGCCTGGAAATCATAGGAAGCCTTTTTGGGTTTGGGTATACAAGGGGCCAACAGTTGTGCAATGCTTGAAATAATGGGGCCCTGAGAGCAGAAGGGGCTTCATAGCTCTTCTACATTATGTATATAATCAATAACAATAAATAGCAGACTTAAAGATCAGATTTTTGGTCAATGCATAAGGCCATACTTCATGTGCTAGGAATTTTCCTACTACCAATTACACTTAACTACTCCTTTACAATTTAAATCCTTTCCCGAGACCTCTTAGTCACAGACCTCAACTTACTGTGCAAAGCTGTGACATTTGTTTAGTTAGCACTTTAAGAGTCCACTGACCTTTGAAGCTTGAAAAGAAAATCTCGATAAAATCACTAATTAAGGATGACTTTGAATCACTTATGCCAGATACATGAATAAACAAAGAAGCTAAAGGTCTTGCTATCAAACAGAAAAAAGCGGGTTTTTCTTCATAGAGCAAGGTTCGTTAAAATACCCAAAAAGCTGGTAACTGCTTCATCTTTATTTAGTCAAGAGTATAGAAGCAATCAGAGCTAATCTTTAAAGTGTGGTTTCATTATGGAAAGTTACTATGCAAAAAATGGCATCTTTTTTCTTATCAGCTGATGAGAAAATGAAAGGGTGGAAGGGGCGAATCATAAAAGCTTTAATTTCTGAGTGTTTGATTTCTTTTTTGTCTAAAATGTTTAACCAATCCTACCGTGTATATGCCCAGAATCGTATCCTTTTAATACTACGGAAGTGCCAGGGCTTCCATGTATTAGCAACAGGTTTTTTACTGCAGACGTAAGGGCCATTATCTTGACAAAACCCTGGACAGAAATGGACCTGCAGAGCTGGAGCCGAAGGCAGAGTTTTGCCTGTAGAACTGTACGACATGCTGATGATATTTGAGAAAGAAATCAAACAGTCCTGTTTCACCCTTGTCCGTCTAGGTTGAGGTTGCACAGTTGGCAGGCAGTAAAATAAATCATCTTCTCGTTTGAAAACTAAGCTGATTTGCTTTGGAAATCCCTGAGAAGCAATCAACACAGAGCCCTACAATGCCACTTACACAGAAACTTACAAGAGTGAAGCTACATTTCAAGGCTGGCTCTGATAATTGACTACAGATGTTGCCTCCCAGCTTTAATCATTTTCTTGTTATTTGTATTACAGTGGAGCCTGGGCACCCTCACCCAACAACACAGAGAGAGGCAAACCCTACCCCAAACACTTACAGCTGAACGGATACAACTGTTCAGGAGAAGAAAGATGATTGGGAGAAGGAAAGGAAAGATGATCACCTGCATAGGGAACCAAAACAGAGACTAAATCCGTGGTACCACCCGTTCTTCCCCTAATCCTATCCAGTTATCCACAAGTCCATCCTCTGAGTTCCTGTTTTCCCCTGGGACTCTTTAAATTCAGAGAGTGCCTTGGGTTTGTCCAGAGTCACTAAGTGTGTTTTTGTTTGCTGTAAGCCCACCCTGAGGCTCAAACAGGGGTCATACAACTTTTATAAAACAGCAAAACTGATTAGCCGTCACAGTACCCAGGGTTTATATAGAGAAACAGAATACACTGAAACTCACCAAAACTGAAGTCCCACATTCCCTATTAATAGCTACGTGTAAAATAAGGTAATTGCCACCTAATTAACAGGTTGCCAATCATTACTGTCTCTTTATATTTAGGCATTTTAACAGTACTCATCATCATGGTATGACCTCCTGCAGAGCACATTACAGTAAATTAGCATTCAAGGTCATCACATGCCAGTTTCCAAGCGCAATGCAGTCAGATCAAATGTCCAAGAGATGCAGCTTCTGGAGATGCAGCATTGCAAGTTCAGGGTGTTTAGCTGGGAGACTCTCAGCACCTCAGAGGATCATGTACCAGTTTCCTACCTGTGCAAGTGAATGAGCTGACAAGCATCTATTGCTTTTCCAATCAGCTCTCCCCAAGCTGGGGGGGGATCATAATTTTAAGCAGCAAGTCCATAATTTGTGACTTTGGCAGACCAGTCTTGCAAACTCCTAACCATCATTCCATTACAGGAAAAGAAATCATGCATTTGCTTTCAATGTTTTCTACTTTCATTCCTTCCACCTGATTCACCTAAACAACCCACCATGACAATGAAAGGCATAGCACTAGTGTTATTATATTTTTTAAAAGGGGTCTAATAGATGTTATAGAGTCAAAGGAAGACAAATTTAAAATACCAAGTCATCATGACACACAGTTTTTCCCTGTCCATAGTTATAGCTCCAAAAACAGCACCACAAACCCTCAACAGTGCCCCTACTTTGCTAGCAAGCCTGGCCAGACTTTCTTGCAAACTCAAACTTGCCATGAAAGATCTGAATGCAAAGAAGTGCAAGATCTGGCCTGTAGCATTTGCTTTCCTAAGAGATTAGATCAAAGAAATGAATGTGCAATCACCTCCCACTCAAAACAAATAAAACTCTCACCACATGCTCAACACTACCCTTTCATTCTATAGGACTGTTACAAGGATCATTTCTCAGGTTCTTCTGTTAAGGCCAAATCTTGCCCTGCTTAGTCAGACAGGCCGCCTCATTGGCTTTTGTGAGGGAGGCAGAATTGTCCAGTGCAATGTGTGAATGGAGTCATGAACGGCATTCAGGGACACTGCAATGAAAAATGTATTACCATATTTTCTCCCCAGAATAAGGTACATATCTTGGTTTTGAAAGGTGGAATAGAGAAAAAAAATACCTTTCCTGTAGGAACTGAGTAACAGCAGTTTAGGAGCCAAGCCTCCTGAATGTTCACCATGTTTCCTTGCTTATAACGTACACCTGTTTCCAGCAGCCAGTATTTTGAAAAAAGGTAAATGTTGTATGTGAAAGAATACAGTAGCCTAAAGAAAAGAAAATCTTCTTCCTTGCATAACCTTGCTTGAAATTAACCTTGATTTTAACCTTGCATATCCTCAGTGTGAAACATGCTGTCAAACTTTTGATACACAGCAACAAGTCAATTCTGTAGGCCTGTTGTTACTCATGATACTTTTTTTACTCTTTGTTTTTTATAAATGTAAGGGGATCCCAAAAGTGTTGGATTTGATATGAGGTGTTTCCCAACTAAGAAAAAATAGGTGACAGGATAAGATACAATGCTGGAAATCTAAAGATCTTAAGCCATGATCTTCTCAAGTGCTAAACATCCCCAAATCACATTTCAGTCAATGGACTTGCAGGGTTTAATGCATAATATGTCCAACCTACTTGCTTGCATGCCACTAAGTTGTATCCATCTCCAACGCTTTTAAGAATCCCTCAGCATATTTTTCTCTTACTGTCACCAATAATTGGAAGATTCCTTTCTATGTTTGCACTGTTGCCAAAAAACAGTTTATTCACAAAGACAAAAAAGAAAACATTTTACAGTCATTTCTGTCCCTTATTTCTAACAGTGTAAAGGACTACCAAAGATCATCAGAGATGACTCATTATTATAATTGTTATAATAGTTAGAATGCAGCAGAGCAATTTCAAGCTCATGTCATCAGGGATTACAAAGCCTGATCTGGAGCTCAAAGTCAATGCAAGCCTTGCCATTGACTCTAACAGATTTTGAAACAGGCCCAGACTTCTTAAATCATGGGATATCAAAATGACACACTAGCTCTTAGACTCATTAGTAAGTCATCGTTCATGACAAGTTCCACCATTATTCATATTATTTTACACATGCCTTATTATCTTTGCTGAATAGAAGAAAGTATAAGCAGTTTGAGTACTCCTTTCCACAGAAAAAAAATATATATATAAACAGTACAATATGTGCAAAGTATTTTAACCTCAAAACAATGAGAGGTATTAGTCTGTCCCTTCATAAAAGTAACTTTTTCAATGATCCAGTTATAGAACCTCATAAGTAAACAGCTATATTTCAGTAAGTAACAGAGCTGTCTGGGATATGTACATTTCTAATTTATCTGAAAGGGTTGCAACTTTTTAAAAGAAACTAACAGAGATAAAGGGGGACAAATTTAGCACTCAGAAGACAGCGAAAGCATTATCAGATAAACCAAAAATATCCGGCTCAGTTATACCTACTTTTATTCTGACTGATGTTACACACAACACTAGTGGGTGCTTTCTTGGATATACAGGGCAATGGCTTTTCAAAGTAAATAGAGCTTTTGTATGGTGTGTTTATACTATCAAACTGGGGCAAAACTGCAGAAAAAGAATCCCCACAAAGAACATAAAAAACCCTTTCATGTCCACTAGATGGCGATGTGCAATCTGGAAATGATCAGTCTCCTCAAGGCATGCAGTGCAGGATACCTTTAAAGAAGTTGCATAGACGTTCTTTGTTTGGTATGCGTAAAGGAGAAAAAGCTCTTTAGATCAACTCAGCCAATGTTAGCTGGCTTCAAGTGCTGTTAGACACTTTCCATTTGCTTTGTAATATAACCAGTTAGTGCTTCCTATATACCGGAAATACTTGTAAGTAAACTTTAATTTTAAAATATTTTCAATCAAATAAATAAAGTCCTTACTTAGGTAGGATTCTTGAAGGCAACAGGAGCTTGCTTCATAATGACTGAGTGAAAAAGGAGGGCTTCTACACTTCAGATTCAGCGATCCTGATTATTTTCTTGCTTACAGCTTGATCTAGCTCCTGTTGAAGTCGGCAGCAAAATTCCCAGTGACTTCACTGGCAGTTACAATGGTTTATACCAATTTAACTCTGCTGACTTGAACAGGATCATCTCTCACAATGATGCAAGACAAGAATCACGACCAGTGAGACTGATTGTCCATGATCCTGTATCTTGAGTAGTCATTTACAGCCAAGACAGAGTGCAAAATTAGTGTAAAATGCTTTAATGAGATTGACAGCATTTTGTACATACTTTAGCCAGGCATAAATGATCACACATAGTACAGGGCAATAGAAAATCCAACCCAGCAGTCTACCATAATTCTTCAGAAGACTATCCCTAAAGAAAAGTCATCTAGTTCTTAGCCAAGCAGAACTCCTAGTGAAGTTGAGAGCTCTGTCCAGAAACAGGATGGTAGAAGGATGCCTAGATTTGATCCCGAAGAAATATAAACTGGCATAATGCAATAGTAGAATAAATTGACAGAGAAATAGAATTGCCCAATAATAAACACAGGTGAAAAAAAAATAACATTTATTTTACTATGCTGTTAAAGTAAATGAGCTGATTTTGTATTCCCTGTGCTCCCGAGACTTTCAGTGAAGTCACTGAGAATTCAGGAGTGCACCTAAAGTGGGACACGTCGGTGACAAAAAAGTGTTAAGCTACACCAATGCAATGCCATCAGATCTGAAATGCTCCAAAAGGAAAAACAATGGTAAAAAATACTACAAACTCCCAGGCACAAATCCCTTGACAGACAGCAGAAAACTTACTAACTCAAATGAGGTTGAAATCAACCTTGTCTTGATCATCTAGAATGCAGTTAATATACTACCTCTCACTCGAAAATGCAAAGTTCCCCCTGTTCTCAGGGGAAACTGGTTAGCACACGTGGTCTGACGTTATAATGGTCATCTAAGTGACCAAGAGGTCAGGGTTATCTTGTTGATCTACATAGGCTGGACTGGCTGTCCCTTGCTTTTTTATATATACTTACTTAAATTGAGTTAAATAACCTATAGTAAAATCATATTTTAAAAGTGCATTTACTTAACAAAGTCCAGTACAGCAGACTGTAGCGATTAAACAGTTGCCCCATATTAGAACAATGATTCTTGCATACAGACACGTTGTAGGCTGCTTAGGGGTCTTTTTGGATGAGCGCCGCTAAGTCAATGTAAGCTAGCATGTCTATCATTTCAAAATAAAATTAAGCCAGCTCCTGAAATTTATTTAAAATTATTACACTCATCGTATTTATGTCCAAAAGATCATGTCATCTCTCTTTCCTTGGCCATAAACTTGTTAATATGATTCTTAATGACAATGTTTTATTCTTTTTATCCCACCGAGTGATGCCAGGTAAAATAATGTACCACCTCTGGAAATACTGTTTAAATGACCACTTCTCATATTTATCGTCTATTTAAAACCAGTTAAGAAAAAAAAAATCGAAGTCTTACATTCTGGCTTTAGGCAAAAAAGAGTGCCTTTCACAGATTGGCACCTCATCCAAATCCCAACAGCAAACTTCAAATTCTGGTGATGCACTGTCCTGAAAGTACCCATTTGGATCCCTTTTTTTTCCCCCCTAACAACTTGTCACCATTCCTGTCATGCTGGTAAATTGCTGTAGCAGTTAGCAGAGAAAAACGCAAAACAGGAATAGATTGTTATGGGGAAAATAAAGCATTCCACGGGATTTAGTGGGGGTGGCGGGGTGGTAAGCGGCTGCAACAAATTCGACTCACAAAGCGTACTGAACGAACTTTGCCCACCGTGACGATGTGGAAAGAGACACTAGAGTATTTCGTTCCAACAGCAGTAACAGCCACAGGTCTTTACGCTACTGTGCACCTTTATTTTATCGGACTTATCATAAACTCTTTTACATAACTTAAGTGATTATCAAATACTCTTCTGTACACAATGGAACTGATCTGCATTACTTTCAATGCTTTGACACATTCCTGAAAGAAATCCAATGCCATTTGTGGGAATCGTGTTGCTTGAGTTGCTACAGTACGTTTTTTTGTCCCGAACGCAGGCAATCAATTAAATTATTGAGCCTAATATTGCTGCTTGCAGAAGTCTGCAACACATTGTTAAATTTAAGGACACTACGATTTGGTAACAGCATTTAGAATGATATTTTATGTCATCTTGCTTGATTTTTCTCTTCTTTTTTTTTTCCACTTGTCTGTGCCCCCTACTGAAAATCTGCCAGCGCTTACCATTTGCACAAGTGCGGGACGAGATTTTCAAGCCGCTGCCAGAGCTGACTGAGTTTTACTTTCCAACCAAAGTTGTTTGCAATTGGTCACGGCCGCTTCAAAGAACAGCAGCCCCCGTTAACCTAATGAAAGACACGAAAATCAAAGTGTATTTGCCTATAGTAAAACAAAATCATAGCCCTACTCAATGCTACCAGATTGTGCACTAGAAAAACACCTGAAAGAATACAATATTCCACGTTCGTATTATGTGCGGTAGGACTCGGAGGAGGGGACAGGGAGATGGGACTCAGCACGTGAAGGAAAAGAAACATCTAAAGGCTAGATCCTTCGTCCCGCCCGCCATGCCTTGTTTCTCAAACAGTCCCTTGAATCTCACCGGGAGGACTGGCAGACTCAAGTGTTATGCCCTGTGGCAAAAATGTGACGTGAACCCTAATGCTGCCAGGGAGCCTGATCTCCTTCTCCCCGGCACTATCTTAACAAGTCCAGAGGCCCCTGAGGTCGGAGGAAAGCCTCCCCTGGCCATCAGCCGACTTCAAATGAGGCCTTGAACTACGCTGGAGTCCGCGGGGTCGCCCTGGCCCCCAGATCAGATCCAGGAGTCGAGGGGTGCCATGCAGGGCCCCCCCACACCACGGCCTCTGGCTCTCTTCAGGCAGTAAAGCCCCCGGAGCTGCCCCGCACCCCGGCGCTGGCTTCTCCTCAGGCGATAAAAACCCTGGAGCTGGCACGAACCCCAACCACTGGTTCGGCTCTTCTTCAGGCCAGGAAACCCCTAAAACAGCCCCCAGGCTCTGGGTCTCCTCAGGCCATACAGCCCCTGAGCTGCCCCACCACCCGGCTCTCTTCTGGCTGGACCCCAGCTCTGGTTCTCCTCAGGCCAGAAACGGAGCTGCCCCGAGCTCTGACCTGGTGGCCAAGCCTATACTCAGGGTGACCCTATGACCCGATTTAGCCTCGGAGATCAGAGGCTGGTGAGAGTTATATTGGATGTCCCCCTTCAGGCGATGGGGCGCAGCCCGCCTGCCCCTCCTTTCCCTTCTGACATTATTGTCCCAAACCCCCAGGTCCGTTGGAGGGGCCGTGCCTTCGCCCCGCCGCCCACCCTCCGGCTCTCTCGTGGCTGGACCCCCACCCCGGCTCGCCCAAGGGTCCGACGTTGCCGTCCCAAACCCCGAGGTCCATCGGAGGGGCCGCCCTCCGACTCTCTTCAGGCTGGACCCTGACTCCGGTTCCCGCAAGGCGAGGGGGTTTCTCAAGGTCCGCGTGCGGGGGGCCGGTGCGGACGCCCCCCGCCCTAGAGGCCGGAGAAGGCGGCCCGGCCATAGCCCGGGCCGTACTCGTAGGGCAGGGGTGGCGGGAGGGCGCAGTCCGCGAAGAAGGGGGCGAAGGCGGCGGCCAGGGGCCCGGCGGGCTCGGCGTAGAGCGGGGGGTCGTCGGCGGGCGGCGGCGGGGGGCTCTTCTTGGCGGCGGGCGGCGTCCAGGCGGGCTCGGGGTAGAGCAGGCCGGCCAGCAGCGGCGCGGGCGGCTCGAAGAGCGCGGGCTCCAGCCCCAGGTCGGTGGCAGCGTTGGGGCGCGCGGGGAAGCCGTCCTGCTCGCCCAGCAGCCCGCTGCCGTAGTCGGCGCCCAGCAGGTCCAGGAACTCGGCCGCCTCGGGCTCGCGGGGCGCGGGGCTGGCGCTGCGGGGCGCGGGCTCCGTGAAGAAGGAGGGCGGCAGGTTGCGGTGCCGCAGCGGCACCTTCCCGCCGCCCGAGCCCGAGCCGCAGCCCCCTGCCGCCGCCGCCGCTGCCGGCTCGGCGGCGAAGAGCGCCGCCAGGCTGCGGCTCTGCGCCGCGCTGCCCGCGCCGTCCCGCCGGGGACCCGCCGCCGCCGCCGCCGGAGCCGCTGCCGCTGCCGCTGCCTTGCCGGGCGGCGCGGGGGCGGCGGGCCGCGGCGGCTCGGCCAGGATGCCGCTGCAGCGCTTGATCTGCTTCTGCAGGTACTTGCGGTGGTTCACCTTGCGCTTGGACTTGGCCGGCTTGTCCAGCGCCAGCTTGATGTTGCTGGACGCCGAGTCTATGAAGCTCAGCAGGTCGCGGGTGGCCTCTTTGCACTCGTGGCCGGCCGCCCGCGAGCCCGGCTCCTGCTCCGGCTCCGGCTCCAGCGCCGCGTAGTCCGGGAAGCAGAAGGGCACGAAGGGGTGCGGGCTCAGCACCGCCATGGCCGGCCCGGGCTCCCCCGACTGGCCGCGAGCGGCCCCGGCCGGGCAGGCAGCGAGCGAGCGGCGCGGCGCGGCGCGGCCCCTGCGCGCTTGGGGCGGGCGCTGGCGCGGGGAGCGCGGCGACCGCCGCCCGCAGGCTCCGCCAGACAAGCCACCCCTCTTCCTCCTCCCTCCCCCTCTCCCTCCTCCCCCGCCTTCACAGCTCCGCTCGGCCTTCCTCTGCCCCGCACCGCGGGTCGCCAGCGGACGCGGCGGCGGGCTGGGACGGAGCAGCCCATTCGGATGGATCTGTGGTCGACTCATCGTGTGGCTCTCCCAGCAATTGGGGGCTACCACTCCTGTTCAGTGCCTTGGCCACGCGCGGGGGCACCCCCTGCTGCGAAAAGTTGCCCGCGGGCGGTCGCTGCCGGGCTAAAGGGGGTCGTCACCCTGTCCCCACCGCCGCTGGTGATTTCTGCGGGTGCTCCCCAGCCCCCCAGTGGCTTCACTCCCGCTGTCGACACGGCCGCCGGGGGCACGCGGCGCCCATGGTTGTGTGGCTGAAATGTATTCATTTCAGTCCTTGGACTCATGGGCGACTGGTGCCTCTGGAGTCTGGGGAGCACCCGCAGAAGCTGATGGCGGTGGTGGGAAAGGGGCTAGGGAGCACCCACAGAAGCTGGTGGCGGTGGTGGGAAAGGGGCTAGGGAGCACCCGCAGAAGCTGGTGGCGGCGGTGAGAAAGGGGCTAGGGAGCACACGCAGAAGCTGGTGTGAGCGGTGGGAAACGGGCTAGGGAGCACCCACAGAAGCTGGTGGCGGCGGTGGGAAAGGGGCTAGGGAGCACCCGCAGAAGCTGGTGTGAGCGGTGGGAAAGGGGCTAGGGAACACCCACAGAAGCTGGTGGCGGCGGTGGGAAAGGGGCTAGGGAGCACCTGCAGAAGCTGATGGCGGCGGTGGGAAAGGGGCTAGGGAGCACCCACAGAAGCTGGTGTGAGCGGTGGGAAAGGGGCTAGGGAGCACCCACAGAAGCTGGTGTGAGCGGTGGGAAAGGGGCTAGGGAGCACCCGCAGAAGCTGGTGGCGGCGGTGGGAAAGGGGCTAGGGAGCACATGCAGAAGCTGGTGTGAGCGGTGGGAAAGGGGCTAGGGAGCACCCACAGAAGCTGGTGTGAGCGGTGGGAAAGGGGCTGGGGAGCACCCACAGAAGCTGGTGGCGGTGGTGGGAAAGGGGCTAGGGAGCACATGCAGAAGCTGGTGGCGGCGGTGGGAAAGGGGCTAGGGAGCACCCACAGAAGCTGGTGTGAGCGGTGGGAAAGGGGCTAGGGAGCACCCACAGAAGCTGGTGTGAGCGGTGGGAAAGGGGCTAGGGAGCACCCACAGAAGCTGGTGGCGGCGGTGGGAAAGGGGCTAGGGAGCACCCACAGAAGCTGGTGTGAGCGGTGGGAAAGGGGCTAGGGAGCACCCACAGAAGCTGGTGGCGGCGGTGGGAAAGGGGCTAGGGAGCACCCGCAGAAGCTGCTGGCGGCGGTGGGAAAGGGGCTAGGGAACACCCGCAGAAGCTGGTGTGAGCGGTGGGGACTGGGCTAGGGAGCACCCGCAGAAGCTGGTGGCAGAGGTGGGGACTGGGCTGGGGAACACCCGCAGAAGCTGGTGGCAGCAGTGGGGACCGGGCTGGGGAGCACCCGCAGAAGCCACCAGCACTGTCAGCAGCAGGAAGGGCCCTGTAAGGGGGGGCACATGCCCCCCCTACCAGTCGCCTCTGCTCAGACTTATGACACAATTGGTTCCTGAAAAACGCATCTTAAGTTGAAACGTCAGAACTCAGAACAGATTTCACCATAGGAACAATGTTATAAATGGGGGATTGGTTCCCAAACCAAGGCCCGATACCCTGTTTTCACCAAAAATAACCCAGAATTTTGTACTTGATCAATTATAGATGAGTCATATAGCTACATTGATGTATTTATATTGTAAATAGCAATCATATTGATTCGGAAGGACTTCTTTGAGGTGACATGGCTGGACTTTTTGAACGGCTCTTGGTTGAACTTTTTGAAGGGTTCTTGGCTGGAGTCTTCTCAGGAGCCCTGGCTGCAGGTTTCTCTGGAGTCTTGTCTGCTTTCCTAAAGAAAGTGGCCAAAGGAAGTTTGGACAGATGTTTTCCATGGGAGTAAAAGGAAGGCCCAGGGAGGAATAGGACCCCTGCTAAATGGGCAGAAACAATTGGTTACAGATAGGGGGGACAAGGCTGAACTCCTCAACGAGTTCTTTGCCTCAGTGTTCCTAAGTGAGGGGCACGACAAGTCTCTCACTGGGGTTGTAGAGAGGCAGCAGCAAGGTGCCAGACTTCCATACGTAGACCCTGAGATGGTGCAGAGTCACTTGGAAGAACTGGATGCCTTTAAGTCGGCAGGCCTGGATGAGCTCCATCCGAGGGTGCTGAAGGCACTGGCCGACATCATTGCAGAGCCACTGGCGGGAATATTTGAACGCTCGTGGCGCACGGGCCAAGTCCCGGAGGACTGGAAAAGGGCCAACGTGGTCCCCATTTTCAAAAGGGGGAGGAAGGAGGACCTGGGCAACTATAGGCCAGTCAGTCTCACCTCCATCCTTGGCAAAGTCTTTGAAAAAATTATCAAGGCTCACATTTGTGAGAGCCCAGCAGGACAAATTATGCTGAAGGGAAATCAGCACGGGTTCGTGGCAGGCAGATCGTGCCTGACCAATCTAGTCTCCTTCTATGACCAGGTTACGAAATGCCTGGACACAGGAGGAGGGGTGGATGTCGTATACTTAGACTTCAGGAAGGCCTTCGATACGGTATCCCACCCCATACTGGTGAACAGTCCGGTGGGTGGCGAATTGGCGGGAGGGTCGCACCCAGAGAGTCGTGGTGGATGGGTCGGTTTCGACCTGGAAGGGTGTGGGCAGTGGGGTCCTGCAGCGCTCGGTCCTTGGACCGATACTCTTTAATGTCTTCATCAGTGACTTGGACAAGGGAGTCAAATGTACTCTGTCCAAGTTTGCAGATGACACAAAGCTATGGGGGGATGTAGACACGCCGGAGGGCAGGGAACAGCTGCAAGCAGATCTGGACAGGTTGGACAAGTGGGCAGAAAACAACAGGATGCAGTTCAACAAGGAGAAATGCAAAGTGCTGCACCTAGGGAGGAAGAATGTCCAGCACACCTACTGCCTAGGGAATGACCTGCTGGGTGGCACAGAGGTGGAAAGGGATCTTGGAGTCCTAGTAGACTCCAAGATGAACATGAGTCGGCAGTGTGACGAAGCCATCAAAAAAGCCAATGGCACTTTATCGTGCATCAGCAGATGCATGACGAATAGGTCCAAGGAGGTGATACTTCCCCTCTATAGGGCGCTGGTCAGACCGCAGTTGGAGTACTGCGTGCAATTCTGGGTGCCGCAATTCAAGAGGGATGCGGTTAACCTGGAGAGGATCCAGAGAAGGGCCACTCGTATGGTCAAGGGCCTGCAGACCAAGCCCTACGAGGAGAGACTAGAGAAACTGGATCTTTTCAGCCTCTGCAAGAGAAGGTTGAGAGGCGACCTTGTGGCCGCCTATAAGTTCACCACGGGGGCACAGAAGGGTATTGGTGAGCATTTATTCACCAAGGCGCCCCCGGGGGTTACAAAAAATAATGGCCATAGGCTAGCAGAGAGCAGATTTAGACTGGACATTAGGAAGAACTTCTTCACAGTTCGAGTGGCCAGGGTCTGGAACGGGCTCCCAAGGGAGGTAGTGCTCTCCCCTACCCTGGGGGTCTTCAAGAGGAGGTTAGATGAGCATCTAGCTGGGGTCATCTAGACCCAGCACTCTTTCCTGCTTATGCAGTCGGACTCGATGATCTATTGAGGTCCCTTCCAACCCTAACATCTATGAATCTATGGAGATGGGCAACGCAGCGACTTGTTCACTGGCATGGCGTTGCATCGGATCAAGCATTGTAAAGTCGAAATTAACATCAGAAAGTTGAAACAGGGTGTCAATGTATAAATGTCGCAGGTGCCGTTCATTGTAACTCGAAACATCTTAAGTCAAGGATTGCCTGTACTGATTATCACAATAGGTGTAGGAGCGATGGAGTGAACGTTGACTCTGATTTATTCTGCTGCGAAAATCTGCCATTATATAGTCATAATACGTCTCTCAATAAAACAGGTGTGTTATGACTTGTGTTCAGTGTTGTGTGGATGAAATGTATTGTGTAATATTCTCCACTCCATTTGTCATAAAAATTAATGATGCTGAATATTTGTATGATCAATATTGCATTAAGATACTTTCATTGCCATTTCATGGATAGAGCTAAGTGAAATTGAAATAAAAAATGTGTGACTTGCTTATAGATCATCAAAATTAAGCCTCTAAGGCAGGGGTTCCCAACCTTTTAGACTGTGGACTGGCAACTTGCAGACCGGAAGTGACCATGAACCGGCAAACTGAGGACCGGCCAACAGGACTTTTTTATACTGAGTATAAAAAAGAGTTGGCTGCTGCTCTGCAGTACGCCGGTCACTTTCAGACTTCCGGTCTGGCAGCCAACCCTCCTATGGACCGGCGGCCAACCCTTCACAGCCCGGTATTGGGCTGTGGCCCGGGGGTTGGGTACCTTTGCTCTAAGGGGTCCCAAATGACTCTCTTGCCCAGGGCCCCAACAACCTTAAGGCCACCACTGCAGAGGGGAGCGCCTGGCTCACACCCTGCGGTCTCCGCAATGCAGAGGGGAGCACTTGGTTCGGGCCCCCATTGGTCGCAGCCACCGACAGGGGCCACTGGATTCTGTGGGGACACATAAGAGCTGCCCTGAGCTGGGTCAGGACATCAGTCGGGCTCATCTCCTCTCCTGTGGCACAGCCGAGACGCACCCTGCCTGGGAGCAAAGGGAGACCCCTGCACAGGCCTCTCTGGAGTGCTCCAGACTGCAGCCACCATCATCTCCACCACACTCCAGCATCCCATCCTCACATCCTGCGGGGAAACCAAGTGATGGGACACCCTTGCAAGGACAAGGGTCCCCCGTGCATGAGCCTATACTTAGGGTGACCCTATGACCCGGTTTAGCCAGGACTGTCTCAGATGTCAGAGGATGGTCCCGGCAGGCTGTTGAGAGTTATACTGGGCGTCCTGGAAACACAGGGACATGAGGCTTAGTCTGCCTGAGAGTTGGAGCGGCACAGAACGACTTGTAGGTAGATGGGCAGGCACCACTGTCTGGCCGGCTCATACGCCTGCCCCCACTAACTTGTGAGAGGGTGCGGAGGACATTATCCTGGATTTCCTAGGTGATGTCCTGGATTTCCATGTGGTCAGCCTACGTATACTCCACCCTGGTTCCACGATGCACCAGAGACCTCAGCTGGTGTGCATCATGGACTCCCCCCAACACCTGGTCACAGCCCCTTCACCACCTCCTCCAGAGCCTCCTGCTGCATTGCTCCCCACACGTTTTGTGTATGCACGCCCCCATCCATGGCCCTACCAAGTCTCAGGACCTCCTGGTCAACCTCCAGCTGGCCCTAGCCACACTAGCGATCTACCTGACCATGAAGGAGACTCTAGCTGGAGGGACCCTCAGGGACTGTGGGGCCATTTCCCTGTCCCTAGTTTGTCCCTATCTGGGCAGTTTCACAGGGCTCCCACCAATTCGAGGGCCAGTGGGCACTGTCTGGTGGGCTCTGCTTGGTGCTCCCTCTTAGTGCACTTGTTTTGAACCTGTGACCTCAGTCCTATCCCTGTTTTCTTTTTGGTTGTCCCCCAAAGTCAACTGATGAGTGCCTGTTACCACTCCTCCATTATTAGGGGGGCTAACCATTGCTGCATGGTTTTTTCTGGCTCTGACAGCACTGCATCTCTGCAGGAGCCTCCCTTTGCAAGAGGGCCGGCAGGCTCTGGTCTTCCACAGTCCCAGCAGAGGGTCTGGTAGCCAGGCGGCAGCTCTTCCACCTGTGAGGTATCCCTAAGTAGGACTTGGGGGAGCTGCTGGAATCCTACCAGGACTGCCTCAGGTCTTGGAGGCTGGTCTCTGCCTCTAGGTCCCCAGACATGGTTGCCCAGGGTGCCAACCAGGGTGCCAACCAGGGTGCCCAGGGTGCCAACCTCCTCGCCAAGCCCCTGCTGAAAAACTCACCCCTACTTTGGATGAAAGTAGGGGTTACTTTGGATGAAAGTAGGGGTAGGACCAGAGAATGGTCCTGGCCATCATTACTCACATCAGGGACCTCTTAGACTAAACCAGGCAGAAGCGAGAAGATCCCTCTATGCTGGCCTGGTATACAGAGCTGCCCACACTGCTTGCACCTTGCCACCTACTCCAGTAGGTCCAGGCCGCCCTGCCTCACTTACATTGACCAGGTCCTGTATGAGGGCAGTCCTCACCTCCCCGTGTGCACCAGCCTCCCAGAGTTTGTCGGGGGACCCCTGCTTCAGCAAGGCCCATGGCACTCACCATCTCAGCAGGCAGGAGGATGCCAAGCCAGTCCACTTCTGAACAGCCCCATCACTGCCAGCTCTCCACACTTGTGGTCTGCACCCTCCATCATCCTATTCTTACATCCCGCCAGGGCACCAAGTGGCAGGACACCCATGGCTAGGATGAGGGTCTCCAGTAGACAAGCCTATACTCTACCCTGATCATGCAAGTCACCTGGGACCTCAGCTGGATCCTCCATGGCTCCTCCACAGCTCAGCTGGCTTCTCCACAGAGGCACTGCCATGGGCATACCTGGTGTGCTTTGTGGACTCCTCCAACACATGCCTTTTCTGTGAGCAGAGGGAGGCCCTGGCGCATACTTACCTGGAGTGTATCAGGCTGCAGCCACTCCACCACCTCCTCCAGTACATCTTAAAGAGGTTCTGGCTGCTCTGCTCCAAGTACCTTTTTGTTTATGCTCTCCTCATCCATGGCCTCCCCAAGTCCTAGGACATCCTAGTCAAACTGCAGTTGGTCCTAGCCAAGCTAGCAATCCATCAGACCAGGAAGAAGGTTCTGGCTAGGGGAACGCCAGGGAGAGCAAAACTATTTTCCTGTCCCTGGTCCATTCATGTCTCTGAGCAGGGTTTCACTGGGCAGTGTCCACTGGCTCCTTGGACTCATAGGCACTGTCTGGTGTGCTCTGCACAGAGTGTCCCCCCTTTGGTGCACTCATTTTGAACCTTTGACCATCACTCCCATCCCTGTTTCACGTTTTTTCCCAAGAAATTAAGCTGTTACTTTTTCAGTTCTTGGTGGGCAACAGCCCACAATCCCTTGAAAGTAACAAATAGGCCCATGTCACACGGGCAGAGAGTGGATGCTGAAAGGGAGAGTGAACTGTACCTGATCGGGGCTTTTTTTCCCCCACTTCCTCTCCCCCTTGCAGCCTCCAGCATTTAAGGCCCAGTAACTTCTGATTCAGCGTGGCATCCATCTGAAGCATTTTTAAGCCACTGTAGTTAAAGTTTCCTGGCAAACATGTTTGTAACTTGCTTTCCGCACCTACACAAGTCTTGATAAACTTCTAAGGCCCCTATTTGCATTGGTTTAAGCCCATGTATAAGTCCTTGGTGACTAAAATAAATAGCTAAGGTAGGTAACAGATAGGGGAGATAACCTATTTAGGACCATTCACTTTTGAAACAACTGTTCAAGGGCCTGGAAATCTGCCTTTGTTAAGAATGAAGCTATTTAAACATTTTACTTCATTTTTCAGTGAACAAACACCATCACATTGATGTTGGTTTCTGTATTAGTACAGAACAGTACCTATCCCAGACCCCTGTATTTTGGATTCTTTAGAAATGGTTTCATAGCTGGATATTAATAGGAAAAATTGTATGAGGGTTTGTTTTTAATACTAATGAAATGGGTTATTGTATTTGGGTTTGCATGCTCTCCTAGAGTTTTTACAACATTATGCTGGGAGGCAAAAAAACAGAAAGAGGCTCTTTATAGCTCTAACTAGTTTCAGGTTTCAGCCTTAATATTCTACAAATCTTTTTGTTTGAATAATTTACAGAGATGTGTAATTGTGGTTTAACTATTTTTAAGATTATCATTCTTTAAACATAAATTATGGTGTTTAATTCCTTCTCCTGTAATGGTATAACTGTGACCAAAAGCCCCCATACTATGATAAAAAGAGAGAGACTTATTCTAACCTGGTTTTCCAAACACTCAGAAGCCAAATACACATACAGTAGCATAAGGAAGAATCATTTCTATATCATTAGAGAGCCAAAGGGACTAAACTACATTCATTGACTTACTATCAGAGTATGAATTCTCTGTCTCTCTCATTCAAGCAAATGCAGGAGGACTTGTTTACAGTGATTTGTGGGTTGAATTAAACTGAGTAATACAAAAATCCTAAATTGGCTCAATGCATCACATGGCCCAGATTTGCAGTACAAAATTGCAGTCAGGTTTGGCTTTATAGAAATATTTCTGCAGAAAAGAAAACCTGGGCATTACCCCAAAGACCTTCCTTAGTCTAACTTCAATGGGAATTTTGATTGAGTAAAGACCAAGAGTGGAAATTTTGCCTTCTGAGAAAAACCTGAGTAAAAGGTTCCTTACCCAAGGGGTCTGCGTGGGGCTGAGCCCCCTCCATCTAGACTGAAGGGCACATACATGCGCAGACCATGGCTGCAGCCAAAGCCATTGGAACATCATAGCTGCCACCCCACAGCTCCACTCAAAGACTTGGGGCTGATGCCAACTCATTCATGTTGTGCAGAGCTGTCCTCTATGCATTGCACACTTTATACAGCTTCACACAAAGCTCTGGTCAGTTCTCTGTCCAAGCCAAAGGGCCAATCCTGAAAAATTACTTGCAGTTCACACTGAAATCAGAAATATGATCTAGATCAGCATTTCTCAACCCATGGGGTTGCAAGAATACATGAAAGGGTCACAAACAAACTTTAAAAATGGATTTTCATTTAGAGAAAACTGTGGGAAACCGTGGCTTTCCCTTGCAGGCTGGCACTCTGCCAGCCTGCAAGGAAAGGGCTGCTTGGGACCCCGCATGCCCCACACCCCCACCCCTGCCCCACACATTGGGGGGCTGGGGCCTGAGGGCAGGGAGCAGTGGGTTGGGAGTGAGGGCCACTGGTTTGGGGCTGGTCATCGATCCTAATAAATGGGTCTTGGTCCCAAAAAGGTTGAGAACCACTGGTCTAGAGGGTTAGCTTGATCGTATCCATTCTTTAGAGCGGCAGTGCTCAATATATGGCTCGCAGGCCAGACCTGGCCCCCAAAGTGACTGGATCTAGCCTGCAGCAAGGAGCTCAGGCTGGCAAGTCCCCTGCCAGCCCTGCCCTGCCTTGCCCCAGGGGCGACACATAGGGGATGCACATGGATGCACATGCATCCGCTGAGCATGGCGATGCACCCCCTAGAAAAAGGTGCCACCAACACTGTCAGCAGTGCCTGTGTGTAGTCACCGCTTGCCACCCTACCGCTAACACTGCTGACGGTGTCTGCGAGCGGTCCACGATCCCCGCTGGCTGCCGCCGACGCTGCCAGCAGCATCTGTGGGTGGTTGCCAACCCCTGGTCAGTGCTTGCCCCCCCTCCAACCCCCCCCCCCCCCCCACTGCTGCTGACAGTGCCAGCGGCATCTGCAGGAGCTCCCCCACTTACTGGCACTGTAATCCCACTTGTGCCACCAAGCTCCTGCTGCCACCTGCCGCTGCCGCACTCCTGCCACTGCCATGCCCCAGCCGCTGGGTTCACGCGTTGTTCATGCCTTGCTCTGTGCTGCTGATCCCTTCCATAGTCCTCTCTGTTCTCTTCTCTCCCCATCCCCTGTGGCAAGCACTGCTTACCAGAGGTAAGTTCTCTCCCTCCCATCCTCTTCTACCAGAAGGTAGCGATGGCCCCGGTGCCCCCGGTTCCAAAAGATTGAGGACCTGTTTTAGAGAGTAGTAGGAAATCACATCTATGTACACATTGAGACTAAGTGAAATGTACTGGTACTACAGAAAGACAGAAGAAGACGATGGTAAAGAACTGGCAGACCTCATCTGGTGCTGGTGAGAGGGATCTGGCATAGACTTTTTCAGGATTAGCCCCTCTGAGGAGGGCAGTAGGTGGGGGTGTGGGAATAGGGATAGGTATCTCTATGCGACACTGGTCAGGCCACAGTTAGAGTACTGCGTCCAGTTCTGGGCACCACACTTCAGGAGGGATGTGGACAACATGGAGAGGGTCCAGAGGAGGGCCACCCGCATAATCAGGGGGCAGCAGGGCAGGCCCTACAATGAGAGGCTATGGGACCTGAACCTGTTCAGCCTCCACAAGAGAAGGCTGAGAGGGGATCTGGTGGCCGTTTACAAACTGGCCAAGGGGGACCAGTAAGCTTTGGGAGAAACCCTGTTCCCCCGAGCACTACCAGGAGTAACAAGGAATAATGGCTATAAGTTGATGGAGAGTAGGTTCAGGCTAGACATCAGGAGGCGCTATTTCACAGTCAGGGTGGCTAGGATCTGGAACCAACTTCCAAGGGGTCTTTAAAAGGAGGCTGGATAATCACCTAGCCGGGGTCGTTTGACCCCAGTACTCTTTCCTGCCCATGGCAGCGGGTCAGACTTGATGATCTGCTCAGGTCCCTTCTGACCCTATCAACTATGAAACTATACCCAAGCTAACTTTCAATGTAGCAGTGTAGCAACACAGAACTCAGAGTAGCCTACCCAGCCAAATAACCACCCAGCTTCTCAGGCAGATTTTGTAGCCTATACTTAATCTCCCTGCTGCCATGGCTATATTTGTATTGGAGCCCAAGCTATCTTACTTCAAGCCAGTGTACCTGAACTGCAGTCATGCTTTTTGTTGCAGCATAGACATAGCTTTTCTGGCCTTCCTGCCTACATTCCTCACTGAATAATATTGCCAATTCATAGTTAATCTACCTGGCTTCACAGCCTTGCCGTCTTCATTGCAGCAGCCTGCACAACATCAGTTCTGCCAGCTGTTGGAACCCACAGAGTTCTTGCCAATGGACCTCAACCATTGGCAATGCGTAGGGGGCACCAGTCAGCACTTGCCACCCTCCCCCCACCACCAACACTGCTGCGTACGCCTATGGAACTCCCCGCTCACCACCGCCACACCCCCACAGTCGCCTGCAGGCGGTCGCCATGCCCACCCCCACAGCCTCCGGGGGCATGCATCGTTCATGACCTCAACTCAGAATGAGCAAAGAACACGGGGTGGGAGTAGAGGAGACTCCCCCCCCCCCCCCCCGCATCCCCTGCCAGCCTGGGGCTGCTCCATCCTTGTTCAAAGTGCTGCGGTCCTGGGCACACATGTAGACATCTCACCCAGGAGCAAATGACTCCAGAGAAAACTGCTGGAATTTATCACGTTGCATTAATTGCACATGTAGATGCACCAGCTGTGTCCAATAATGCTCTCAAGTGCAAATCTCTTGGAAGGAATTGTGACAGCACAACTTTCTGATGACTGCAAAAAACAAAACCTCCACACCACAAAAAATATAACTTGCCCTATCATGTTAATTCAATAACTGAGACATATCTCTTCAGCTTTTTGATTGGACGAGAACAAAAAGCTAGGCATCGGGTTGGGCCCATGAAAGCTAGAAAACCAGCTCCTGTATCAGGAGCTGGGTGCCTCCCAGCTGTTTATGATGATTTCAGCAAAATATGGAAAACATTGCATGAGGCCTCATGCTCTCATACAGTGCTTCTCAACCTTTTGAGACTCAAGGCACTCAGAAAATGTCAGCTCTTAGTTTTCACTTGTGTTTTGACTACAGAAAAATAATAGAGCAATTCTCTTGCAAAGGATTCAGAAAGACCATGACAGGTCAGAATGCTTTTAACACTACCAATTCCTATTTGAAACCCCTGACCATGTCCAGACAAGCGCAGCCATGAGGTATGTGGCACCACGGACCCATCTGCAGCACCACATACCGCATAGTCAGGCATTTCCCATGCTTCTACCTTGCAGCACAGAGGCAGGGTTTGACCCCTGGAAATCCAACCTGTACAGAAAAAAAGTGGGGCATCACATGCAGGGACAGTGCGTGCCACCCAAAACCAAAGCTTGGCCAGCCAGAGCCACACTCCAGCTGCCAGTCAGGCTCCAAGCTGCAAAAGTGACACGGCTGCAGCTTCCCCACTCCCCAGGATCTCAGGTAAGGCTGCTAGGGCAAGCAACTATGCTGGCCCCAGCCTCCCCTACCTGACCCGGGGTAACCAGCCGCATGCCAGAGGGCACGTCGCACGGGCTTTCCCCAAGGACAATTAACACAAGGTGTCCCACTGCTAGTTGTCCCCAGGGAACCACACGCCTGTGCTCATCTGGACGCAGCCCCTGGTTTTGTCTTGTGAATCATGTTTGCACACCTAATAGTTAACATCGTGTAGCACTCCATGGCACCCATGAAAGGCTCTCAAGACACCCCAGGGTGCTGTGACACCCTTATTGAGGATCACTGCTCTAGTACATTACATTATACATCTGTTTCCCACCCACTTTGAACTGCACAAGTCACAAGCAACTGGAAAATTAAGGCCATGATCATTTCTGTAAACTATGTCCATTGAGAGACCATTCCTTATCAGACAGACACAAAACAACTGAGAGTGAGAAGCAAGTTATAAGAGCAGCTGATTTAGCATTTACTACCCATATTTCATAGTCTCTTGTTAATAAGTCTGGGTGGCAGCAGAGTGACCAGATATCTGGTGCCTCACAAAGAAATGCTAACACCCCTCGCTTCTTTTATATGAGGCTGAATTCATTCAATTAAACAGCTATAAAAGCTCAGATACGGTTTAGTGGAAGACTTTATTATATCCTAAAAACTGTAGGGTATTAAAACAATGGTCCTGCATGCAAACCAACGTTTTCATTCAGTTGTGCTAAGCAGCAGAATTTACATATTATAGGCAAGATTTAGAAATGTAAAGCCCTTCATAATTGCATTAAACATGCAAATTCTTTCTGTTCCTTCAAGCATTGCTGATTACCTCAAGTAGAGCAATGCCTGGAGGGAAATTTGCTAAGCCACATGATGTCAACAATTTGCATGAACTCATTTTTTCAAGGAAATAGGAGATTGGTGATTCCTACACATGCCCTTCTTTCTTAATGATGATATGTCAGTGCTTGTCTCATGTTTTTTACTTTCCCCATATAACTTCAGGTTGATCAGATCCTGCATTTGGCTCAAAAATGTATCCCAGCATCGATGGATAATTCAGCTCAGTGTGGGGATCTATGGGGTTAAACACCCCAACAGCTACAGTTCCAAAGCCAAGCTATAAAACAGCCGCTACTCCAATCTAATAAATGGACCAATGTCCAAGATCTCAGCCCTCTTCTCACTTCCAGAACATGAGAATCCATGTAGTACAACCTCTTACTGCCCAACCTCTTCCACATTTGACAGGCATCAATGGACCTAGGCTTCATGAAAGTGCCATGCAAACATGCACCCTATGCGCTGCCTGAGAAACTTGGTCTCCTTCTCATGTAAGGAAACCAGCTCAATAGGATTTTCTTTTGCCATGTTCATTCAGCTTGGTAAGGCAAGCAATTTATCGCCGCATGTACCAGCCACCAGCTTGTGCCAAAAAAGGCCTCGGACCAGCAGTCTTCAGGGCCAAAAAACACAAGCGTCACCAACTGGCAAGATGGGACAGTAATAGTGTCAGCAACTTGCAAGCTGGGACCGAAATAATATTAAACAGCTTTTATAGCTATTTAATCACATCCTCTGTAGAACGAGCACAGAAGGGGACTCGTAAGAGATGCACTGCCCAACGAGCTGCACAGTCCCCAGCTCCAGCCTTTAGTCACAATCCTGCCTGTAATAATAAACACCGTTTTTCCTTACGAACTAAGCTTTGCTACTCCAGAGCAGAGAGGAAACATTATCATCTGCTTCAGACATGCCACCGCATAGGTCTTCCCGGTCTTAGTTCAGCTTGTGAAATCAACACTTGGATGGAACTGGCGTTTATTCCATGCTGAAGTTAAGACGTCTACATACAGAGTCCTCCTGGGATCCAAATAAACCAAAGGAAGTGGCTCAGAAATGTATCCCATTGACTTCAGTGGAACAGCCTGCGTGACTAACTGCTCACCGCTGTGAGTGAAGGTCTCACTGAAACGACGAACAAAGAGTGTATGAGTGTGTAAATAAAGGTAACAGGATCTGGCCCCAAATAAGAATCCATGCTTTGGCCCGTGATTATTTGGCCCTTCCCTGCTCCACATCTAAAAATGTCATGTCTGGTGTTGATCTCAGGACTTTTCAGCCCATGAAATTAGCTGCACTGGTTTTCATTTCACCATTGCATCAACAAGGCAGCATGAAAAGAGGAAAATCTCTGTGGCAGAACGGGGAGGGAATCCCCCCCTATCTTCCCCCACCCCAATTGTATAAGCCTATATGGTCATCAAGTTATGGGAAAATCTCTCTGCTGAAACAGGTGTCACTGTTCTAAACATACAGTCTCATTTCCTGATCGTGTCTTAATCTGCTAGTTGGTTGTGAAAGTTGATTTCTTGCACATTCTTATATCAGTGGGAATTTCTGCCCTTCCCTGACAAGCATTATAGGCAGCCTTTGACATACAGCCCTACAGGACCTAAATAGGCTGCTATTCTTTCCCTGCACTGAAAGGGAGCTTTGTGCCAGGGATTCATTAAACTGCACTGCACAGCCCTTCATAAATGGGGCTCAATAATGAACAGTCGATTTAACTGGAAAAGCTGCTGGAGCTGTTAAATTAAAGGGAAATAAAGTGCACTTCAGGCTCAGTCTGCCAGAAGAAAATGTTGACCTAAAAAATCTTCATTTTATTGAATCTCAGCAAACAGTCTACAATTTACAGGAAGTTTATACTTGCAACAGTTAGAGAAATTTAAAAACATACTACTACATTTTCCTGTTAATAAAGAATGTGCCAAATAAAATGCTTTACAAATTCATATGAGGGGGGAAAGGGGCATACATTTAACCCGAGCCATAGAGAGTCTGTATATTATTAGTATATATTTATAGAGTGAAGTGGTCCACGTTTATAGTCAGTGTAAATCAGGAGAGCTCCATTAGAATAACCAATAATTACATCTGGACATACCTGGTTTTCGAGGATTAGTTTTGCAGGATAATATTTTATAACATTGGGACGCATGAGAATGAAGCATACAAACAGAACTGGTGAGACCTCTGGATGCTATTGTCTCGGTTTCCCCTTCCCCTGTTAAGCAGCTTGTCCATTCCCCGTTCTCCTAGAGCAGGCTCCTCCCAGAGGAACGGGGAAAGTTTCTTGGTAGCTCTGGTGCCATGAGTGAAGGGGTGACATGAATGTTTGCAAGCAGTGCATCAGGCTTAAAAGGGCTGCATAAAGAGGAAGCCTGAGCCTGTTGTCATCTCCCTGTGGATGAACAAGACTCCATCAAGAAGAATTAAGAAAGGCTTGATGCTGAGACCATTGCTCATGTCAGGCCAGAGTCTCCAGTCCTTATTTATGATTGATGAGTCATAGCCTAATACTAAAGAAGTCCCATGCAGTGGAAAGAAGGGAAGATGTATTCCCCACCTGAGGGAATGTGTTTAGTCTTATTTGTGAGAAATAAGATCCACAGATCCACTGCGAGCACTGAGCCTGATTTCCCCCCTGACATTTATAGCACTGCCACCCCTTGATATTAATGGGGTTACTCCAGTTTGTAGCTTGGTTTACAAAGTGGTGAATTAGGCCCTGAATTTTAGCCCTGTGACTTTCCCTTCTGTCTGGACAGTCCTGCATATTATTCCATCGCTGTGTCATATATTCAGCTTTGTACATTACCATTTGTATAACACGTTCTCATGTAAATTAAATCTATCTTTGGGAAGATAGAGGGAAAACCTGGAACAAAAATCAAAAGCAGCATACAATGGTGAAGAAGGCATATCTAAATCCATTTCCTGAAGCATTTGATCAGGAAGCAAACCTCAGTTTCAGAATCAAAAGCTTTGTGTTCCTTTCACTGATTGAATTCAGAGCTGCCTGCTTGGTGTACAAACTTTTTATTTGAAGAGTCAGATTTCCCTTCTGAAACATTTATGTTCGCCCTCCTGCATTGTATGACAACTTTTGTTCAAACCCTTGAGCCTAAAGAACCAATTTAAAAGTCATGTCAATGGATTTTCACGTCTCCACCGATATTATCTTCAAACCATGTAAACATTTTTTTAAATGAATTAAGGATACAGAAAACTCAGGGACTATTGGGTCTATTATATAAACCTTCCATTTTAGGGCTTCATGGGTTAATTATAAATAACCTCATATAAATCACAATGTCACAAAAGTCACAAAACCATGACATTCTGTGTCTGCCATAAAAATACTGCATTTGATAACATTTGTAAGCTGCTTTTTTGAATGTGCAGGGCTCTAACAGATAGCCACTGGCTGTCCCTAAGCATCAAAGAACCACAGAAAAGCACCATTTGCTTTCGGGGGGGGGAGGGAAGGGAAGTTTTGGGGGCCAGAATAATTTGATATTGCATTTGGCTTCGTGATTTTAATGCAGACTAGTAAATCCTGCTCTCATCTCAGCCGTTTCCATCCTTGATTGACTAAAAAAAGTCAGCTAATGCCTGCTGGGTTACCAAAAAGGTATATTTGATGACCTGACTCAGCAAAGGTTTGAGGCTGCCAATGCTTCACTGACAGCAGGCTTTGTGGATGTTAATCTGAAAATGATGCTGCAATTGCCTCAAGCTGATCACCTGAAACCAAGGTTTTTAAATACAGTACTAGCTAACAGGACTTCTCTGAAGTTACAAAATGAGTCTGCAGCAGAGCTGGGGAGAGGCTTCCAGCCTCCTGCTCTCTAGCCTAGCAAGCTCCCTAATTTCATACTAATAAGCTAAGATATGTAAAAGGGGGGCCAGATCTTTATTCTACCCATTAGGCACCTAAGCAAAGTGCAATCCTATTGCAGCTCACTTGGTTCCCTAAAAAACTCATTGTATTTAATTTTGGAATACCTCCTCCTCTTAGCCCTATCACTAAGTCTCAAAAAGCAGCAAGGCAGAAGAAGGCCCATCCACCTTTTGCATTACTGTTTTTTCAGGTGCTTGAACAGGGTGAAATGGAATCTCACTTAGGCACCTCGGTCCCTTTACATGCCTAAAATGCAGACCAGAATCCAGTCCTGAGTGTCTATAAAGTTTGACTCCTAAGTCATTATTTAAGCTACTAAATAAAGATCCAGTCAAGCTTCCAAAAAAGTCAATGCAGGTCTTTTGAATGACTTTACTGGTAACTGGATCAGCCATTAACAGACCTGATTTTGGAAAATGCTGAGTATCAGCAGTGCCTATGAACTGATGGATCTGCAGGATTTTAGAACATTTGGCCACTATTTAAAAATATAAAGAATGATTTTGATGTCTCACTGTCATCTGTTGCTGAAGATGTTGATCCTAAAGATTACAGATGTTCTAAATAAGCATGATGAGGTTAAATGACCTCCAAATAGTGGAATATCCTGAAGCATGAAGTAATGAACTATTCATACACTGTCTAATCACCACACATGCTGCCATATTTTTAAAGATATGATATAGAAAAGAGTTAATTATTCAAACTAATATGAGCCAACGCCCATTCTTAAATTAGATTATTTGATTAATGAAACACATATTAAATGAACTTTTATATACCTAACATACCCAAACTATTTTCAGGTTTTTGATTATTTCAGTTCTTTTTCTCTATCATTAAAAGAGTTCTCTCTCTCTCAGTCACCACTGGTACCACACACTGCTCAGATGTCAGATGATTGATCAATTTGGATAACAGGTACTTCAGTAATAATTCTAATATACACAAAAAAGCTTTATTCCAAAGAAGTTTCCCATCCATCACAGGATTAAGTCTCTAGAATGGCCTTCCAGTCAGAGTAATAGAGACAGCAACTTAAGTGTTATTAAGATGCAGCTTGATAAATTTATTAAATGGTTGCTTATGATTACAAGGCACTGGATTCCTTGACCCAGGAGATTCCTTCCAGCATACATCCCACATTTCAAAAATCATGACTCTGGTCCTTAGGGTACAGATGCTTGACACAAGTCATCTATCCCAGATTTTACTCTGCAGTTAATTTACTCCACATTAGGGAACAAACATACAACCAGCTCCCCAGCCATGGTAGGTATCTTTATAGCATCTGGCCACTGGGTAGCAGGGGAAACAGTTTGGATTGAGCAAATGGCTAACTGGAAAAGAAACTGGGCATATAGCATAGTACCTATCCTATGCAGCAAAGTTACTGCATGTTTTTCAAGGAGTAACTTTGTCCTCTTTCTGACTGATCTGCTTTCTAGTAATTCTATGCATCCTATATCCACTTCACTTTTACTATGTCTTAAAGTTAATTTACTATGTAGTAAACTTGTTGTGCATCCACCCCCTATCTTCAATTCAGATACATCCATGCCAAGCATTTCCCATTGGCTAGTTCTTAACACCTCCCTGGTCAGTCCCTAGACAATCTGAAAAACCCTTTGGTTATCTCTACAGAGAGTTGAGATGCCTAACATTGTAGATTTAGATTGTTTTCTTTGGATAAGGTATCTTTTAGGTGCTGCAGTGCCTAACTGGGAAGACCTATGAGAATTATTAGGATCTGGCCCTAATGCTTCATTGCTACCTTCTCTCTCGGTCCCCATGGGCAACACAGCCATCCTGAGTGATACTCAGACCTACAACTTCCTTCTAGCTCCTTGTGTCCAGCTCTTTTTTCAATCCTGCCAAATCTTTCCATATAACTTCTCCAAGATACAGCCTTTCGCACTCACCATGCACTGATAAGACCCATCATCATTTCCCATCTCAGTGACCACAGCATTCTTTTTTTTTGGCTTTGCAAAATGCAATCTTATGCTCATCTCCGCATAGCTACATTGCTGCAAAGATCATTTTCCCAGTCCGTGGATTTGATTCTGCTGCCCTTCTTTTTCCAATACTCCACAAGTTCTCTTTTCCCTCTCACATCCAACACAAGCTTCTCGTCCTCACTGTTCAGGCCCTTCATGGCCTATTTTCACCTGACCTATGTTCTCTCATTCCGTACCAAGACACTGGGCACATCTACAAGTGCACATCTACTGCACAGTAAACAAAATTACTGTGCAGTACAGGCATGCATCTACTCATGCATGCCTGTACTGCGCAGTAAATATGACCTATGCTGACTTTAGTGTAAATTTGATACCTGCATCATGCAGGTATCAAATTTACACCCAATTAGTTACTGTGAAGTAAGCCAGGGGGCTTCCCTGCTGGGTCTGCCCAACCACTCGGGATCCAGCCTGAACCCAGCCCTAGGGATCCTGGCTGGCTGCCTCTCCTGGCTTCAACTTGGGACTAAAGTTAGTCTCAAGTGCTGGCAGCTGGCTTTGGCTTCAATTTGGGACTAAAGTTAGTCCCACATCACATACACGTGTAGGTGCCGGCCTACTTACTGCACAGTAAATTTAAGCTGATGTAAATGCACACGTAGACATGCCCACTGATTCTCTCCTCTGGTCAGCCACTCATGCCAGCTTCCTTCACCCATCTTTTCAAATAGGCATTTTTTTATTTGCATCCATGCTGCCCCTCATGATTCAGAAGAACCTCCTATAAATATGTGCAAAACAAACTTGTTGTCCCCTCAAAACTTCCTTTAAAACTCTTCTACAATACCATACAAACAACTTAGCTATGGCTACACTACCAATGTGTTGATTTTACCACTGGTCATATGAATTGACATTGTATTGTTGGTCCCTTGCACTCTCCTGTCTACCTGTATCCATCAGTTGTCTCTTGTCTTAGGCTGTAAGTCCTTCGAGATATAAAATATCTTTTTGTTCTGTGCCTGTATGTAAATTGTTTTCATTCCTTGGATGTAACTCCCTGAAAGTACTCACTGAAGGAATGGATCTGAGGTACCAGAGCTATTTATTGACTGTAAATGCATGTCATTGCCCAAGGGGAAACCAAAGTCTGTGTGGTATGATTATTTCTGAAAAAAGCAGGGGAAAAGTTTGTTTCAAATTCTTTGAAAGAAACCAGTATAAATATTGTTCACACAGCTAGTTTTCCTAGTTCACGGTACTTTCATCTGGGCTTTATCTACATTTCTAGAATAACTCTCCAGAAGCATTGCTTGTTCTGACACAGAAGTCCCAGATGTTGGGGAAGGGGTAAAATGTTAGACTATGGTTGGACCTCCCTGCAGCAAATTCCTCAGGAGATGTATTAAATGCAACTAAGCCTTCCCACAAAAAAGACCACTGATTTCTTGGGTGACACTTGCTAACTGAAGTGTATTCTGCTGTTATAAACCTCTTACATAGGGGCTTCCTGGTGTTGAGGATCTTCTAGTCCATGAAATAACGGTCATGACAACAAGCAAAATGAGTACCCACTACCAGAGGAGCTGGAAAAAACGGTATATTTGCCTGAGTAGGTATTTTTCCTCGCACATGACAAGCCATGGCAACTAGTGTTGCACCTTATAGACTAACTGACAGTGTGAGCTCTTGCTCACGAAAGCTTATCCATCTCTCATTCAGTTAGTCTATAAGGTGTAACTCTGCCCTGTCTTCTGCCTGCCTTCACAGTAACACAGCTAACTACTTCTCTTTGCTTATGGCTGACAAGCCTAACACAGTTCCCTCTACCCCTTCACTCATTGCGTCAGCACCCAAAAGCACCCTGGGGCCACGAATGAGGTCTTCATTGCCAAGGCCTTCTTTGATTTGCCTTTGTGTCTCTCCACAGGCTGCCCCAGACAGGGTGCTGCCCTTCTGAGGTCCCTGTTTGAAGCAGATAGGACAGCAAGATGTGGAAGCCCTTAACACCCACCAGCATCCATTTTACTTGCTCCCTTTATTTCTTGCCATAGATTACCTATGAGGAAGAATTGCTGTCTTTAGACATACAGATAGGCCACATGGCCTGTGTCCTAAGTAATCTGCAAGTCCTCAGTGGGTAAAGTCTTCAGGGAAGGGGTGGGTATCACCTTCTCTTTCCTGAGACTGGATGATACCGTTTCCTCTGCTTCCAAATTAAGTACTTCTTCTGGAAGACCCCTATCTTAATATATGATACATTAAAAAAACTCCAAGCTTTATAAGCACGAACCTAAAGATAACCGCCTGAGTTATCCTGTCATTTTCCGGTGGGTTTACCCATGTGTTTAAAGTTTGCTGCATCCTCTATTTACCTTGCTGAATAAGGTGCTCAATAAACAACATGAAAGGTTCAAAAAAACCTTGTAAGGACCATTTCAAATATTTGTATGGCCCATTCTAGGAATTCATTAATGAATTGCTAGATTATAAAGTTAGAAAGATCTCTAATGCCTGTACGTAGATTCCCTAGCTTTATAAACAACCAACATGTAAATATAATGTGCATTTAATATACAGTATATGATAACAGCATTTTATTCATACTATAGGGTCCTTTATGGGAATGCATAGGAAATACATACAAATGATAGTAAAGAATACTGTTAAAAAAGCCTCCTTCGAAAGCCATAGATGGTAGAAATGTTTATATTTACATTAAAGAATATGAGGTCCTGAAAATATTTTCTCTCACCCAGATGTTTTCAGTCTTTTCTTTACTGAACCATTCATAGATTATTCACTGAATCATTTCATGTTTAGAAATGGTGTCTTGTTAAAAGTGAGCGAGAGAGAAAGTAGCACAAACTTCCATTATTATGTAAATAACCCCAGAGAAAAAGGACAGTGAAAATGATAGCACTGATCTAATTATCTGCAGGCCAATATAGCCAAGTCACTGAAAGAGGCCCACAGAAAAGGCTGCCACAGAAACACAAAAAACGGCCAGAAAACAATAAGGAACTTAGCAACAGTATAAAAACCGACTTCTTTCTGTGCACAAAGAGTAGTTTTATGAGCATTTTTCTTGCTTTCAGTTTGCAGAAAAGGTTAGACCACATTTTAAATTCTATTCTGCAAGTTCCTTCCCCCATCCGTAATGACTCGCTAGCACCCTATCATATCACTGAATATTCTTCCACAGGAATACCAAGATGTGAAGCCTCTGGCTTTACATGTTCAAATTGCCACGCATGTGGTACCATTTGCACTGATGCTCCCAAAACATTTATGGTTCATTGCAAAATGCCATGTCACAATTTCGATGATGAAAGTGTCCTGGCTGAGCGAGAACTGCTGGCTTTTAGAAGTATCTATATATATATATATATTTTTATTTTTTTTTAAGGCATCTCTATTTATATTTCGGTACCTTTTTTCCCCTTTAAAGATTACTTGGGAAGTGAATGCTCATGAGAGGCTCCAGCATGGAAAACTGAAGTCCCCTGGATATCTACATCATATAGCAGGGCAGGCTTCTATATACTGACCCGACCTGAGGTCAGTTTAGTTTCCTGACCTGAAATTTTTAAGTTCCTATTCTCCCTGCTGAACTTGTCAGCAAGAGATTAGACGCTTCAGATCTTATTCAAGCAAAAATCCCATAGGAACAATGTGAGTTTTCCCTGAGAGGAATGTGAGCTCGAACATAAGGTCTCCCACTATGAAGACTCATAAGCAAACTTTAGAAAATTGCCACTGATTTGAGCTGCCATGATTTTGTTGGGGTTTTCAGAGTTCAAAGGGCAAGCAGGCTCTCAGTGACTTCCCCTGGAGTTACGGGAGTTCAGCACATTAGAAAGTCACTGTCAAGATGGCATAAAACACTGTAAGTAGCCACATTTTGACCCTGCTGATCTGAGCCACTTTGAGGGTGAGGCGCAACGGCAGAGCAGTTAAAGCCTCCAAATATTATTTGCAAAGTTTGCATCTGAGCATCCCTGCAGGGTTGTGCCAAAGGTTCCCCCAGCTAGTCATGAATTATGGGCATGTGGTCATTTGAGCTGGGGCATCAAAGGCAGCCAGAGGTGACATTAACTACATCAATCCCTTGCAAGCTGTTGGCTACAGAAACTGGCATGTCTTACTGCACCCTTGCTAGATCATGTGCTGCTAGGCTCCTGACTCAAGAGATCACCATGCTTTTGTTACAGAGGCAACAAAACCATCCTTTGCTACTAACCATTTCTCACTACTGAGTTAGACTGGATTCATACCAGCAACATAGAGATAATATGCAAAAATCACTCATGCTGACCTACCAGATGACTCCTGCTGCTTTTAATGACTAAAGTAATAATATGTCATAAACCCTCAGTATTACTAGCTTGATGCCAGGAGCATGCAGAGTGTTATAAAGTACACTTTTAAAGAAAGCCCAGTCTTGAAAAGGTAACAACCTATAATAAATGATACCCACAAGATGGGGATCTTAAGGAAGCAGAGGTGGGGAAAGGCAATGGGTTTCTTTTGAGGGTGGGGTGAGGTAGCTTTTTACATTGAGACAAGGATATTTTGTGGGGTGATATATTTTGCTGGCTCAGGTTTTAGGTAAGCTTTCAGGCACAAAGTGCCATTCTTCAGGTACTCTGGGCCCAATAACTTGACTAAAAACTCTCCCAAACATGCAGTTGATCCAATAACATTTATCACCCCCCACCCCCCTCCCAAAAAAATATCCTCACCTCTCACATACTTCCTGGACTATCGCAGCTACAACATCATTCCAACACTACCATTGTTCTTTACATTACTATCTCACTTCTGTGCATCGTGGACGGTGGGTTATTAGAGGGATCTGAATGAGAACATGGTTGGTGGCTTGGGCATCTTAGAAGAAAAAGTTGCTCCTCATGGAGGACCAGGTAAAGTGCTGCTCTTGTTCAGTTGTGCTGGGGCGGGGTGAGTAGCAAAAAGTTTTACCATCTTTCTTACAGGATTGGAAAGATGCAAACTATGAACTCTGTGTGGTATGATGTGTAGAAATATTAGCACTGCAGCTATGCAAATGTGAACATGCCCCATACTAGATTTCGACAGAGGCTATTCATTTAGACCACCGGTTCTCAACCTCATTAGGCTAAAAGCACCTTTAGCAAGTCTCATGCCCTAATACAGGGCTGTTGCCAGTCCTGACCTGCTTGGCACTCTAGCTTCCCAGTAGCTTCCTTTGATCTCACTTTTTTAGTCATCCTGTGCCTCTCAACTACATTCCTGTGGCTAGGAATAAGCCTTGTCCACAATAAGTAAAAATATAAACAGTTCTAAATGAATAAGTCAGCTCACACCTGTGTTCATTCAGTCTTGGCCATGTTTCAAGGGACTAGGCCAAGCTGCAGAAGTGTGGCTAAACAGAAGGCCCCAAAGCCTGTTTCTGAATGACTACAGCATGAACCTTTGCAGATGTGACTGCCATTTTGGTCAGCAAAGGAAGCAATCAACATGTCCAGTCAAACCAGTAATGAGATCCAAATAAAGCACAAGACCTGTAAAAAAAATTGTAAGGAAAGACCACACATTAAATAATTCAAATATACTATATCATAACTGTATCTTAAATGTTGGTAGTAGTGATTGATGCAAACAAGTGAATTGGATGCTATTTTGTTGGATGCTATAACAGATATATTTTTGTTAAGATTCTTAGATATGATGTAAAAGCAAAACAGCCTTGTCAGAGAAGTCCACAAACTAAGGTGAAGAAGAAACAGGTCTGTGTTGAACAGCATTCACAATAGCAAAGGAAAGGAGATAAGAAACCCTCCCTTTTGCTTTCCCAAGGACATAAATCCCAACTAACTGACACCTTCTGAGTCCACAAGAGATCTGATTCAGTCCAGTGTCCAAAGTTTCAGTATAAAAAGGGAATTTAAATAAAACCCATCAGAACACATGCATTAGAATGTTTAGAATAAGCCAATTAGAAATTTGGGGTGTGGGCTGAAGGGAAATTTGGACAACACAGCAAATTCAAGAAAACCTGCTGCCAGCCTGCATGCCAACCTCCTCCCCACTCTTAAATCTCCCCAGCCAGTGTGTATTAGTTTATGTTGAGCTGCCACTGGTTGCCTGATGGACTTTGGGCTAACTTAATTTTTGTGTTTTAAGCAATAAAAGGGCATCTGTAGACTTTCTTCGTGCTTTGTTTATCAGTAAGCAACCTGCAAGGTTACCTGTAATTTGGGTAACAAACTGGGGTGCCTGTTTTCCCAGGCTTTTTCCTTTAGCCTTCTGGTTACTGCCCTTTCTGGGCTTACTCACAGTTTACTCATTAGCAGTCCTCTCCAGAGAGCTTCTCTCAGATGCAGTCTGGGCCAGACTGACTTGCTTCTCCTTAAGAAGTGTTTGCTTTTTACTAGGTCACCATTATAGGGTATGAATCTGTGGTCAGATACAATAGCATAAAACAGACTTTTCCTTTAATTGTAGTCCCGGTGGCCCAGTTCCTGAAAACATGTATGTAAAGTCCCTCTTGATGTGGTAAAAAATCACTTCTGTAATGATTTTGTACACCGTGCCAAGATTTTCAAAACTGGCTGCCTCAGCTTAGCTCCTGGCATCCATATTTATCCATCTAAAAAGAGTGCCCTGATTTTCAAAAGTGCTCAGCACCTATCAAATCCCTTTAATTTAAATAGGATTTGTGGGTGCTCAGCTCTACTGTAAATCAAGCCACTTAGATGCCTGAACACGATCATAGGAGGCACCTTTTGCCATCGTTTCCATTTCGTAACAGCTTACATTCCTGAAGACAACAGAGCTTTAGAAGAACTGTAAGAACCAGAACAGAATAGAAACAGAACAGAAAGTAGTACTGCTTAGTTACTTCAGATGGCATTATTTTTATACCACAGTGGGACCTGGTAAATGTATATATCATAGATCAAATGTAGATCAAATATATATATCAAATATCAAATGTAGATCAAATGTATAGATCAAATATATATATCAAATATCAAATGTATAGATCAAATGTCTATATCATGGGGATACCTTCCTCACATGACTACAGGAAGTTGTTCCAAGAAGAAGGGTTGCTGGGAAGAGACAGGATCCACCTGATGAACAGCATCTTTGCAGACAGGCTTGCTAACATAGTGAGGAGGACTTTAAACAAGGTTTACCGGGGAGTGGAGACCAAAGCCTTGAGGGAAGTGGGGAAGTGGGAGACCTGAAGGAAGAGCAAGCAGGAAGGGGCAACAGGGGAGGCGTTCTCATTCTTCCTGAGAAGTCAGGGCAATCGACTAGTTATTTTAGGTGCCCATACATGAATGCACGGAGCCTGGGAAACAAGCAGGAAGAATTGGAAGCCCTCGCACAGCCACGGGACTATGATGTGATTGGAATAACAGAGAGATGGTGGGAGCTCACACAACTGGAGCACTGTCATGGATGGTAGAGAGCAACAAGGGTGATGTTGTGGTGGGAGTCTGCTACAGACCACCAGACCAGGAGGAAGTGGTGGATGAGGCTTTCTTCAAATAGCTAGTGGAAGTTTCCCAATCACAGGCCCTGGTTCTCATGGGGGATTTCAGCCACTGTGATATCTGCTGGGAGGGCGTTAAGGCAGTGCACAGGCAATCCAGGAAGTTTTTGGAGAGTGCTGGGGACAATTTCCTGGTGCAAGTACCGGAGCAGCCAACTAGGGGCTGTGCTCTTCTTGACCTGGTACTCACAAACAGGGAAGACTTGGCGGGGAATGTACTAGTAGATGGCAACTTGGGCAGCAGTGACCACAAAATGATTGACTTCAGGATCCTGAGGAAAGGAAGGATGCAAAGCAGCAGCGTAAGGACCCTGGACTTCAGAAAAGCAGACTTGGACTTGCTCAGGGAATTCATGGGCAGGATCCCCCGGGAAGCCAATCTGGATGTTGCCCTACAGCAATGTTGTTACTGCGCCATGCTATAGTACTTCCTTTTGGAAAAGAAGTGCTAAAGGAAGTACTAAATCACAGTGTAGTAACCACCTGTACTGCAGTGTACACGCGGCACATGGTTATTTGTAGCCACTACATCACCATAGAGGTGTACTACAACAGGGGAGTGTGCCACTATGGTGAAGTAGCTGCCAGTCACATGTTGATGCATGTGATCACTACATCGCCATAGCACATCGCTACTGCAATGTAATGTGACATGTAGACATGCTTTCTGAGGCAGAGAGGAGGCCAGGAGAGCTGGCTGTACTTTAAAGAAGCCTCACTAAGAGTGCAGGAACAAACCATCCCAATGCGCAGGAAGACTAGCAAGTATGGCAGAAGACAAGCTTGGCTTAGCAGGGAACTCTTCAATAAACTAAATCACAAAAAGGAAACATATAAGAAGTGGAGACTTGGACAAACAGCTAGGGAGGAGTAAACAGAATTGCTTGGGCATGCAGAGATGAATTCAGGAAGGCCAAAGCACAACTGGAGCTACAGCTAGCAAGGGACATAAAGGGCAACAAAAGGGGTTTCTACAAGTATGTCAGTAACAAGAGGAGGATCAGGGAAAGTGTGGGTTCCTTACTGAATGGTGGAGGCAACCTAGTGATAGAGGATGCAGAAAAGGCTGAAGTGCTCAATGCCTTTTTCACCTCAGTCTTCAAAGGCAAATTCAGCTCCCAGACTACTGCACTGGGCAGCACAATTTGGGGAGGACATGAGCAGCCAACAGGGGTGAAAGAGCAGGTTAAGGCTATTTAGAAAAACTGGACATACACAAGTCCATCCAATTAATTAAGTCTTCTGCATAAAACTTTTGTGGGAGCCAAGGGAATTATTTCTATACTCATTTGGACTTTGGATCTATCTCTTTGTATAGGTGGCTAGTTACTCTGTCAGTCAGTTTCCCTCTACTTTGAGTCTTGTGTATCTTAAAGGCTACCTCTGTCTTCAGGCCCTGTATGAAATGAATGGGGACACTCAGACAGTCCTTAGAGCTGTTCATGTGGGTGCTGGGGCTAAGGGGTAGGCCTCTGATGCTGGAATTTCCTCCTCCCAGTGATCTGACTGTCCTGTGTGAGGTGTAGTGTCTCACACAAAATATGAACTTCCAAAGGTATGGCTCAATATTTCTACAAGGTGCAGCATGTTTGGTATCTCTGCACTGATGCATCCAATGGGATGCATCCAAGGGTGCTGAGGGAGTTGGCTGATGTGATTGCAGAGCCACTGGCCATCATCTTTGAAAACTCGCAGCTATCAGGAGAGATCCCAGATGACTGGAAAAGGGCAAACACAATGCCGATATTTAAGAAAGGGAAAAAGGAGGATTCAGGGAACTATAGACCAGTCAGCCTCACCTCAGTCCCTGGAAAAATCATAGAGCAGATCCTCAAGGAATCTATTTCTAAACACTTGGAGGAGAAGGGGGTATTTATAGATTCATAGATGTTAGGGTCGGAAGGAACCTCAATAGATCATCGAGTCCCACGCCCTGCATAGGCAGGAAAGAGTGCTGGGTCTAGATGACCCCAGCTAGATGCTTATCTAACCTCCTCTTGAAGACCCCCAGGGTAGGGAAGAGCACCACCTCCCTTGGAAGCCCATTCCAGACCTTGGCCACTCTAACTGTGAAGAAGTTCTTCCTAACGTCCAGTCTAAATCTGCTCTCTGCTAGCTTGTGGCCATTGTTTCTTGTAACCCCCGGGGGCGCCTTGGTGAATAAAACCTCACCAATTCCCTTCTGTGCCCCCATGATGAACTTATAGGCAGCCACAAGGTCGCCTCTCAACCTTCTCTTGCGGAGGCTGAAAAGGTCCAGGTTCTCTAGTCTCTCCTCATAGGGCTTGGTCTGCAAGCCCTTAACTATGCAAGTGGCCCTTCTCTGGACCCTCTCCAGGTTATCCGCATCCTTCTTGAATTGCGGCGCCCAGAATTGCACGCAGTACTCCAACTGCGGTCTGACCAGCGCCCGATAGAGGGGAAGTATCACTTCCTTGGACCTATTCGTCATGCATCTGCTGATGCACAATAAAGTGCCATTGGCTTTTCTGATGGCTTCATCACACTGCCGACTCATGTTCATCTTGGAGTCCACTAGGACTCCAAGATCCCTTTCCACTTCCGTGCCACCCAGCAGATCATTCCCTAGGCTGTCGGTGTGCTGGACATTTTTCCTCCCTAGGTGCAGCACTTTGCATGTCTCCTTATTGAACTGCATTCTGTTGTTTTCTGCCCACTTGTCCAACCTGTCCAGGTCTGCTTGCAGCTGTTCCCTGCCCTCCGGCGTGTCCACTTCTCCCCATAGCTTTGTGTCATCTGCAAACTTGGACAGAGTACATTTCACTCCCTCATCCAAGTCGCTGATGAAGACATTAAAGAGTATCGGTCCAAGGACCGACCCCTGCGGGACCCCACTGCCCACACCCTTCCAGGTTGAAACCGACCCATCTACCACGACTCTCTGTGTGCGACCTTCTAGCCAATTTGCCACCCACCGGACTGTGTAGTCATCCAAGTCACAGCCTCTTAACTTGTTCACCAGTATGGGGTGGGATACCGTATTGAAGGCCTTCCTGAAGTCTAAGTATACGACATCCACCCCTCCTCCTGCGTCCAGGTGTTTCGTAACCTGGTCATAAAAAAAGACTAGATTAGTCAGGCACGATCTGCCTGCTACAAACCTGTGCTGGTTTCGCCTCAGCATAATTTGTCCTGCTGGACTCTCACAAATGTGAGCCTTGATAATTTTTTCAAAGATTTTGCCAAGGATGGAGGTGAGACTGACTGGCCTATAGTTGCCCTTTAGGAACAGTCAGCATGGATTCACAGAAGGAAAATGATGCCTGACCTCCCTGATTGCCTTCTGTAATGAGAAGACTAGCTCTGTGAATGTGGGGAAACCAGTGGCTGTGGTATACTTTGATTTTAGCAAGGCTTTTCATATGGTCTCCCACAGCATTCTCACAGGCAAGTTAAGGAAGTACAGACTGGACGAATGGGCTGTAAAGTGGATAGAAAACTGGCTGGAGCACTGGGCGCAGAGGGTTGTAATCAATGGCTCAATGTCTAGTTGGCAGCTGGTATCAAGTGGAGTGCCCCAGAGATCAGTTCTGGGGCCAGTTCTGTTTAATATCTTCATCAACAACCTGGAAGAGATGTCCATGTCCGTGAGGGGCCAGCAGGGGAGATTATGCTTAGGGATAACCAACATGGGTTCATCAGAGGCAGGTCCTGTCAGACCAACCTGGTGGCCTTCTATGACCAGGTCACAAAATCCTTAGATGCAGGGATAGCAGTGGACGTAGTCTTTCTGGACTTTAGGAAGGCCTTCGACACTGTCTCTCACCCCATTCTCATTAAAAAACTAGGAGACTGTAGTGTCGACACCTACACAGATGGGTCACTAGTTGGCTGGAGGGCCACACCCAGAGAGTGGTGGTGGATGGGTCATTTTCGACCTGGAGGGATGTGGGCAGTGGGGTTCCCCAGGGCTCAGTCCTCGGGCCCGCACTGTTCAACATCTTCATCAGTGACTTGGACGAGGAGGTAAAAAGCACCTTGTTCAAATTCACAGATGACACTAAGATGTGGGGAGAAGTGGGCACGCTAGAGGGGAGGAATAGGCTGCAATTGGGCCTAGACAGGTTACAGGGGTGGGCAGATGAGAACAGGATGGGGTTCAACCCTGACAAGTGCAAGGTGCTGCACCTGGGGAGGAAGAACCAGCAGCACACCTACAGGCTGGGCAACTCCCTTCTTGTCAGTGCAGAGGCAGAAAAGGATCTTGGAGTCATTATTGATGCCAAAATGAACATGGGCCGACAGTGTGGGGACACTGTCAGGAAGGCCAACCATACTTTGTCATGCATCCACAGGTGCATCTCAAGCAGGTCCAAGGAGCTGATCCTCCCCCTCTATGTGACATTGGTCAGGCCGCAGTTGGAGTACTGTGTCCAGTTCTGGGCACCACACTTTAGGAGGGATGTGGACAGCATTGAGAGGGTCCAGAGGAGGGCCACCCCCATGATCAGGGCAGCAGGGCAGGCCCTACGAGAAGAGGCTATGGGACCTGAACCTATTTAGCCTCCACAAGAGAAGGCTGAGGGGGGGATCTAGTGGCCATTTACAAACTGGTCAGAGGGGACCAGCAGGCATTGGGGGAGTCCCTGTTCTCCCAAGCACTCTCAGGAGTGACTAGAAATAACGGTCACAAGCTGGCAGAGGGGAGATTCAGACTAGACATCAGGAGGTGATACTTCACTGTCAGGGCGGCTAGGACCTGGAACTAGCTGCCAAGAGAAATGGTGCTGGTTCCTACCCTGGGGGTTTTTAAGAGGAGGCTAGACAAACACCTTGCCAGGGTTGTTTGACCCCAGTGCTCTTTCCTACCATGGCAGGGGATTGGACTTGATGATCTGTTCAGATCCCTTCTGACCCTACAACTATGAAACTATGTAGATGGCATAGAGTGCACCCTTAGCAACCTTGCAGATGACATGAAGCTGGAGGGAGTAGTAGATACTATGGAGGGTAGGACTAGGATTCAGAGTGACCTCAACAAATTGGAGGATTGGGCCAAAAGAAATCTTCTGAGATTCAACAAGGACAAGTGCAAAGTCTTGCACTTAAGATAGAACAATCCCATGCACCGGTACAGGCTGGGGGCTGACTGGCTGGGCAGCAGCTCTGCAGAAAAGGACCTGAGGGTTACTGTGGACAATAAGCTGAATGTGAACCAACAGTGTGCCTTCATTGACAAGAAGGCTAATGGCATACTGGGCTGCATTGGTAGGTGTGTTGCCAGTAGGTCCAGGGAAGTGATTCTTCCCCTCTATTCAGCACATGTGAGGCCACATCTGAAGTATTGTGTTCAGTTTTGGGCATCCAGCTACAGAAAGGATGTGGACAAATTGGAGAGAGTCCAGCAGAGGACAATGAAAATGGTTCAGGGCCTGGGGGACATGACTTCTGAGGAGAGGCTGAGGGACCTGGGCTTATTTAGTCTAGAGAAAAGAAGATTGAGAGGGGATTGAAAAGCAGCCTTCATCTACCTGAAGCGGGGTTCAGACGAGGATGGAACTAGACTGTTGTCAGTGATGGCAGATGACAGAACAAGGAGCAATGGTCTCAAGTTGTATCAAGGGAAGTTTAGGTTAGATATTAGGAAGAATTTTCTTCACTAGGAGGGTAGTAAAACACTGGAACAGGTTACCCAGAGAGGTTGTTGAATGGAGATCCTTTGGAAGTTTTTAAGACCTGGCTAAACAAAGACTTGGCTGGGATGATGTGGTTGGGGATGGTCCTGCTTTGAGCAGGGCGTTGGATTAGATGACTCCTGAGGTCCCTGCCAACCCTCATTTTCTACGATTCTCTGATTCTATGGGTTGTAGAACTTGTCCCCTGGGAGGTAATCTAGCTGATGCCTATTAGTGTCAACATGCCGGTGTCCTGGTGCTATATAACTCCTAAGTGGATGTTGCTATTACAGAGAGGGTCATCTCAATACATGATACAAAAATATTCCCAGGGTAGGAGGTTGGTGCTCTTAGAAGATGTTGCTGCAAATGAGCATACACTATACAGATAAATACTTCCATTTTCTTCCAGACAGACTAAGCAAGCAGGCATATCAGGCAGAGTGACATCACAAAGATTTGCCAGTATAGCTATACTCTTTAGGAGCATGGAAAAATCACACTCCCTAACTGATAGCTTTGCCTATGTAAAGGCAAAAGAGCCTTTTGGCCAGGATAGCTCATGTCCTTGGATGAGATCACTTAATCATACCAGCAAAAGACCTTTTGCTGTTGTAAGACGTATCTCCACCTGGGGGCTTTTCAGTGAGGCCAATGGCAAAGCCTTTGTGGTGTGGCCCTTAGGCTACTGTTTTTCAAAGAAGGGTATCTGTACCCCTCAAAGCATGTGGAGTATGCACAAGGAAGGAATGGGAAAGCAGAAGAAAGGAAAGGGGAAATCCAAATGGAGGAAAAGGAAGAAAAATGAAGAACAGCTCTAGAATACCAGTTAGAGGGCTGGCAAAGTAATGGTGTGGTTGTAGTGGCATAGAGCAGTTGTCAGCAATGTTTTCGACTGGTGGTCTAGAATGACCAAACTTGGGTCCAAGGTGAGCTGGTACTAGGACCCAACTGCTACTGCCACTGCTGCTTCACCCTACTGTCTGGCTGTGACGCCAGTAAAGGTCCCAACTGTGGCACAGGCCAAGCACCCCACTGCCCAGCCATAAGGGGGCAAAGCCCCCCCGCTACCAAGTGCTGCTGAAGCCACTGGCTCCAGCTTGGATCCTATGGCTCTGCAAACCAAACCCACTGGCCATAAGTTGCCACCCTCTGACATAGTGTTACTTCTTTTATTGCCCATGCCACAGAGCCACACAGCAGTATAACAGATTTTCAAAGTCTTATATCACCCCCAAATGTTTGAGAACCACCACCTTAGGCTAAGAAAACAACACAACAAGGTGCAGCAAGTCAAGTCACCAAGAGACAGCAGAGGGTGGGCATCTTCTCTGACAGTCTGTGCTGAACTGAGAACAGAGTGGTTGCCTTACTCGGCTTTGTGCAGGCCTTAGGTATTTAAAGATGCAATATAAGTACACAGAGGAAATCGGTTCCATAGCTAAACACACTACAGATACAAGGATTGGAAAGGAAATGAAGAGAACTACCACAAACGCTTTGAGTTACAGAAATAAAAGGAACATCTTTCACTTCTGCCCAACTAACTGGAGCAGCTGAAGTTTTAGCTTTTACATTACAAAGCGTCCCCAGAATTAATTCTTCCTCTTTGTTTGTGATCAGGTTTGGGAGATTTGTCAGCATCTGAGACTCCTTTGGGGTTGTCATTTCTGTAAACAATCAGTTAAGGTCGGAAAACAGATTTTGGTGGAAAAAATTGGCTGTGTCAGATAACCGTTAGTCATGGTGATTATCTGCCAGCGAATGTAAACAGGCTACAATGTGATAAGAGAAACTGCTGGCACCAACAACCCTGTTTACATTTTTTGCAGTGACATGGAATTTAATTTATTCAGGCTTTGAAAGCCTTCTCTGTTCCCTGTGTCAGATGTTCCAACAGCAAATCAGCAACTTCCAAACCTCCACCCCTATAAACTCGCTCCGCAGTTCCTTGCACAGGCTGAACGTGGAAAAAAATTGGCCTCCTTTCCCAAATATTATAATTTGGCTTTTCTGTGCACTTTTTGTATGCACAGTGCAGTGAGCACCATCCCATCCGGTTCCCTTTTGTAACATTATCTGCCACATACCCCGCATCCATCTTCCCCTCCTGGCTTTTTTTATTTGCTGCTTCCCATCAGCAAGGCAAGGCCACTCTGTTGGAAAAAATGACATCATCAGAGAAATATCTGACATTTTAGCTGATCTAAATTCAAAGTACACTCAGTATTGAATAGCACGGCCAGCGACACAAAGACAACTGACAGTCATAGGACACAAGGGCATACTTCAGGGACTAGATTGATTGCTACTTTGGTTAACAAGGATCCATGAAAACGAGACTTAATTGTACCTATCTAAAACAAACCCAGATCATTTTATCATGCATCATCTGCAGGGTTTAATGCCTTTCTGTGTTGCCCAACCACAAAATACCACAGAGTAAAACTATCAGGTTATACTTCACTTCTTTAAGGAGGTGGGGGGAAGGGCGGTTTCCTTCCTGCACCCATGTACATAGGGTACTGGCTCACTCTTGTCCTTGCACTCTCACCAGACAAGGGCCAACAGCAGAGATGGGGAGGGAGGTACCATGGCCTTGCTTGAACTCTGCTTTGGCCAACAGAGCTAGACAGTGCAGAGAGCCAATCATGCTGCACCTTGTAGAAACATCTAGCCATATCTGAGGAAGTTCATATTTTCTGTGAGACACTACACCACACGCAAGACTGTCAGATCATTGGGAGGAGGAAATTCCAGCATCAAAGGCCTACCCCTGAGCCCCAGCGCCCACATGATCAGCTTAAGGACTGTCTGAGTGTCCCCACTCATTTCATACACAGCATGGAGACAGAGATAGCCTTTAAGATGCACAAGACTCAAAGTAGAGGGAAGCTGACTGACAGAGCAACTAGCCACCTATACAAAGAGATAGATCCAAAGCCCAAATGAGTCCAAGTTGAAATATCCCAGGCATTAAGGCTGTTGGATCAGGCATTTTGAAGTTTGATGCAGAAGACTTAATTAATTTCCTTAGTTAATGAATATATGTTACTTTACCTCCACAAATAACCAGAAGCAAGCTGATTACCAGAATGCTGCAGCATGCAATAAGCTTTGGGAATGTCGACATTACGGTTTCACTGGGTTGGTCTCTATGAAGCTCTGGTGGCACTTTGAGGTTCTGCCCATAGCTGGTCCATGCCTTGGGTAGGGTTACTAACTTTGCAGAGCTGGCTGCCTCCTTGCATCAGCTGAGGAATGTGTCTTGCTGATCTTTCTGCCTGGCTCTACTCTCTATCCATGGGCCAAAGGAGGATCTCAGTCCAGTACCTCTCCAGCCGCAGCTTGAGTCTCAGCTCATGGGTGGACTGAGAGACAGTTCTAAGCTCCATTTCTATAGTTATACTTTCACCATTCAGGCTAGAGGTTTTGGGCTACATCCAGTAATGGATGTAGGTGCCACAAGATCTAACATTTAGGTCTCTAGCACCTAAAGAGCAGGGAGGTGTGCTCTAGCGCTCCCCTTCCCCCACCCCAGCTGCATACAGCATACGGCTGCATTTCCAGAATCAAGGTGAATGTCTGTTCACTTGCTGATTGGCTCAGTCTACGCAGCCTAGACTAACCTGTAAAGAACGAACTGACTCAGCCTGCAGCTTTTTGACTCTCTGTACTTAGCCCTAGTGCCAGCCAATGGAGAATGCCTACAACAGGGGCAAATCCCAAATCCTGTGCCCCACCCACCGCCAACCTCACAGTCAAGGATACTAGGAAGCACAGAGAAATAGGTGTCCATCCCAGTTTTCCAAAGGAATAATTTTTTTTTCTTTTTTTTAACAGCTGTAGTAAAAGGTGGTGCTCTCCTGTTTTCTAATAGCTCAGTGACTAAAGGTGCTGGCAGAAGTGCAGCTCCCAGGTCTAACTCATGGCACTTCACAGAAAGTACCATGAGTTACACTGTCCCCCCAACCCAGCAGACATTAGCTGTTGGGTCAAGAGGGTGGATGATCGAGCTCCCACTTGGAGTTGATCCAGGGAGAGAGGCTATGTCCCAGCAGCCTCTTACCCTAGCTCTGCTCCCACTCTCCCAGATCCTGTTCTGTCTCAGGATGAGAAGGGGAGAAGGCAGAAGAGGGGGGTCCATTCTGGGGTTTCCCCAGCCACGCTGGAGTAAGGGATGGGTAGATTGGAGGTCCCCACCTTGGGGGACTCCAATCTACCTGCTCTACTCTCCAGCACTGGCTGGGCAACCTCCAGAATGAGCTCCCTCAATTCCCTTCCCCTCCTCTCCTTCTGAAACAACACCATAGTTTCACAGTTTCATAGTTGGTAGGGTTGGAAGGGACCTAAGCCGATCATCAAGTCCGACCCCCTGCCATGGGCAGGAAAGAATGCTGGGGTCAAACAACCCCGGCTAGGTGATTATCCAGTCTCCTTTTGAAGACCCCCAGGGTAGGAGCAAGCACCACTTCCCTTGGAAGTTGGTTCCAGATCCTAGCTGGGCTGTATCAGCTGAGCCCTGCTCCTGGCCCACACAGACAGAAGTTAATGAAGGAGCTCTGCTTTGGAGTGCCTTCATCTGAACCCTCATGTAATGAGGGTTCAGATTGTTGCAGGATTGGGACTTTTTGAAGTGCTTTGCAGCTGTGCAGTTGTGTTTGGTCATGGCTGTAGAGCACTTTGCTGGGTCAGATTGAGTGAAAATTGTTGCTTTTGTCTACGCCTTAAAGCACTTGCCTAACTTGTTAGGTGACCTAGCTTCAAATCCCTTGTTTAGCACAGGGAGGTTCAAAGGCAATCTCCACTTCTCCCACCTCTCAGAGGAGTGTCCAATCCAGCACCTATGGGCTACCATGGGGAGGGGCATCAGAGCTCTCTAGAGCTCCTGTACCTGTGCCACTAGGCAGAAAAGGATTCAAGATTCATTGAACAAGAGAAAGTGTGTAAGAACAGGCGTGACTCTGCAGCCCAATGATTTGAACCTTCGCTTGAGACCAGGGAGACTTGGATCTAGCCTCTGCTCCCAGGACTCTGTATTTAACACCTATCCTACATATCAAGATCTGTCCGATCTGTCCAATTTGACATTCTCCCTTACTCATTTTTTAAGTGCATAACCTGAAGTCTGGCCCTCGGTTTACAGGCACAAGGGGGAAGGATGGTTGTGATATTTAGGGTGCCCCATTCTCTATCCTACCACAAACTGCCTGTGCTTCAGTTCCTCATCTGTGTAATGGCAAGGATAGTAGTGTTCTACCCCAATGGAGACTTGAGAGCAAAAATGTCTTATGCCGTGAAAGATGTTAGAGGAACAGGCAGCACTTGACATTGTAAGATATCAAAAGTTTTCACAAAGAAATAGTTTTGAAAAAATTCCCTCCTTTTACCCATGTCCTTTATTTTCCTTTTTTTTTTTTTCCTTTTTCCTTTCAGTTACCATCTCCTTTTTTCTTCTTCTTTTTCCTCATATAGCCACTGAAAATGAAAATGGGTGAAAAGGAAAGCAGTGAGAAAAAGAGAAGGGAACAGAAAATGAAACCTTTTCATTTTGGAGGGAGGTATTCATGGGGGGGAAAAAAAACAAACTCAAAATTTCAAAAGGTCACAAAGTTTTTATTGGGGGGGACTTTTAATTTTGGATGACAAAAGATTTTTTTGTTCAAAAACTTTTGAAAATTTCTCATTCAGAAACAGTGATCTAATAAATCAGCATCCTCCCATCATTTCTGTTGGTCTTTGCTGGATTCTTTCTGTTTTTTCAACGTCAATTATTTAAGTTATTATGGCCACTTGATGTGACCAGTATGCTCAATTATACCCACATACTCAGCCACAAATACTGTATGCTGCTTGTTTCATCATCATTATACCAATAAGAATGCACAAAAGTTTGTGCATCCCCATTTCTTCTCCCTTACCCCCCACACTGAGTCACTCACCCTTAAAGGCAGACAAGGTTCTTTGGGTGCATCTGATATCTTTTATTAGTCCAAGTTGGCCTAATAAAAGATATCAGATGCACCCAAAAAACCTTGTCTATACGGTCTAATAAAATATATCAGCTTCACCCAAAGAAACTGCCTATATCCTTAGACTAATACAGCTACAACCTCACCCTTAAAGTGCACTTACGCATAATGTATCGTGGAAGGTACATGGAGACATCACCTGATCTTTCGCTGTTGCATTCCTCCTCCTGCTGCAATGATTTTTTCCCCACCTTTTTTCTACTGTGATGTCTTATCAAAATTGTAAACTCCTAGAGTGCTTATTGTTCCATTAAGCACAATGCATATATACATTGTTATTATCATTGTATTGTATGTGATATTGTTATTAGTTTATATTGGTATATATTATACTATAACAATATATTCTATTTTTACAGTATCATTATATATTAATATTATTATAGTATATTATTATTATTACTATTACTACTGTTTTTCCCCTATGTGCTTTTACAATGAAATACCAGTTTCAGATGCTTTAGAAGTTCAGAAGTTGAAGTTTTAGAAATACTTAAAGATACAAAAGTTTTTGGGTGATAGTTTTTATTGCACCAACTGCACTTTGTGCCCACATACTTGTCAGAAATCTCTTCCAGCCATGTAGTTGATTCAAAAAAAGAACCTAAAAGGTGTTAAAGATTGTTATAAGTGTAATAATTATAATTCAGTCTAATGACCCTAAAATTGGCCCAGTTAAAATTGGGTAATTACCAATATTTTTCAGGAGCTTGTTTCCTGACAAGGAAGTTAAGTTATCTGTTAGTAAGAGTACAGGGCTAGCAGCCAACACTCCTGAATTTCATTCCTGGCTTTGCTACTGAACAATTATGTCTTTTTGCCCATGTGGCTCTATAACTGGTCCTATAGTTAGTATGTATGGTACAAATCTACCCTGCTTTCTGCTTATAAAGACCATCATAATCCAGTAAGTTTCTGTGGTGGTACTGTATTATCACAGAGTTGATATTGCTCAGCACCTCACAAGATCAAATCTCTTACATTCCCCATCACCCTGCTAGAAAAGTTTACAGATCTGTTAAGCAATGCCATATTCTTAACCTCTGAATTCCTTCCCACTGTTTCTGTTTTGAGGCCTGCCTATTAAAATGCCCCCATCCAAAACAACAATTTGAGCTCTCATCCTTCTTCCCAGCTCTGTCTCCAAACAAGGAAAACTGTAGAGTAATCCTTCTCCGTTCGGTGTGTGGTCTGATTTTCTGTTTCGTCATGCAGACAGTACAGAGACTGGAGGTCACACGGGTCATCAGAATGCTAATAAGAAATCTGATTGATGAGCCAGTGCCAGCGGCATGAATGGGATACTTAATTAATGACTTCTTCTCCGTTTAAGAGAAAGTTTCCCTTAACTCCCATTCCTCTCTTTTTCTTTAAAAAAAAACAAACCAACAAAAACCAAAAAACCTCTATAATCCTAAATTTTCCAAATAACATAAAGAGAACTTCAAAGACAGACATGATCAGTTTTTTATGTGTTGGGTTGGTTCAGTGGTTCTTTCCTTTCTTTGTTTACAAGAGCAGCCAGGCTTGATTCCAAGGCTGAAAAATAAAGGGCCACATTGTTCAACCAGATTCGGGATTTTTTACAAGAAATTTCCTCCTCCCTTGTAGGTCAATTAACTGCTTCATTTCTGGGTTTGCTAAAGCATGATCCCATCTTAATGTGGGATCCTATTATTAAAATTTGACATGTGTGAGACGGCAGTCAAAGCACTACTTGGTTTCTGAAGCAGACATGCAATGTAGACACCATTGTCTTATAAGTGCTAATCATCTACTGGGTTAGTTATGCAGGGAAATGGAAGTCCATTAAGGAAAATACCTGTGAGAATCAGGATACCACTAAACATAGCAGCCTCTGAATACATTCAGAACAGACTAAAATAAAATATTAAAATAATCCTTTGCAGTGAGAGTGGAACCGTTTCAAATGTCCTTTTTCTGAAGTTTTAAGGTTATTTCATGCCAAAAATTAGCAAAAGTAACTGAGTCATCTGTCATGCTGCTGTATAGGACAAGACACTGGATAAAAGACTTGGGCACATCTCGAGCTGGAGTGAAAAAAAGGAATTAACATACATTCTCCTTCAGGACAAACAGAGCCAGTTGTGTCTGGTTCCTGTGTTGATATGTAGGATCATAAAATCATAAGGAAGTAGGTCTGGAAGGGACCTCACAAGGTCATCTAGTCCAGCCCCCTGCTCAAGGCAGGATCATCTGTGACTAAAATCATTCAATCAAGTGTCTGTCCAACCTGCTCTTGAAAACTTCCAGGGATGTAGATGTAAGGGGGAAAAGACACAGAGGGCCCATTTTTGCCTGAGTTGCTGTGCAGTGGTCAGGTATAATCACAGTCTGGTATCATGCTACCCACCCCCAGTGCAGATCTGCAGGTCAGTGGTTCTCAACCTATTTGCCATAGTGGGCCGCACTTGCAGCTCTCAATGTGTTATGTGGGCTGCACCCACACAACTTACTTCCTGTGTATCCATATTAAAAAAATCTTTTACCAGTATGGCACATGGGCCATTGCAGTGTGCTGATTAGGCCACATGTGGCCCATGGGCCACAGTTTGCGGACCACTGGTCTAGCTAAAAACTGGCCTTTTTATTCATAGAGTAAGACAAAACTGCCGTTAATGACTTCAAGTAGGCTATCAAGCCTTGATTCAGCAAGGTAGTGAGGTACGTGCCTAACATCAAGTATGTGAGTTCTCCCATTGAATTCAAAGGAATTGCCAAAGTGCTTAAAGTTTGGCCAGTGATTAAGTATTTTTCTGAACATGGACCTTCCAATATACGTAGATACACTGATTTCATTGGTACTACTTTCTTTGGACTCAGATAAGCAAAACACCTAAGAACACATATAAGTCCCATCATAGTCAACAGGATCCGTTGTATCCCTCAAATTAAACACATCGTTCGAATGCTGTCCTGAATAGGAATGGGACTGCTATAAGCAGCATGAAAGTGTTTGCGTAATCAGGCTCTATCACTGCCTCTCACTGAATAGTTACAGCCGAGTGGTGATGGTGGTGACGCTGTCAAGAGTGGGAAACTGGCAGCCTAGAAAGTTTGTTTGTGCAGTAGGGTAAGTAGGAAAATGCGCCAAATGAAACAGAAGAAAGGTCAAAATACATGCCGGATTCAAATGTGTCCAAACCTCGCTGCCTACAATGGGGTACTATCATCTGGAGTTGGGCACTAAAAATAATAGCGCTCTAATTTCTAAAGGTACTAGGCATTGACATAAATTTGACATCATTTACAAAGATTTTGAGCACCAATAACTCCTGGCCTCTCTTAAAGCTGCTGGGCTGCAAAACGGTCCAGCATTTCTGGACTAACAAGGAATTTAGAAGTCTTATTGTAGGCAGCCAAGTTTAAGTTTAAGATGTTATCCATAATTCTGATAGAAATTAAGACTGGTTTTGATTTGAGAAGCTTTGACATATTTAAAGCAACAATGTAGGTCAGAGACTACTCCTTTCTCTGAACTGGACTGTTGATAATTAGCATGATGACAAGAGCCATCCTTTTGGCCACAGCCTTAATAAAATCAATTAAAGGGGTGAGTTCCATAGAAAATATAGGCAATGAGCCAGTAATATCCAGTGTGGATTGGTCTTGTTTGGAATAAATATTAGTCATTCAGTTGCTGGTCTGTTCTTAAAAGCCTATGCAGAATACCCAGAACAAGGGGGGGAAAGCTTTAAAGGGTTAATAAACAAACAACCTTTAACAAATGCATTGGCCAAAGGGAGGGGGGTGGGAGAGAAAGTATGGGAATGGGGAACATTTCAGAACCTTGGAGGGAGCTCACTTCAAACACGCTGGTTAAAGGAAAGGGAGAGAAAAGGGAGAAATGAGAAAAGATCAGTCAGTTAATGCTGGGCAGCCAATAAAAAAACCAAAACAACATGTACCACCCGAGCTGATTTGCATTTGTATTGGACACTTGGGGAATACTGATAAAACACTCTTTATTTTTTCAGTGGAATTCAGGGAATATCATCAGCAACATCTGTGCATAGACACAAAAGGGGAAATAAAAGTATTTCAGCGATCCTGTTCATAGGCAGTTACAGTGATAATGTCAGAATAATGCATTTCCCTCCCTTTCTCTTCAGATCCCACCAGGAAAAAAAGCACCATAGAAGCAAAATCACAGTCACTCTCCTGAACTGGGAGGTAGTTTTGGAGTGGGAGCAGGATGTTACCAGTGAATTATTTCTAAGTGATGAATCAGAAAAAAGGCCTGGAGTGTAAAATTAATAGCCGAATCCTCTGCAACTCCAGGTCACTGGTGTCTAGGGAAGTGGCCTGGCTATCTATGGTCTCACTGTCTGCCTGCCGAGCATATTAAAAATGTACTGGCCATTGGCATTGCTAAAAAAATCCTTGTTGACTGTGCTATGAGCCAGCTCAATGAGTCTCTGCAGCAGAGACGAGCATTAATGAGGCATAGGCGGCTCTCGGTATCCCCAATACCTCGGAGAACATACAAAAGATAACGTCAGAAAGATAGGGGGCACGATGAGAATATTCATCGAAGTCCTTTCTCTCTCTCACTCCTAGTTACTCAGGCACAAACTCTTCCATGTCTGTGTTCAAGCCAAGATGGGAATGGGGGTTGGGTGAGTTACAGGACAAAGGGCCCGTTTCTGAAGAAACTTGCTGTCAGAAGATAGCATGGGCCAAAAGTTAAAAGTGACTCGTAGAAGGAGATGGAGAATTTTCATCCACTGTGTGGTTCGGCTTCTTTGTTTAAACAGACTTCTACTTTCCAGTGTTGAATCTTACCGAGATCATAGGAGATTCTCACAGAGCGGTGTTATACATTTTGCTTTTGTAGTACTCCAAGACTCCTCTGGGAGGCAAAAAACTTTTGCTTTGTTCCCAGGATTGCACTTTCGAAATAAGCTGGGTGCATCCACATGTGCATTAACAAGCCTTTTCTAATGTGCATTAAATTTACTACCTCCAATGTGAGGTACTAAATTAATGTGCATTAGGCTGCCCTAATGTGCAGTAGTGCATTTGTGTGGTTTTTAAGTGACGTTTAATGTGCAGTAGACTATTTTACTGAACATTAGCATGTCACAGTTTTTTGATGTGCTGCTTTAATGCACAGTAAAATAGTCTGCTACATATTAAAGCATACGTGTAGACGCACTCACTGGGTACCTACCAAGGAAGTAGATTAGTCTTGTTATTGCATGTGTTTTAGAGAGATGGGCCACAAATGAACCCCCCAGAGATACTGTGCCTGCAGTTAAGTAGGGAAGGGTAAAGGGAGCTTGATTACCTGTCTATTTGATATGGAAAGAAAAAATGCTTTTAGTCAGAAGATCCAAAAGGGGCATCTCAGCTCCCACTAAGTCAGTGTAGATATGATGTGCAGTTGTACAATATTTTCTACTAGGGGTCTGGATTTCTATCTAGCACTGAGAAAAGGATTTACTAAGCTTATGACAGCAGAGTTATAATATTAATTTTCTGGTATGATACTTTTCATCTATACATCTTAAAATACTGTAAAAAGAGCAATGAGTTAAGCCTCTCGCGAGGAAAATTATTTACTCACTCATTTGCCTTTATTATTATAGCACCTAGGACTCGAGCCCCATGTGCTGCACACTGTACAAACAGACAAAGGAGACAGTCCTTGCCCCAAGGAGTTTACCTTTTAATTAGAAAGCAAGGGCAACAGATGGAGAGATAGGGGACTACAGGAAGCATGGAGCTAGGCCATAGAGAGGCTGTGACAAAGTCTCAGAACTACTGGGGCCTAGACTCATGCCGTGTCCTGCAATGTGCTGGCTCCAGGACAGCAAAGCACTTAAGCATGTGCTTAACCTCCCCACTTGATGCACTCAGCTCCTTAGACCAACTTATTTGTAGAAGTGGCACTGACAAAGGCACCAGGATACAGGTGAGGCTGCGGTGGAGTAGCTGCCATGCTTATGCTCATGCCATACCTGTTCTGAGAACAACTGAAAGACTTTAGCTTTCAGGACTGTCAACATAGCACCTCTTCTGGATGCTGTATTTATTCAAAGCAAGCGCAAATTTTAAAAACTGCAGTTATGGATTACAGTGAAACTTCCTGCTTAGCATATGTTATATCTAGCACTGACAAAAGGATTTCCTTAATTTACAACAGCAGAGAGGTAATACGAATGATCTGGTGTGCTACTTTTCATCTATACACCTAAAAGCACCTTAAAAAAAGCAAGTACACCCCTAAAAAAAGCAACGATTTAAGCCTTCTAACACCCCTGTGAGGAAAATTATTTGCTCACTCATTTGCTTGTATTACCCTAGCACCTAGGACTGGAGTGCTAGGTGCTATTCACATGGTGCAAGGGGACAGTCCCCTGCCCCAAAGGGTTTATACTGTAATTAGAAGGCAAGGACAAGAGATGAACAGATAGGGAAGGACAACAGAGGTGGAACTAGGCCACAGAGAGGTTGTGACAAAGTCTCTGAACCTACCCTCTGACTCTATGACCCATTTTTTAGCCTCAAGAACATCCTTCTACAAGAAGCCTACGGCACTGCCAGGGACCAGTACGAGGGGAGGTAGAGGGAGAATATAAAATGCTATTCTGTCACCTCCCGGCAACAGCCAAATGGATAACAAAAGACACCCTAGATTTTCCAAAAGAAAAGAAGCACAGACAGCCCAGCTTGTTTCCAAAAATGTGGGAATGGGAGTACATAGCTCCTCTGCAGTTTTATTGATGGGGTTTGAGGCTGTCCAACCACATTCTGTCAGGCCCTGAACTAGCAAAACACTTTAGTATATCCTTAATATTGAAGTAAATGGGGCTACTCTGATGCAGAAGTGCTTGGCTGGATTGGGAGCTTAGATTTTTGTGCAGAAAGAACATAACCATTTACTGGGTCAGACTAGATGACCATCTTGCCCAGTATCCTGTCTCACAGTGACACAGTAGATGCTGAAAGGGAGAGTGAACTGGGGATGACCAGGGTTTTTTCCAGTATTCCTCTCTCACTTGCAGCCTCCACTATTTAAGCTCTAGGAAGTCTGAAACACCCTGATACCCTCACTCTGTGCATTTTAAAGTATCCCAGGTGCATATTGAATGTCTTTAGAAGGGTAACAAAATATAACTGCATTGATCACAAGCATGGCAGCCCCTCATGTTCAAAACAGTCAGCTTCCTCTTGCTGCACAACAGCAATAGCAGGAGAAATAGATTCACTGAGCCACAGATTGTTAGAGACCACAACCCTAGTCTCACCTGTAGATCGCAGGCTGTAGAATTTGATCTGGTTACTCCTATCCTGACCCACATAAATTGTGTTTGGCTAAACCTTAACATCACATTAGTCTTGATCTGAAGAGGTGGAAAATTCATCGCATCACTTGTTTGTTTGTTCCAGGAGTCAATTACCTTCACTGATGAAAAAAAAAATTGTGCTTTATTTCTTTATTGTACATGGCAGAAAGTTCTTTGAAAGATCCATGTTCCCTAAACAATGTGTCTCAGCGCAGAAAACTGGATGCTGACAGATGTGTAGCTCCCCACTGTAACTCATGGCGCTTCGTGGAGAGAGCCATGACTTACAGCAACCCCTTGCAACCCAATAGACGTTCTCTGTTGTGTCGGGAAGGGGGTGAGGGGAGGAATCAAGCTCCACTTTGGAGCTGGCTGCTTGTGTGCAGCCTGTATCCCCTAGCCTATACAAACTACCCCCCACCTCTGGTGCTGTTTTCAGGATGGAAGGGAGCAAAGAGAAGGGAAGGAGCTCAGGCTGGGGTTTGCTCAGCCTCACTAGAGTGGGAGGTGGATTGGAGACCTCCACTTAGGCGGGGTATCCAATCCACCCACCTCCCCCTCCAGCAGAGGCTGGACAGACCCCAGCCTGAGCTCCCTCCCTTCCCTTTTCCCCCTCCCACCCTGAAGACAGCACTAGGGATGAGACTGGGCTGCATCAGCCCAGCCCTGCTCCAGGCAGGGCCTGACAGAAGTTAATGAAGGCACTCTACTTTAGAGTTCCTTCATCTGAACCCTCATGTAACAAGGGTTACTTTGTCACACGGCTGGGCACTTTTAAAGCGCTCCTCACCATGAACTTCTGTCAGGGCACAGCTGTAGAGTGCTTTCAGAGGGCTGATCATGTGCCACTTCCGTCTGCACTGTAGGTTGCAGGATCCTTCCTTACTTTGGCTCAGCTTTGCAACATAGCTTCAGTTAGGTTTTGAGGCTGCATCCTCTGCTTGAGATAATACCACAGATCTGTTCAATACCCATTGAGCAACAGACTCAGAAATAATTCTTACTGAGTAATTTCTGGGTAAAATCTCTCCAATTAATTGTTATAGTTTGATATTTATCATCTATTCTTGAAACACTTGCTACATAATGTTCAGGCATGCTTTTACCCATCCTCAGCCTCCTCAATATGTACATCACCTAAATAAAGCTGGGCAGTTCATGTCCCAAGCACTCCAGCTTAATGTATTCAGAAGGAATT